>NC_046617.1:6443013-6755722 GCF_900324465.2 Anabas testudineus | reverse complement strand
TAGGCAGCTCATTCCACCATCGTGGGATCACTGAGCTGAACAGTTTTCCTTGGTGTCGACTGTGTGGTGCTGGTACCACCAGTCGACGTTCCCTGGTTGAGCGCAGTGGACGGGAGGGGATGTAGACCTGAACGATTGAATTGAGATAAGATGGAGCTGTGGAGTTAACCACTCTGTAGGCAAGAGACAGAGCTTTGAACCTGATCCTTGCAGCCACAGGAAGCCAGTGCAAAGATCTGAAGAGCGGTGTGACATGAGACCTTTTAGGTTGATTAAAAATGAGGCGTGCTGCCGCATTTTGGATCATCTGGAGGGGTTTGGTCGTGGATGCCGGTAAACCCATCAGTAGTGCATTGCAGTAATCCAGGCGAGATAAGATCAACGCCTGTACAATGAGTTGGGTTGTGTACTCCGTCAGATAGGGTCTGATCTTTCTGATATTGTGGAGGGCATATCTACAAGACCTAGAGACTGTGGCGATGTGATCTGTGAAGGTCAGCTGGTCGTCAATGATGACCCCCAGGTTTCTGGCTGACTTAGTAGGGGCAATCACCGCAGATCCAATGTTAATGCTGATGTTGTGTTGAGTTGAAGGTCTGGCAGGGAAGACTAGAAGTTCAATTTTGGGTATGTTGAGTTGAAGGTGTCTTTTTCTCATCCAGGCAGAGATGTCAGAGAGACAGGCAGAGATGCGAGATGAGACAGTTGAGTCATCCGGCGGAAAAGACAGGAAGAGCTGTGTGTCATCTGCATAGCAGTGATAAGAAAAGCCATGAGAATGGATGATAGAGCCTAGAGAAGAAGTATAGATTGAAAAAAGAAGAGGACCAAGGACTGAGCCCTGCGGTACACCGGTGGAGAGGTTATGAGAGTCAGAGACACGCCCTGCCAGGATACCTTAAAGGTTCGTTCGGACAAGTATGACCGAAGCCAGGCTAGAGCTGATCCAGAGATGCCCAGGTCTGAGAGTGCAGTCATGAGAATCTGATGGTTCACAGTGTCAAAGGCTGCAGATAGATCTAATAGAATAAGGACAGAAGATTTACCTGCAGCTTTTGCCACCCGTAGGGATTCCACAACAGTCAGAAGTGCCGTCTCTGTGGAGTGACCACTCTTGAAGCCAGACTGATTGACATCAAGGAGGTTATTCCGGGAAAGAAAGTCAGAGAGTTGATTGAAGGCTGCACGTTCCAGAGTCTTGGCCAGGAATGAAAGAAGAGAGACCGGTCTGTAGTTCTCCACAAGGGAGGGATCCAGAGAAGGCTTCTTCAACAGTGGAGTAATCTGGGCCTGCTTGAACGAGGTGGGAAAGGTGCCTATTGTGAGAGAGGTGTTGATGATCTGTGTAATGGCTGGTATTAGTGTTGGCGCGATAGCTTGAAGAAGAGTAGAGGGGATCGGATCCAGAGAGCAGGTGGTCGGGCGATTGGAGAGGAGGAGAGTGGATACATCGTCCTCTGACAGTGTTGAAAAAGTGAAGTGAGATGCATCGTCAGGTTTAGTAAGCAGAATGTCATTGTCAGGAGGAGTGAACTGGGAGCTGAAGGCTGCCACCTTGTTGGTAAAAAAGGAGGCAAAGTCGTCAGCTGTGAGACAGGTGGGTGGTGGAGGTGGGGGTGGATAGAGTAGAGATTTGAAAGTTGAGAACAGCTTTCTGGTGTCTGTGGTGTTGCTGAGCTTGTCCTGGTAATATTCAGTCTTCGCCCTGGTGACACTGTAAGAGAAAGATTGAAGCAAATCCTGATACTCAGTTAGAGCAGGTTGAGACTTGGATTTGCGCCACTTCCTCTCAGCACTCCTGAGCAACGTGCGTTGTTCACGGATCTGGTCAGTGAGCCACGAGTTGGAAGCTGAAGGACGAGCAGGTCTAGTAGATGTCGGGCAGAGACTATCCAGGCAGAACGAAAGAGTATCGCAGAGCCTGTCCGTGGCTGCGTCGGTGTCGTATGTGGATAAAACCTGCGATGAGGGCAGCGCTGCAGAAACCAAGGAAGAAAGCTGCTCTGGGTTGAGAGATCTGAGGTTGCGGCGGAATGTTTCCAATGCAGTGGAAGAATGAGATGGTCTAGAGATGAAGACTGTGAGCTGAATGAAGAAGTGATCCGACAAATGCAGAGGAGTGACAGAGATGTCATCTACAGTGCAATTTCGGATCAGAACAAAGTCCAAGTTGTTGCCAGCTTTGTGAGTTGGAGGAGTGGAGACTAGTCTAAGGTCAAACGTGTTCAGAAGAGCGAGCACGCGTCAGCTCTTCACGGAGCTGACGCGGAAGCACGGCCTGAAAGTGGCCGCTGCCTCCCGGTTCTCGGTGAACGAGTGTGTGGTCGCTGTGGCCGCTGTGGTCGGTCCACAAAGTATTAAATCAGCTGCGAGGATGAACGGCTCCGTCGTTCTTTTCCTCGACAGCGTTGATAAAGTTCAGGTTGAAAGTGGTGTTGTGATCGGTGACTCCTTTGTTTCTGTATCTCCTCTCACTCAGCCCTCTAAGAAAGTTACTCTGTCTAATGTTCCACCGTTTATGAGTGACGAGCTGCTGTGCAGAGAGTTGTCCTGACACGGGAAGATAGTGTCTCCTTTACGGAGGTTACCGTCGGGATGTCCTCAGCCAGAGCTGCGTCACGTCATCTCCCACAGACGTCAGGTCTACATGGTTCTGAACAATAAGGACGAAGAACTGAACCTGGTGCTGAAGCTGAGGGTTGATGACTTTGATTATGTTCTGTTTGTGACATCTGAGACCATGAAGTGTTTTGGCTGTGGGAGGGGAGGACATCTCATCAGGGCCTGTCCTGAGAAGGCCGAGGGCAGGTCTCGTGGTGTCCATGATGGGGTGGAGCAGCCTGCGGGGGGCAAAGGAGGGGAAGAGGTGGACGGGCAGGACCAAGATGGAGGTGAAGGGCAGCAGAATGAGTCTGAGGCAGGTGCCCCGGGGGGTGACCAGGCTGAGGTGGTGGTGACTGATGCTGCTGATCACACATCAGTAGTAGAGACAGTGAGTAAAAGAGAGGTAGTGACGTGTGCTGAGGAGCTGAGGACTGACCAGGAAGCAGTGATGGACGAAGGTGACAGTTGTCCAACAGTAACAGGGGGAAAAAGGAAAAGTAAAACTACTGTGAGCAGCTCCCAGGACCAGTCTGGGGCTGTGAAAAAGGTAGAGGCCTGAGGAGCCTGAAGGCAGCCGAATCGGACTGCAGTGGGGTCGACGACTCCCCCGGCACTGACGCTGAGATGTCCGGTTCTAATTCCTCCCAGTCTCAGAGACTGGGGGGTATTGGAGCGTACAGTGTTGAAAGAGTTAAGCTGTTTTTGTTACGGACTAAGAACTTAAAGGGGGTGAAAGTTGAGGATTATTTTTCTGACAAGGAACTGTTTGTGAACTCAGTCCGTGGTCAGATGAGGAGCAGAGGTAAAGGGGGCTACACGGACCAGGAGGTTTACAGACTTAAGAAAATAATGTTCAAGCTGAGCCAGGAACTTGAGGATGATGGCGGGTTGTTCTAGGTGCTCATTCCCTGCCCTGGTTTTCCTGCTGTTGTTCTGTGGTTGTTTTCTCTTCTCTCTCCCCATGACTACTTTCAAAATTGGCACTTTGAATCTGAACGGGGCCAGAGACCTGAAGAAGAGAATGGTTTTGTATGAACTCATGAAACTGAATCACATTGACGTGATGTTAGTACAAGAAACCCACAGTGACAGCAGTAACGAGGTTGACTGGCACAGGGAGTGGCCTGGACAGGTGGTACTGAGCCATGGCAGCAGCAGCAGCGGGGGTGTAGGTATCCTGTTTTCTGGATCCTGCCCTCCTGTCTCCTTCACTACATCTGAAGTGGTTCCTGGCAGACTGCTGGTGCTCCAAGCAGTATTTGAAGGTACCAAAGTGCTCTTGGTCAATGTTTATGCTCCTAATACAGGAGCAGAGAGGCTCCTGCTCCTCAATGAAGTGAACTCTGTTTTAATTCACTGTAACTGCGAAGACTATTTGTTCTTAGGTGGGGATTTTAACTGTACTACGAACGACCGTCTAGACAGGAACCACATCGAGCCTCATCCTGCATCTAGGCGTGTATTGCAACAGGTCACTGAAGCTCATGAGCTGGTCGATGTCTGGAGGAGCCTCCATGGCTCTGACGGACAGTACACATGGTCCCACGTGAGAGATGGCTCGATCTCCTTAGCGAGACTGGACCGTTTTTATTCTTTTAAGCACCAGATGAGTTCTTTCAGGTCCTGTTCGATCACACCGTTTGGTTTTACTGATCACTCCATGGTTTTGTGTCATGTTTTTATTAATAACATTAAGCACAGGAGCGCATACTGGTTTTTTAATGATTCACTGTTGCTTGATGAGTGTTTTAAAGATGGTTTTAGGTTCTTTTGGAAGACTTTTAAAACCCAGAAATCTGATTTTATGAATCTTAGACAGTGGTGGGATTGTGGCAAAGTCCAGATTAAGCAATTCTGCCAACAGTACACTCTCGATGTCACTAGGGACGTTACCAGGTCGATTAAAGCTCTAGAGAGTGATATTGTGGAACTGCAACTTTTGGCAGATTCCACGGGAACCACAGGACACCTTGACGTCCTCAAATCCAAAAAGGCTCTTCTTGCCAGCCTCCTGGGCACCAGAACACAGGGGGCACTGGTCCGGTGCAGATTCCAGGCTGTCGCAGAGATGGATGCTCCCTCCCGCTTTTTCTTCAGTCTGGAAAAGAGGAATGGCCAGAGCAGGTACATCCACAGCCTGCGCTCCTCTGTAGGGGCTGTGCTGACGGAACCTGGTCACATCAGGGGGAGAGCTGTGGAGTTCTACAGAGACCTGTACAGCAGTGAGCACACTGAGGACTTGGCGTGCTACGAGACTTTCTGTGGTGATTTTCCCCAGGCCTCTGAGGAGGTTAACGTGACGCTCGGCGAACCTCTGTCGTTGCAGGAGCTGTCTGTGGCCTTGCAGAGTATGAAGGGAGAGCGGGCTCCTGGGCTCGATGGTCTCTCTGTTGAGTTCTTCAAAGCTTTTTGGCCTGAGCTGGGGCAAGATCTGCTCGGTGTTGTTGCCGAAAGCTTGACGGAGAACTCTTTGCCCCTCAGCTGCAGACGAGCAGTTCTTACTCTGCTGCCAAAGACTGGTGACCTTCAGGACATTAAGAACTGGCGTCCCGTCTCACTGCTTTGTACGGATTATAAGATCCTGTCCAAGGCTCTGGCCAACAGACTGCGAGAGGTGATGGACCAGGTGGTCCATCGGGACCAGACTTACTGTGTGCCCGGTAGGTTAATCACTGACAATGTGATTTTAATTCGGGATGTTTTGGACCTCTCTGGTTCATTGGGAATAGACTTGGGTCTGATTTCGCTGGACCAAGAAAAAGCTTTCGACCGGGTTGAGCACCCGTATCTCTGGAAGACTCTGGAGAGGTTTGGTCTCAGCCCTGGTTTGACTGCTATGATCAAGGTTCTGTACCAGGACATTGAGAGTGTACTGAAAGTCAATGGTGAGCTGAGCGCTCCTTTTAAAGTGCAACGAGGCATCAGACAGGGCTGCTCGCTCTCAGGGATGCTGTACGCACTGTCCATAGAGCCTCTTTTATGTCAGGTCCGGTCCTCCATTAGTGGTTTGGTTTTACCCAATTGTACGGCCCACCCTGTGCTGTCGGCCTATGCAGATGATGTTGTCGTTCTCGTTAAGTCACAAACAGAGATCCGTACTTTAGAAAATATATATAAATAACGGCTTTTGGCAATGTCTCATCTGCTAAGGTCAACTGGCACAAAAGTGCAGCGTTGCCTGTCGGCAGGTGGAGGGGTGGGCTTCCCACTCTACCGGGGGGTCTCACCTGGCAGAGGGTGGGATTTAAATACTTGGGTGTGCATTTGGGGAATGAAGAGAGTGTAAATAGGAACTGGGCTGGTGTTGTGGAGAAGGTGGAGGGGAGGTTACAAAAGTGGAGGTGGCTACTGCCACAGATGTCGTACAGGGGGAGGGCTCTGGTGATCAACAACTTGGTGGCCAGTGGGCTCTGGCATCGCCTGGCCTGTGTGGACCCCCCTGTTGATCTTCTTAAAACAATCAGTCCATTATTGTGAATTTTTTCTGGGACCAGCTTCACTGGGTGCCACAGTGTGTTTTGTTTTTACCCAAGGATCAAGGCGGTCAAGGTCTGATCCACTTGTCCAGCAGAATGTCCGCTTTCAGACTGCAGTTTGTCCAAAGGTTTCTCTCTGGACCTGCGGATGTGGTCTGGAGACCCGTGGCCTCTGCCATTCTACAGACGGCTGGCGCACTTCACCTGGACTCTGCGTTGTTTTTAATGGACTCCACTTGTTTTGATGTTTCGGTTTTACCTGTGTTTTATCTGAGTGTTTTTCGATCCTGGCGGCTGTTCGGGTGGAGGAGGCTGGAGCCTTCGGTCTCCCTGCACTGGCTCCTGGCTGAGCCCCTGCTATGCGGGGCCCGGTTGGACGTCCACGACGGCTCCACCCCGGGTCTGACTCCTGCTCTGCTCTCGCACCGGCCGTGGCCTCGGCTTTGGGTCTGAGATCAGTCCGGGTCTCAGAGAGGATTTTGGGACTGGTTCTGTCTAGACTGTCTGCTGATGAACAGCAGATGCTGCAGGATTATTGCAGTGGCGTGGAGAGTCCGGATGAGCGAGATCCTTTTCCTGAACATGGTTTTACTTTGGACTTTGGAGACTCGACTAGGTGCTTTGACCTCTACACCGTCCCGGGGAAGACTCTGTACGCCTGCTGTGTCGTGGAGTTGCATAGAGTCCAGCTGGGGGTCAGGGCTGACACGGTGTGGAGGAGGAGGTTGTCCCACGCTGTTGGTCTGCACCCGACGTGGAGGGTCCTCTACAAGCCCCCCCTGAACAAGAGAACTGGGGATCTTCAGTGGAGGATCTTGCACGGGGCGATCGCTGTGAACTCATTCACCAGCAGGATCAATCCGGAGGTTTCCTGCGCCTGTGTGCACTGTGGTCTACCGGAGACTGTTTTCCACTGTTTTATGGACTGTGACCGGCTGCGTGAGCTGTTTGGGTTGTTGACTGTGCTTTTTGAAGGTTTTACTGAAACTTGGACCACGACTGTATTTATCTTTGGGGCTGGGTACCGCAGAGCAGACGCCACCAAGTGGCAACTGCTGAACGTCTTGTCCGGCCAGGCCAAATTTGCAATTTACAAGACCAGGAAGGCCGAGGGTCAGGAGGTCACCTCTGTGTTCCGGACTTTGGTTCGGGCCCGATTGTGGCTGGATTTTAAGTTCTATAAGTTCATGAACAATCTGCCGGGTTTTGTTCAGGAGTGGTGCTACGACGATGTCCTCTGCTCTGTGGTGGAGGACGATCTTGTGTTTAACACTGTTCTTTAGGGATTAGTTTATTTTCAGCAGAGGCTGAACCCTCTATTTACTGATGTGTTTATTTATCTCTGTCCTTATTTATTTTGTTGTTTGATGTCATGTTCATGATGTTTTGGTCGGTGGCACGTTTTTGTTTGTCGGTTTATTTACTCTGAATATTTTGTAATAAAGGCTTTTGTAAATTCAATTCCTCTATGTCGTCTGTCTCTCTCCTGTCTGTCGTCTGTATCTCTCCTCTCTGTCGTCTGTCTCTCTCCTCTCTGTCGTCTGTATCTCTCCTCTCTGTCGTCTGTCTCTCTCCTCTCTGTCGTCTGTATCTCTCCTGTCTGTAGTCTGTATCTCTCTCCTCTCTGTCGTCTGTATCTCTCCTGTCTGTAGTCTGTATCTCTCTCCTCTATGTCGTCTGTCACTCTCCTCTCTGTCGTCTGTCTCTCTCCTGTCTGTCGTCTGTATCTCTCTCCTCTCTGTCGTCTGTCTCTCTCCTCTCTGTCGTCTGTATCTCTCCTCTCTGTCATCTGTATCTCTCCTCTCTGTCGTCTGTATCTCTACTCTCTGTCGTCTGTCTCTCTCCTCTCTGTCGTCTGTATCTCTCCTCTCTGTCGTCTGTATCTCTCCTGTCTGTAGTCTGTATCTCTCTCCTCTATGTCATCTGTCACTCTCCTCTCTGTCGTCTGTATCTCTCCTCTCTGTCGTCTGTATCTCTCTCTCTCTGTCGTCTGTATCTCTCCTCTCTGTCGTCTGTATCTCTCTCCTCTCTGTCGTCTGTCTCTCTCTCCTCTCTGTCGTCTGTCTCTCTCCTCTCTGTCGTCTGTATCTCTCCTGTCTGTAGTCTGTATCTCTCTCCTCTATGTCATCTGTCACTCTCCTCTCTGTCGTCTGTATCTCTCCTGTCTGTAGTCTGTCTCTCTCTCCTCTCTGTCGTCTGTATCTCTCTCCTCTCTGTCGTCTGTATCTCTCTCCTCTCTGTCGTCTGTATCTCTCCTCTCTGTCGTCTGTATCTCTCCTCTCTGTCGTCTGTATCTCTCTCCTCTCTGTCGTCTGTATCTCTCCTCTCTGTCGTCTGTATCTCTCCTGTCTGTAGTCTGTATCTCTCTCCTCTATGTCATCTGTCACTCTCCTCTCTGTCGTCTGTATCTCTCCTCTCTGTCGTCTGTATCTCTCTCCTCTCTGTCGTCTGTATCTCTCCTCTCTGTCGTCTGTATCTCTCTCCTCTCTGTCGTCTGTATCTCTCTCCTCTCTGTCGTCTGTCTCTCTCTCCTCTCTGTCGTCTGTATCTCTCCTGTCTGTAGTCTGTATCTCTCTCCTCTATGTCATCTGTCACTCTCCTCTCTGTCGTCTGTATCTCTCCTGTCTGTAGTCTGTATCTCTCTCCTCTATGTCATCTGTCACTCTCCTCTCTGTCGTCTGTATCTCTCCTGTCTGTAGTCTGTCTCTCTCTCCTCTCTGTCGTCTGTATCTCTCTCCTCTCTGTCGTCTGTATCTCTCTCCTCTCTGTCGTCTGTATCTCTCTCCTCTCTGTCGTCTGTATCTCTCTCCCCTCTGTCGTCTGTATCTCTCCTCTCTGTCGCCTGTATCTCTCCTCTATGTCGTCTGTCTCTCTCCTCTCTGTCGTCTGTATCTCTCCTGTCTGTAGTCTGTATCTCTCTCCTCTATGTCGTCTGTCACTCTCCTCTCTGTCGTCTGTATCTCTCTCTGTCGTCTGTATCTCTCCTCTATGTCGTCTGTATCTCTCCTCTGTCGTCTGTCTCTCTCCTCTCTGTCGTCTGTATCTCTCCTCTCTGTCGTCTGTATCTCTCCTCTCTGTCGTCTGTATCTCTCCTCTCTGTCGTCTGTCTCTCTCCTGTCTGTCGTCTGTATTTCTCCTCTCTGTCGTCTGTATCTCTCTCCTCTCTGTCGTCTGTATCTCTCCTCTCTGTCGTCTGTATCTCTCTCCTCTCTGTCGTCTGTATCTCTCCTCTCTGTCGTCTGTATCTCTCCTCTCTGTCCGTTATCACCGTCTTTATTTATTAATTGCTTTCCAACCTCGAACTTTCTCTCATCTACTGTTGTGTCGCTAATTTTACCGCCTGTGATCCACACAATCGATTGGCTAAGCGAAGTCACGTGGGATTATTGACTCACATTCAATTGGCCAATGCGTTCTCGCGTCCACTAAATAACTACCGTAAAGACCGAAATAGCTGCGCCGATTAAATTTAAGGTGTCCCGCTAGGCTTGGCATCAAAACGTTCGGTTTGGTCTGTAGCTCCGGGTCCGTATGGGACAGCTTCTGGGTAGATCATTATCTCCATCTGTGAGTTAAGTGGGGGTCTGAATGAATATCCAAACAACTTTGCGACCCTCCCCGCAGCTCTTTGCTTCTCACCTCACCCTGGCTCTCTTGCCGCCAGCACTCAATGAGTAATAATGATTACCCAGTTTTTAATTTTTAATAGATGGGGGGTGTCTTTGTGTGTGTCTTCATAGGTGCATGTGTATCTTTTGGTTACACACATGTGAAGCATAGGCAAATTGTGGTTTACAATGGGCACTGGCTCCCAAGGGATACACCATAAGATCTGTGCTGGACAGATTTTTGTGTCGTCCATTTGCAATAGATAGTGCAGTAGTAGGATCCTACCTCCCGTAGGGGTCCTTAGGCAAAACCCCTTAAACACAGATCAAAAGATGGCCCATGGGAAAAAATAAGGTTTGGATCTTTGTTCCCAAGGAGACAACACATATAGCTAGAATGAATAAATGAATATACTTAATATACATGTCAACACAACCTACGGTGCCTAGTTTGCATTGGGCTTACAGGACAATGATTACATCACATTGAGAGAAAGGGAAAATAATTTAAATCCTAAAACATAATCCACTGTGCATACATATAATCCAGATATAGAGAAAGGCATTTAAACATTGATGGACAGCATCCAACATGAAGTACACAGCATGTAAACAAATACTGTAATCTACACTTCATCTGTCATATCAAGCACACTAAACCATTTTCTGGGAAAAAAAAAAGAAAAATTCCATTCATGATTTTATTCAAATCAAGCAAATTTCTAAACTCCTGTTTGCTCACTGGTTTTTGCAGAAAAGCACAATTAGTATCTGAAGTCTCTTCAAGTTTTTCCCTGCTTTTTTTCTCCTCTTTTAAAATATATCATTCATCACTGTTTTAAAAGATTCACCACTCTTTATTTCTGAGCCAGATGATATTTTTACAAAGTGAAACTATTTCTTTACTTTTAATTTTTCTGGTGGGCATGTAATCAGTTTCGAGAATATTTCCAACAGTACCTGAAGGAAGGAAGTTAGAACAATTGTGTCTGAGTTTGTCATTTCCTAGTGCACACTGTCAAATAAAAAAACTCATCTGACTGCAGAGGGACAAATAAGTAAAAAAGAAACCAAAAAATAATGGGTGCGGTTCAGGGAATAAAACCTAAACCTAACACAATGTCATTACAAGCCGGAGTTATTTCAACAGATCTGTGAACTGTGGCACTGAGCACGATCAGATACACAATTGTGCCCTGTTTTTTCATCCATAGACAGAAACTCCCAAACAAGGAACTGAAGGATTCCTACACAGAGGAGCAACATGTCCACAGCAAGGTAAAGTTGGATCCTGTCTAAACTAAACTAAACTAAAAGTTTGAAACACGTTGAAACACGTGTGCAGCTTCTCTGTTAGTGTCAGGTGTATTTAAATGTACAAAACATCTACGAAAGAAAGAAACAGATAAACTCAACTAAGTACTTGTTAAATCAGCCGTGGCACGTAACTGAGTAGATTTCATTTCATTACACATCATTTATTTGACAACTGTAAGTACTAGTTACTTGTCAAATTAGGATTTAACTTAATTAAAAGTATATAATAAATAGAGTACTACAAAACTTGTATTCCTACTGTAAATTCAAACAGCGTTGTTAGGGCCCCTTGTTACAGACATTAGTTGTAACTAGTTCAAAAGACATTGTCTTCTAAAGTTCTCACTTTACATTTAATTATTTGATTAAGGCCTAAAAAGGTAAATGAATAAAGTATTTCACTAAAAGCAGAAGATAATAGAATGGAAAATAAAGAGTTCATTTTTTCCTCACTCCCCCACCCAGTGGCCCTCTGATGGCTACAACAGTAAAATGCTGTGTACACATTGAATGATTTATCAGTCAGAGAGACAAAAGCACTTTTACTTTTGATACATGAAGTCCATTTTTTAGATAACAGACTACTTGCACATTTACTTAAGTCAGATATTGAAAGAACGACTTCTTTCACTACACTGTAAAATTAACTTGGGCTGCCTTAGGATTTTAGGTAAAGTCGACAAATGCAGTTTGTCACAGTTTTAAAATACTAGTGCTGCAGATTATCATGATCAAATCCTAGAATATTTCTTGATGATCTCAGATATGAACCCTTCTACACCATTTGAAATCAGATGTACTCTGGTAACATCTGTTGGTCCAACTGTGTAAATGCAATAAAAAACACAATGAACCAGAGTAAAAAGTTTGACAGTGTAGAGTGTGTAGGGTTTAGCCAAATTCAAAAAACAACATATTAGGGATATTGGATTATTTGAATAAGTGTTGAAATTCACTAGCTGGTTGATGTTCTTTATCTTACAGACAGGAACTACAAGAGGCCCTGTGCCGCTACACCACAGATACCATCACCTCTATCAACTCAGTGAGGGGGTTCTGTGAGGGCAACTCTAAATGGCTGCTTCAGAGGGAGAAAGAATTAAACGTGATGAAGATGACTGCACATATGAGACCTAATGAGCTGGCCGCTGTGTTGAAGGACACTCTGGAAGGCCTGGACAAGCTGGACTGCTTCCTGGATGCAGTGGAGAAGCTCGCAGTCACCTCTCTGCATGTGTTCACTGACAACCCGGTGTTACATCTCCCCAAAGAGCTCAGCCTTGAAGACGTTCAGTTTGTCATCAGTGTTGCTCGAATGATCTGCCCTCACCTCCTCGAGTTTAAGAGAGATGCAAAAGTCTTCTTCTTTCCCAGGCTTCAGAACGTGGAGGTGCTGTCGTACCAGCTGGACAAATACATACAAACCACCAAGAAAATCTGTGATTCCTTAGAGAAAAGGTAAACTGAAATTTAATGAACATGATGCACATTTGCACAACAAATAAAATCTGTTCCAGAAGATCTGAGTGTGTGTCTTTTACAGCTGCTTCAGTGAGTTTTCCCCAAAGATGACGGTGGGAGCTGTGGTCGACCTGGACGTGGGTTTTTCTGAGGATGACATTCGAAGGATGCTTGATCACATTAACCAGCTTGATGAAATCAGGTATAAGTGTTAACCATGTATTAATAGAATTAATTAGAAATAATTTTTGATGTAACATGCTGGCATCTGTCATTTTTACATTTACATTTAGTCATTTAGCAGACGCTTTTATCCAAAGCGACTTACAAGTGAGGAACAAGGCAAGCAAACAAAATCTAAGTCAAGGAGAAACAACATCGTGTTACGAACGGACTAACGGGACCAACGAGTAAGAACAAAAAGATACATTTATTAACAAAAAGGGCAGGGGACACAGGGAACTAACCAACACTAACAAAGTATCAACTAAAAGAGACCCGAACACACGGTGGACAAATACCAACAAAGCATAATCTGACAAAGTAGCAACTAAAAACCTACGCACTAACGCGGACAAAAACCAACTAATAAACTAAACGTACAAAGTAACAAACAAAAATCACTGCACAAGGCAGGAGAACATTAACAGACAGACAAACCAACAGTACAAAGTATCAACTCAAAAAACACAGCGTGAACACAGACCAAACAATTCAAACTGACTAACAAAAACAGACAGGGACCTCACGGACAAACGAACAAACAAACTGACCAGATTTAGGAGTAGTGTGCAGCATGAATGACAGAAGTGAAGTCAATGTGTGACAAACCAGCACCGGACTGAGGACTGAGGTGTGCTTATAAAGCAGAGGGAGTGCACAGGTGAACTGAGTCAGTAATTAGTCCGGGGAGTTCAGTGGAAAGTGGAGGAAGTCCATATATGGGTGTGTGGCAGGAGGGTGAGACACAGAACAAAAACAAAACAGAACAACCCGACAGGGGCCGAAGGGGGGAATTGTAACACATCGAAGCAGAGTGCTATCGAAAAAGTGTTTCTGTTTCAAGAGATGATAGAAAGAAAGGGTAGAATTTTTTTTTTTTTTTTTTTTTTTTTTAAGTGCAAAGGAAGATGCGGAAAAGTTCTGTTTTCAGCAGTTTTTTAAAGATTGCAAGTGAGGTGGCTGAGCGTGCAGAGATAGGCAGCTCATTCCACCATCGTGGGATCACTGAGCTGAACAGTTTTCCTTGGTGTCGACTGTGTGGTGCTGGTACCACCAGACGACGTTCCCTGGTTGAGCGCAGTGGACGGGAGGGGATGTAGACCTGAACGATTGAATTGAGATAAGATGTAGCTGAGGAGTTAACCACTCTGTAGGCAAGAGACAGAGCTTTGAACCTGATCCCTGATCTTTCTGATATTGTGGAGGGCATATCTACACGACCTAGAGACTGTGGCGATGTGTTCCGTGAAGGTCAGCTGGTCATCAATGATGACCCCCAGGTTTCTGGCTGACTTAGTAGGGGCAATCACCGCAGATCCAATGTTAATGCTGATGTTGTGTTGAGTTGAAGGTCTGGCAGGGAAGACTAGAAGTTCAGTTTTGGGTATGTTGAGTTGAAGGTGTCTTTTTCTCATCCAGGCAGAGATGTCAGAGAGACAGGCAGAGATGCGAGATGAGACAGTTGAATCATCCGGCGGAAAAGACAGGAAGAGCTGTGTGTCATCTGCATAGCAGTGATAAGAAAAGCCATGAGAATGGATGATAGAGCCTAGAGAAGAAGTATAGATTGAAAAAAGAAGAGGACCAAGGACTGAGCCCTGCGGTACACCGGTGGAGAGGCTATGAGAGTCAGAGACACGCCCCTGCCAGGATACCTTAAAGGTGCGTTCGGACAAGTATGACCGAAGCCAGGCTAGAGCTGATCCAGAGATGCCCAGGTCTGAGAGTGCAGTCATGAGAATCTGATAGTTCACAGTGTCAAAGGCTGCAGATAGATCTAATAGAATAAGGACAGAAGATTTACCTGCAGCTTTTGCCACCCGTAGGGATTCCACAACAGTCAGAAGTGCCGTCTCTGTGGAGTGACCACTCTTGAAGCCAGACTGATTAACATCAAGGAGGTTGTTCCGGGAAAGAAAGTCAGAGAGTTGATTGAAGGCTGCACGTTCCAGAGTTTTGGCCAGGAATGAAAGAAGAGAGACCGGTCTGTAGTTCTCCACAAGGGAGGGATCCAGAGAAGGCTTCTTCAACAGTGGAGTAATCTGGGCCTGCTTGAACGAGGTGGGAAAGGTGCCTATTGTGAGAGAGGTGTTGATGATCTGTGTAATGGCTGGTATTAGTGTTGGCGCGATAGCTTGAAGAAGAGTAGAGGGGATCGGATCCAGAGAGCAGATGGTCGGGCGATTGGAGAGGAGGAGAGTGGATACATCGTCCTCTGACAGTGTTGAAAAAGTGAAGTGAGATGCATCGTCAGGTTTAGTAAGCAGAATGTCATTGTCAGGAGGAGTGAACTGGGAGCTGATGGCTGACACCTTGTTGGTAAAAAAGGAGGCAAAGTCGTCAGCTGTGAGACAGGTGGGTGGTGGAGGTGGGGGTGGATAGAGTAGAGATTTGAAAGTTGAGAACAGCTTTCTGGTGTCTGTGGTGTTGCTGAGCTTGTCCTGGTAATATTCAGTCTTCGCCCTGGTGACACTGTAAGAGAAAGATTGAAGCAAATCCTGATACTCAGTTAGAGCAGGTTGAGACTTGGATTTGCGCCACTTCCTCTCAGCACTCCTGAGCACCGTGCGTTGTTCACGGATCTGGTCAGTGAGCCACGAGTTGGAAGCTGAAGGGCGAGCAGGTCTAGTAGATGTCGGGCAGAGACAGTATCGCAGAGCCTGTCCGTGGCTGCGTCGATGTCGTAGGTGTTACAAACGGACTAACGGGACGAACGAGTAAGACCAAAAAGTATATTTATTAACAAAAAGGGCAGGGGACACAAGGAAATAACACAAACTAACAAAGTATCAACATAAAACACTGTGGAAACACAGGCGAAAACGCAAACTAAAACTCTACCGACAACAGACAAAGTACCAACAAAAAACCTCGCACTAAGGCGGACATGAAACTAACAAACTAAATGTACAAAGTGACAAACCAAAATCACTGCGCAAGGCAGGCAAACAGGAACAAAACATACAAAACTAACAGGACAAAGTATCAACTAAAAATGCTGCATAAACGCAGACCAAACAAATCAAACCTACTAACCAAAAAAAGACAGGTGCCTCACAGACAAACGAACGAACGAACGAACGAACGAACGAACGAACAGACCGACCGACCGACCGACCAGAGATGTGGAGGAGTAGTGTGCAGCATGAATGAAATCAGGGTGAAGGCAATGTGTGACAAACCAGCACCAAACTGAGGACTGAGGGGTGCTTTTAAAACAGAGTGATGCACAGGTGACTTGAGTCAGTAATTAGTCCGGGGAGTTCAGTGGAAAGTGGAGGAAGTCCATATATGGGTGTGTGGCAGGAGGGTGAGACACAGAACAAAAACAAAACAGAACAACCTGACAGGGGCAGAAGGGGGGAATTGTAACAGTAGGTGGATAAAACCTGCGATGAGGGCAGCGCTGCAGAAACCAGGGAAGAAAGCTGCTCCGGGTTGAGAGATCTGAGGTTGCGGCGGAATGTTTCCAATGCAGTGGAAGAATGAGATGGTCTAGAGATGAAGACTGTGAGCTGAATGAAGAAGTGATCCGACAAATGCAGAGGAGTGACAGAGATGTCATCTACAGTGCAATTTCGGATCAGAACAAGGTCCAAGTTGTTGCCAGCTTTGTGAGTTGGAGGAGTGGAGACTAGTCGGTCAAACGTGTTCAGAAGAGCGAGCACGTCAGATGTCTGTGGTTTGTCCAGGTGGATGTTTAGATCACCTAAGACGATGAGAGGAGTGCCATCTTCAGGGAATTGAGACAATAGCATATCCAGCTCGTCACAAAAGTCCCCCAGCTGGCCCGGCGGTCGGTAGATCACAATGATGTGGGCTGTGATCGGTGCTGTAATCCTAACGGCATGATATTCTAAAGAAGACAGATTACTAAAGGGTGCCATGGTGAAGAACTTCCAGGTATCGGCTACTAGGAGACCAGTCCCGCCCCCCCGGCGTGATGGGCGAGGAGTGTGAGAAAAAGCAAAGCCGGTGGAGAGTGCGGCTGGGGTGGCCGTGTTTTGCGGGGTAATCCAGGTCTCCGTAAGTGCAAGCAGCTGAACAGCTGAGGTTGTAGCAAAAGCTGGAATGAAGTCCGCCTTGTTCACCGCCGACTGACAGTTCCACAGGGCAAGAGAAAAAGAGGCCGGCGGCGAGGTGTTCTGGGTGAGGGGCCGCAGGTGGGAAATGCATCGTCCTCTCGGAGAACGCCATGTCCTGCGTCTGCTGAGGAGAACTGGAATCTGCTGAAAACACATTGGAAGAAAGGAGACAGAAAGGTTGTTAGGTCAAAGGTGTGAATGCTCGGTGATTACTAAGCTGAAACTACCACCAACAATAGACCAAAACTCTCTAACTACAGTTCTTAATACTTATTGAAACAGACTGACAAACAGGCTAAATCAGCAGACTAGAGAGAAATGACACAAACTCTGCTACCTCTGAAACTAACAAACAAATTTCAAACAACCCTTACTTATTCAGTAGATCTCCTGTCCTAGTTTGGTGCTTGTCCTTTTCATGTGTTTTATTATTCTTCCTTAATTATTCTTCCTTAATTTACTATTCATCAGGATAAACCAGTCCTTCCGGATGGTGTTCTTGTTTCAGGACGAACCATGTTCTGTCTTCATCAGTAAGTTCAGTGAGCGACAGCCCAGGATGCTGCAGTTTCTGGCCGAGCTTGAGGAGAATGCTGTTCAGCTGGACAGGATGAATAAAGGTGCTAAGATCTCCAGTGTGGCAGGCAGCTCAGTAGGGGCAGTTGGAGGTGTGCTTTCCATCGTTGGTTTGGCTTTAATTCCTTTCACGGCTGGAGTGTCTCTTGGTCTGACAATGACTGGAATGGGGCTGGGAGTCACCAGTGGAGTCAACAGCATTGTTACCACTGCCACAGAGATAGGAGTTAATCGTAAACACCAGAAGAAAGCCAGTGAAGTCTTTCAGAGCTTCACAGAGGATGTGCAGACTCTCCAGGACTGTCTGGACCAGGTGATCAACATGGGAATAAGTGAGATAGATGTGGCTCTGGGAGTTTTCAAGATACTCTTTAAAGCTAATGGTGTTCGTAAAGGTATTGATTCATTTCGTAATGCTGTCTCTGATTATAAGATGCTGAAAAGTGGATATCTGAATGTAAGAGTTGGTAAGGTGGTGGCCCAGGAAGGTAAGGCTTTAGGGAACGTACCCAGGGTGGCCTCAGACATCCCAGATATTGGTCAGGCGGCAGTCAAAGGGCCTCTTGCTCTCACCAAGTCAGCCAGGGCCGGTCTCATTGCGGTAAATGCTCTTTTCCTTGGAATGGATATCTTCTTTATCTGTAAAGACAGCATCACTCTGGCTAAAGGCACCGAAACTGAAGTTTCACAGTTCATTAGAGCCAGATCCAAACTTTGGAAATCAGAGATGGATTCATGGCTGAAGATCCATGACTCTCTGTGTGAAGGCCTCCCGAGATCAGAGAAAAACAAAGCTCTCCTTGACACACCATTTTATTCAGAGACAGGGGAGAAGTAACAAATGAAAGCAGAGACAGAAATGGAAATTTCATCTGATGAAGTGGATGGAAAACTGGAAGAAAAACAGTACTGTGTAAAAGAGTAACTCTCAATTAACCAACTTCAATTTGTTTATTTTAGGAGAACTGTCTTTAAAGCAAAACACATTGTGTATAAACTATGATTGTTATTATTACATCTACAGTGGCAAGAAAAAGTATTTCTTTCTTTTAGGATTTCATGCACTAAATTGTCATAAAATCTGATCTGAGCTTAAACTGATAAACTTGGGAATTTATCTCCCCCCCAATCACTGCAAGCTGGCCAGGCTATGATGCAGCGAAGCAGACCCAGATCATGGTGTTTATGTATTATACTTACCAGTATGGTGGTATACTTATATCCCAGGTGCAGTACTGTGTATTCTTTCCAAATAATATATTCTTATTATTGTGTATTAAGTGTATTCTTATTAGCCCACAAAACATTTTGCCAATACTTCCGTGCATGTGTCAATCTGCTCTTTCTCAAACTTCAGGAGTGCAGCAATGTTGTTTTTAGTAAGCAGTTCCTTCATGGTGTCCTGCCATAGACACCCTGCTTGCTAAATGTTTTTCTCAGATGTTAGCCAGTTCCAATTATGCCTTCAAATACACTGGTGAATTTCTAAAGTCTTTGACATCACTTTTTAACCTTTTGCAGCTTAATGTAAATCAACATTTCTTGATCGTAGATCCTCTGAAAACTCTTTTCTGGTGAGTTATAGAACACAGACACATTCTTCTTGTGTGGAGCAAACTTAAAAAGTTTGAGTGTTTTCTGTCAGTCAAAGTAGCTCTAGTCTCTACTCATTTTTTCCAACAAGAAAAACTATGAGGTTTTTATGGTTGTTCTCAATAACGACATGAAAGATCAGATTTTTTTTGTGTTATTATTTTAGGAACATTATATTTGTTAATACTCATGACTGAAATCTAAATCCGTCAGATAATGTATATAATATTTTAACGCCTCATCATTTTAAAGAAGGGTTCGTTATATGGTGAACTGCATTAATGATCAATGTACATCTATTAATTGTCTTGTGATTTTGACATTGACTATTTTCATTGGACCACTGACTATTGACAGAGAAGTCTGTGAAAATGTATCATTGTCTTGTTATTATTTTTTTGCACTCAGTGATCTTGAAATAATGACCACAAATAATCAGAAAATCATACTAAACAAAAAAAAAAAAAGAAAAAGAAATAAGAAAATAAAACAGTTTATTGAGCTGAGTTAATTATTCCACCTGTCATAACCAAACATTTCAATCATACTCAGACAGTATTTTCATGAATTACTATCTGGACTGAAGCAGATCATTGTTTGTAGGCCCTCTACTGGGCCCCTGCAGACTCAAGTGACGTGCCTTAAACATTGTTGCCAGTCTTCCACATCTTGTCCCAGAAGGAAATCAATATAGAAAAATTATTGGTATTGGTTTTATAATTAAAACATTGAAATAAATAAAATTCAGATTTCTTCAATAACAAATGTTATTGTTCATTGTTAACTATTGTTTCAATAAATTTTTTTTGTCCCTATTCCACAGCTCAGGTGTTTCCTTCCTCACATGTTTCTTGTTTTACAAATCTTGGCTGTAGCATTCCCCTCATCCTATAAAAAGGGAGGGTGCCTAGACATGAAAATGCTAAATAATAATCAATATGTCCATTTTCCAGAAAGTATTTTGTTAAATGTCATAATGTCACATGTTGTGTTTCTGTTGCATGAACCAATTACTAATACACTACTGTAAAAAGAAACGTGTATATATGTATTCAAGTTTATATTTCTTGTTCCTGCCTTTAATGAGTCCAAGTTCATTTACTCTATTACTAATTTAAATTTTTTAATTTAGTTTAATGTATACTAAGTGCAAGTAATCGAATATACATGGAAGGAAAGGGAATGCTTAAATCACAGATCTAAGTAAGTAAGTAAGATGATTAAGTGTTCCCTTTATGGAGCAGTGAAGTTTTAAAAAGAGATCAGTGTTATCTTTACAGGTTACTATCAGTGGCTGTGTACACCCAGCACTCACAAGTCAAAGTCCAGAGCTCAGCTCCTGTAACAGAGCTGTGAGTTTTTCCATTTTCCTCTTGACAATCCCCTATGCCAGGGGTATTCAACTAAAATGTAAAGAGGTCCGGTTACACAATATTTTTACAAGCAAAGGTCCAGAAGATTATAATGTCTAACTATTTACTGCAACATATTATTAAGTCGCCTGCATGTAATCAATACTTTACTGTCAAATTAAATTAATTCAGTACAATTCAAAAACCTTTTGACAAATTTATTATGTAACATCAAACTGAGCATGTGGCTCCAGATCCTGGTGGACTGGTCATACTGGGCTCTGAGACTAGCAACTTTCTGTGATCGCACTTCAGATTTGAGTGGGTATGTGTGTTCAAAACCTTTGTGTTTGGTCTCATAATACTGTTTGACAAGACAGTTTTCTCCCAGTGGGTAATATGACCAAAAAGGATTCTGTCTATTCTGAATTAAAAACTCTTTGCTGTCTCAACGTCCTTTTATCAACTTTCTTCTCTGTCGTCTGTATCTCTCCTCTCTGTCGTCTATGTCTCTCTCCTCTCTGTCGTCTGTCTCTCTCCTCTCTGTCGTCTGTATCTCTCCTCTCTGTCGTCTGTATCTCTCCTCTCTGTCGTCTATGTCTCTCTCCTCTATGTCGTCTGTCACTCTCCTCTCTGTCGTCTGTATCTCTCCTCTCTGTCGTCTGTATCTCTCCTCTCTGTCGTCTGTCTCTCTCCTCTCTGTCGTCTGTATCTCTCCTGTCTGTCGTCTGTATCTCTCTCCTCTCTGTCGTCTGTATCTCTCTCCTCTCTGTCGTCTGTATCTCTGCTCTCTGTCGTATGTATCTCTCCTCTCTGTCGTCTGTCTCTCTCCTCTCTGTCGTCTGTATCTCTCCTCTATGTCGTCTGTCACTCTCCTCTCTGTCGTCTGTATCTCTCCTCTCTGTCGTCTGTATCTCTCCTCTATGTCGTCTGTCACTCTCCTCTCTGTCGTCTGTATCTCTCCTGTCTGTCGTCTGTATCTCTTTCCTCTCTGTCGTCTGTATCTCTCCTCTATGTCGTCTGTCACTCTCCTCTCTGTCGTCTGTATCTCTCCTCTCTGTCGTCTGTATCTCTCCTCTATGTCGTCTGTCTCTCTCCTCTCTGTCGTCTGTATCTCTCCTCTATGTCGTCTGTCACTCTCCTCTCTGTCGTCTGTATCTCTCCTCTCTGTCGTCTGTATCTCTCCTCTCTGTCGTCTGTATCTCTCTCCTCTCTGTCGTCTGTATCTCTCCTGTCTGTCGTCTGTATCTCTCCTCTCTGTCGTCTGTCTCTCTCCTCTCTGTCGTCTGTCTCTCTCCTCTCTGTCGTCTGTATCTCTCCTCTCTGTCGTCTGTGTCTCTCCTCTCTGTCGTCTGTATCTCTCCTGTCTGTCGTCTGTATCTCTCCTCTATGTCGTCTGTATCTCTCCTCTCTGTCGTCTGTCTCTCTCCTCTCTGTCGTCTGTATCTCTCTCCTCTCTGTCGTCTGTATCTCTCTCCTCTCTGTCGTCTGTATCTCTCCTCTATGTCGTCTGTCACTCTCCTCTCTGTCGTCTGTATCTCTCCTCTATGTCGTCTGTATCTCTCCTCTATGTCGTCTGTCTCTCTCCTCTCTGTCGTCTGTCTCTCTCCTCTCTGTCGTCTGTATCTCTCCTCTCTGTCGTCTGTATCTCTCCTCTCTGTCGTCTGTATCTCTCCTGTCTGTAGTCTTTAGCTCTCTCCTCTATGTCGTCTGTATCTCTCCTCTATGTCGTCTGTATCTCTCCTCTCTGTCGTCTGTCTCTCTCCTCTATGTCGTCTGTCTCTCTCCTCTCTGTCGTCTGTATCTCTCCTCTCTGTCGTCTGTATCTCTCCTCTATGTCGTCTGTCTCTCTCCTCTCTGTCGTCTGTATCTCTCTCCTCTCTGTCGTCTGTCTCTCTCCTGTCTGTCGTCTGTCTCTCTCCTCTCTGTCGTCTGTATCTCTCCTCTCTGTCGTCTGTATCTCTCTCCTCTCTGTCGTCTGTATCTCTCCTCTCTGTCGTCTGTGTCTCTCCTCTCTTTCGTCTGTATCTCTCCTCTCTTTCGTCTGTATCTCTCCTCTCTTTCGTCTGTATCTCTCCTCTCTGTCGTCTGTATCTCTCCTCTCTGTCGTCTGTATCTCTCTCCTCTCTGTCGTCTGTATCTCTCCTCTCTGTCTGTTATCATCGTCTTTCTTTATTAATTTCTTTCCAACCTTGAATTTTCTCTCATCTACTGTTGTGTCGCTAATTTTACCGCCTGTGATCCACACAATCGATTGGCTAAGTGAAGTCACGTGGGATTGCTTGACTCGCATTCAATTGGCCAATGCGTTATCGAGTCCACTAAATAACTACCGTAAAGACCGAAATAGCTGCGCCGATTAAAATTAACGTGTCCCGCTAGATTTGGCATCAAAACGTTCGGTTTGGTCTGTAGCTCCGGGTCCGTATGGGACAGCTTCTGGGTCCGGATCCGGACCACGGTCCGCGTTGTTAGTGACCCCTGCCATATGCAAATGTTTCTCTTGTTAGCAGGTATTATTGTGAACTGCCATGGAGCAGATCAACGATTTTATGTGCAGGTACAAAAGCTACAATTTTGCAACTGGTTTAACAACTGCAGAGTACATTGATTCACTCCAGAGCTTTGAAATACGAGACAGTGACATTTTCCCTGGTCACTTATACAAAGTCAGGTCAGTGAAACAACTCAAATTTTCTATGACTGTCCTAGGAACAGATTCACTGATAATCTCAGATTTGCCACAATTTCTCCTCACAGGCACTATAAGGACTCAGCAGATCATTATCTTCTTCTGTGAGTTAAGTGGAGGACTGAATGAATATTCAAACAATTTGGAGCAGATGCCGTGGTTAGAATATACGGAGGGTCGTGAAGATTATTCTTTGCGACCCTCCCCACGGCTCTTTGCTTCTCACCTCACCCCGGCTCTCTTGCCGTCAGCACTCAATGAGTAATAATGATTACGCAGTTTTTAATTTTTAATAGATGGGGGGTGTCTTTGTGTGTCTCTTCATAGGTGCATGTGTATCTTTTGGTTACACACGTGAAGCACAGGAAAATTGTGGTTTACACTGGGCACTGGCTCCCAAGGGATACACAAAAAGATCTGTGCTGGACAGATTTTTGTGTCGTCCATTTGCAATGGATAGTGCAGTAGTAGGATCCTACCTAGGCTGTGGCCTACCTCCAGTAGGGGTCCTTAGGCAAAACCCCTTAAACACAGATCAAGAGATCGCCCGTGGGAAAAAATAAGGTTTGGATGCTTGTTTCCAAGCAATAAGCACATATAACTTGAATGAATAAATGAATACACTTAATTTACATCTCACACACGCTAAGGTGCCAAGTTGCACTGGGCTTACAGGACAATGATTACATCACCTTCAGAGAAAGGGAAAAATAATTTAAATCTTAAAACTTAATCCACTGTGCATACATACACAGAGAAAGGCATTTAGACATTGATGGACAGCATCCAACATAAAGTGAGTGATGGCAAAAGTCCTACACAGCATGTAAACAAATACTGTAATCTACACTCGTCTGTCATATCAAGTATACTAAACCATTTTCTCAGCAAAACAAAAAATATTAGTGTATTTTATTCTCAATTCTATTTAAATCAGGCACATTTCTAAACTTCTATTTGCTTGATGTGATCACTGGCCTTTGCAGAACAGCATAATTAGTAACAGTTTACCAGTATCTGTTGTGTCATTAAGGTTTTACCTTCTTTTTTTCTCCTCTTTTAAAATATATCATTCATCACTGTTTCAAAAGATTCACCCCTCTTTATCTCTGAGCCAGATTATATTTTTACAAAGTGAAACTATTTCTTTAAGGAGACACTATTTCTTTAATTTTATTTTTGTTGGTGGGCATGTAATCGGTTTCGAGAATATTTCCGACAGTACGTGAAGGTAGCATCAGGAATTCAGAACAATGGTGTGTGAGTTTGTCCTTTCCCAACTCACACTGTCAGATAAACCGACTCAGTTGACTGTGGAGGCATGAATAAGTAACAGAAAACAATGCATGCTGTTCAGAGAACAAATGAAAACGAAAGCTAACACAATGTCGTGACGAGCCTAAGTTGTTTAATCCATAAACAGAAACTCCCAAAACAAGGAACTGAAGGATTCCTACAAAGAGGAGCAACATGTCCACAGCAAGGTAAAGTTGGATCCTGTCTAAACTAAACTAAAAGTTTGAAACACTGTGAAACACGTGTGCAGCTTCTCTGTTAGTGTCAGATGTCTTTAAATGTACAAAATATCAAAGAAAGAAAGAAACAGATTTTAAGCTACCTAAACTCAACTAAGTACTTGTTAAATCAGCCGTGGCAAGTAACTGAGTAGATTTTGTGTATTAGAATACCATACCTTAGTAAGTACTGTTCAATTTTGAAGTATTTTTACTTTGGTATTTATGTAATTTTGCTTTATACATACTAATGAAAGTGGGAATATTTCACCACACATCATTTATTTGACAAGTGTGGGTACTAGTTACTTGTCAAATTAGGATTTAACTTAATGAAAAGTATATAATAAATACAGTACTACAAAACTTGTATTCCTACTGTAAATTCAAACATTGTTGTTAGGGCCCCTTGTCACAGACATTAGTAAATAGTTCAAAAGACATTGTCTTCTAAAGTTCTCACTTTACATTTTATTATTAGCTTCAGGCCGAAAACGGTAAATGAATAAAGTATTTCACAAAAAGCAATAGATAATAGAATAGAAAATAAAGATAGTTTTGTTTTTTCTTCATTCCCCCACCCAGTGGCCCTCTGATGGCTACAACAGTACAATGTTGTGTACACATTGAATGATTTATCAGTCGCAGGGACCAAAGTACTTTTACTTTTGAAAGACTACTTGCACATTTACTTAAGTCAGATATTGAAAGCACGACTTCTTTTACTACACTGTAAATTTAATTTGTTTCAAATTGGGCTGCCTTAAGATTTCAGGTAAAGTCACCAAATTATATAGTGCTGCAGATGATTATGATCAAATCCTAGGATATTTCTTGATGATCTCACATATGAACACTTCTACACCATGTGAAATCAGATGTACTCTGGTGACATCTGTTGATCCAACTGTACATGAGTTAAAAGTTTGAGAGTGTAGAGTGTGGAGGGTTAAGCCAAATTCAAAAAACAACATATTAGGGATATTGGATTATTTGAATAAGTGTTGAAATTCACTAGCTGGTTGATGTTCTTTATCTTACAGACAGGAACTACAAGAAGCCCTGTGCCGCTACACCACAGATACCATCACCTTTATCAACTCAGTGACGGGGTTCTGTGAGGTCAACTCTAAATGGCTGCTTTGGAGGGTAATAGAGTTAATCATGATGATAGACATCAAAGAAAGGGCCGACAGCATAAACCTCAACATTGACCATGTTACCAAGTCCGAGAGCAAAGGTCAAGCCTTTTGGCAATATATGTGGCTCTAAAAATAGGCAAGATGCTCCGTAAAACTCGTGGTGTGGTAAAACGTATTGATACATTTGTTGATGCTGCCTCCGATTTTAAGTCGCTGAAAAGTAAAGATAAGATTGTAAGTGCTGGTAATGTGGTGGCCAAGGAAGGCAGGGAAAGGAACGGTCAGGCAGCAGTCAAAGGGCCTCTTGCTCCCACCAAGTCAGCCAGGGCCGGTTTCATTGAGGCCAGGACCAGTTTCATTGCGGTCAATGCTCTTTTCGTTGGCATGGATATCTTCTTTATCTGTAAAGACAGCATCAGTCTGGCCAAAGGCACCGAAACTAAATTGTCGCAATTAATTAGAGCCAGATCTGAACTTTGGAAATCAGAGATGGATTCATGGCAGAAGATCCATGACTCTCTGTGTGAAGGCCTCCCGAGATCAGATGAAAACAAAGATCTCCTGGATACACCATTTTATCCAGAGCCTGGGGAGAAGAAACGGAAGAAGCAGAGAAGGAAATGGAAATCCCGTCTGATGAAGTGCATGGAAAACTGGAAGAAAAGAGTACTGTGTAAAAGAGTAACTCTCAATTAACCAACTACAATTACTTTTGTGCCTAAAATACACTTGGGAATTTATCTTCCCTCCAATCACTGCAAGCTGGCCAGGCCCTGATGCAGTGAAGCAGACCCAGATCATGGTGTTTACGTACTATACTTACCAGTATGGCAGTATACTTATATGCCAGATGTAGTCCTGTGTGTTCTTTCCAAATAGTTCATTCTTAGTTTTATCAGCCCACAAACCATTTTGACAATAATGCCGTGGAGTGTCAATGTGGGCTTTCTCAAACTTCAGGCATTCAGCAATGTTCTTTTTAGTAAGCAGCGGCTTCCTTTGTGTTGTTTTATGTAAATCAGCAATTCTTGATCGTTGATCCTCTGAAAACTTATTTTTGGTGAGGTATGGCTCACATAAGCACATTCTTCTTGTGTTTGTTGTTTTAGTGTTTTTTGTCACTCATCTGTCATATCACGCATACTAAACCATTTTCTCAACAAAAGAAAAAATATAAAAACATGTATTTCATTTTCAATTCTACTTAAATCAGGCACATTTCTAAACTCCTGTTTGCTCACTGACCTTTGTGGAAAAGCACAATTAGTAACAGTTTACCAGTATCTGTAGTGTCATTGAGGTTTTCCCTGCTTCTTTTCTCCTTTTTTAAAATATCATTCATCACTGTTTTAAAAGAGTCTTCAACCTTTATCTCTGAGCCAGAATGATATTTTCACAAAGTTAAACTATTTCTTTAAGGAGACAGAACTTACTTTTATTTTTCCTGGCGGGCATGCATGATGGGTAGCATCATGAAATTAGAACAACCAGGTCTGAGTTTGTCGTTTCCCAGTTCACACTGTCAAATAAACAAACACAGTTGACTGCAGAGGCACGAATAAGTAAAAGAAAACAATGGGTGCGGTTCAGAGAACAAATGAAAACGAAACCTACACAATGCTGTGACGAGCCGGAGTTTTTTCAACAGATCTGTGAACTGTGGCACAGAGCACGATCAGATACACCATCGTGCCCTGTTATTTCATCCATAGACATCCAACGCGACAGAAACTCCCAAAACAAGGAACTAAAGGCTTCCTACACAGAGGAGCAACATGTCCACAGCAAGGTAAAGTTGGATCCTGTCTAAACTAAACTAAAAGTTTGAAACATGGTGAAACACGTGTGCAGCTTCTTTGTTAGTGTCAGGAGAAGTGTCAAAAAAGAAAAAAATAGAAAGAAAGAGATTTTAAGCTACTTTAACCTAAATACTTGTTAAATCAGCCGTGGCACGAAACTGAGTAGATTTTGTGTAATAGAATACCATACCTGTAATTAAGTACTCTTCAATTTTGAAGTATTTTTACTTTGGTATTTATGTAATTTTGCTTTATACATACTAATGAAAGTGTGAATATTTCACCACACATCATTTATTTGACAACTGTAGGTACTAGTTACTTGTCAAATTAGGATTTAACTTAATTAAAAGTATATAATAAATAGAGTACTACAAAACTTGTATTCCTACTGTAAATTCAAACAACGTTGTTAGGGCCCCTTATTACAGACATTAGTTGTAACTAGTTCAAAAGACATTGTCTTCTAAAGTTCTGACTTTACATTTAATTATTGGCTTCAGGCCTAAAAAGGTAAATGAATAAAGTATTTCACAAAAAGCAGAAGATAATAGAATAGAAAATAAAGATAGTTTAGTTTTTTCTTCATTCCCCCACCCAGTGGCCCTCTGATGGCTACAACAGTACAATGTTGTGTACACATTGAATGATTTATCAGTCGCAGGGACCAAAGTACATTTACTTTAGATACATGAAGTCCATTTTTTTTGATAACAGACTACTTGCACATTTACTTAAGTCAGATATCGAAAGCAGGACTTCTGCTTTTACTACACTGTAAAATTAACTTGTTTCAACTTAAAAACTCAAGTCAAAGGGCTGCCTTAAGATTTTAGGTAAAGTCGACAAATGCAGTTTGTCACACTTTAAAATACGAGTGCTCCAGATTATCATGATCAAATCCTAGAATAATTCTTGATGATCTCAAAAATATGTGAACCCTTCTACACCATGTGAAATCAGATGTACTCTGGTGACATCTGTTGATCCAACTGTGTAAATGCAATAAAAAAACACAATGAACATGAGTTAAAAATTTGACAGTGTAGAGTGTGGAGGGTTTATCCAAATAGGAAAAACAACAAAATTAGGGTTGTTGGATTATGTGAATAAGTGTTGAAATTCACTTGCTGGTTGATGTTCTTTATCTTACAGACAGGAACTACAAGAGGCCCTGTGCCGCTACACCACAGATACCATCACCTTTATCAACTCAGTGAGGGGGTTCTGTGAGGGCATCTCTAAATGGCTGCTTCGAAGGGAGACAGAATTAAATATGATGATGGACATCAAAGAAAGGGCCGACAGCATAAACCTCAACATTGACCATGTTACCAAGTCAGAGAGCAAAGGTCAAGCCTTTTGGCAATATATGAAGAGCAAGGTGACCACGGTGACTGCAGACACGAGGCTTAAAGAGCTGGAGAATGAGCTGGCCGCTGTGTTGAAGGACACTCTGGAAGGCCTGGACAAGCTGGACTGCTTCCTGGATGCAGTGGAGAAGCTCGCAGTCACCTCTCTGCATGTGTTCACCAACAATGTGTTACTTCTCCCCAAAGAGCTCAGCCTTAAAGATGTTCAGTTTGTCATCACTGTTGCTCGAATGATCTGCCCTCACCTCCTCGAGTTTAAAAGAGATGCAAAAGTCTTCTTCTTTCCCAGACTTCAGAACGTGGAGGTGCTGTCGTACCAGCTGGACAAATACATACAAACCACCAAGA
Organism: Anabas testudineus; assembly: GCF_900324465.2. NCBI lineage: Eukaryota > Metazoa > Chordata > Actinopteri > Anabantiformes > Anabantidae > Anabas > Anabas testudineus. The sequence continues at coordinate 6,726,560 of NC_046617.1, read as the reverse complement.
CAATCTGTGATTCCTTAGAGAAAAGGTAAACTGAAATTTAATGAACATGATGCACATTTGCACAACAAATAAAATCTGTTCCAGAAGACATGAGTGTGTGTCTTTTGCAGCTGCTTCGGTGAGATTTCCCCAAAGATGATGGTGGAAGCTGTGGTCGACCTGGACGTGGGTTTTTCTGAGGATGACATTCAAAGGATGCTTGATCACATTAACCAGCTTGATGAAATCAGGTATTAGTGTTAACAATGTATTGACAGAATTAATTAGAAACATTTTTTCCTTTAGCACATCATTTGGTGAAGATGTCTCCTCTTTGGTTCAATCCTTTTCTCCATTTTCGAAGTAACATGCTGGCACCTGTCATTTTCATGTGTTTCATTATTCTTCCTTAATTTTATATTCATCAGGATGAACCAGTCCTTCCGAATGGTTTTCTTGTTTCAGGACGAACCATGTTCTGACTTCATCAGTAAGTTCAGTGAGCGACAGCCCAGGATGCTGCAGTTTCTGGCTGAGCTTGAGGAGAATGCTGTGCAGCTGGACAACATGAATAAAGGTGCTAAGATCTCCAGTGTGGCAGGCAGCTCAGTAGGGGCAGTTGGAGGTGTGCTTTCCATCGTTGGTTTGGCTTTAATTCCTGTAACGGCTGGAGTGTCTCTTGGTCTGACAATGACTGGAATGGGGCTGGGAGTCACCAGTGGAGTCAACAGCATTGTTACCACTGCCACAGAGATAGGAGTTAATCGTAAACACCAGAAGAAAGCCAGTGAAGTCTTTCAGAGCTTCACAGAGGATGTGCAGACTCTCCAGGACTGTCTGGACCAGGTGATCAACAGGGAAACAAGTGAGATACATGTGGCTCTGGGAGTTGGTAAGGTGCTCTGTACAGCTGGTGTTATTGGAAAAGGTATTGATTCATTGGTTGATGCTGCCTCCGCTTTTAAGTTGGTGAAAAATGAAGATCTGATTGTAAGTGCTGGTAAGGTGGTGGCCCAGGAAGGTAAGGCTTTACGGAACGTACCCAGGGTGGCCTCAGACATCCCAGATATTGGTCAGGCAGCAGTCAAAGGGCCTCTTGCTCTCACCAAGTCAGCCAGGGTCGGTCGTATTGCGGGTAATGCTTTTTTCCTTGGAATGGATATCTTCTTTATCTGTAAAGACAGCATCACTCTGGCTAAAGGCACCGAAACTGAAGTTTCACAGTTCATTAGAGCCAGATCTGAACTTTGGAAATCAGAGATGGATTCATGGCAGAAGATCCATGACTCTCTGTGTGAAGGCCTCCCGAGATCAGATGAAAACAAAGATCTCCTGGATACACCATTTTATCCAGAGCCTGGGGAGAAGAAACGGAAGAAGCAGAGAAGGAAATGGAAATCCCGTCTGATGAAGTGGATGGAAAACTGGAAGAAAAACAGTACTGTGTAAAAGAGTAACTCTCAATTAACAAACTACAATTTGTTCATTTTAGGAGAACTGTCTCTAGAGTAAAACACGCTCAGTATAATCTGTGATTTATATGATTACATCTACAGGGGCAAGAAAAAGTAAGAAAAAGACTCAGGCAACATGCCTTAAGCATTGTTGCCATATCTTGTCTCAGAAGGAAATCAATATAGATAAATTACACTTCTTTAAAAAACGTCCGCTTTTGTACAGCTCTGTCTGCTCCGTATTGGTTTTATCATTAAAACATTGAAATAAATAAAATTCAGATTTCTTCAATAACAAACAGGTGTTTCCTTCTTCCTCCTCACGTTTCTTGTTTTAAAAAATCTTGGCTGTAGCATTTTCTTCCTCCTATAAAAGGGGAGGGTGCCTCACAGATTCATTAATATTTCTTCTTTTGTTTTTTATCTTTTAGAAATGTACAAATACAATGACTGACAATGACTGTGTCCCAGAATTGCTTGGATAGGACATTACCTGTATACGTTGTTCTTGCCCAGTATATGTTTAAGTTCAGTGATTTAGTGATCTGTAACTTTATTACTACTTTAATTTTTAACTTTTCATTTCTTATATCTCTAACCCTGATGTCTCATAGACATGAAAATGCTAAATAATAATTGATATGTCCATTTTCCAGAAAACATTTAGTAAAATGTCATAACGTCATGTGTTGTGTTTTTGTGTTTGTGTTTGCATGAATGTATTCAAGTTTATATTTCTTGTTCCTGCCTTTAATGAGTCCAAGTTCGTTTACTCTGCTACTAATTTTCTCTATTCTACACGTGCTGACTGCACATTCATATGTCAAACGTAATCCGCGTGCATGGTAATCAAATTACAGCATAAACATCATCATTAAGATAGTTTAATGTATACTAACTGCCAGTAATCGAATATACATGGAAGGGAAGGGAATGCTTAAATCACAGATCTTGATGAACAAAGTATTTAAATTGAACATTTCTAATGACCACCACATGCAAAACCATTACATTTCTGGGGGTCGTTCTCTGATTTCACTTTAATTTGCAACAAGGCGGGTAAAATTCATTCACAATCACTTGTGCTTTCTAAATGAACAGTTTGATATCCCTAGAGTTTAGCTGACTTGGTGTTTTACTGTGATGATTAGGTGTTCCCTTTATTGAGCAGTGCAGTTTAAAAAGAGCTCAGTGTTATCTTTACAGGTTACTATCAGTGGCTGTGTACACCCAGCACTCACAAGTCAAAGTCCAGAGTTCAGCTCCTGTAACAGAGCTGTGAGTTTTTCCACTGTCCTCTTGACAATCCCCTATACAAACGTTTCTCTTGTTAGCAGGTATTAGTGTGAACTGCCATGGAGCAGATCAACGATTTTATGTGCAGGTACAAAAGCTACAATTTTGCAACTGGTTTAACAACTGCAGAGTACATTGATTCACTCCAGAGCTTTGAAATACGAGACAGTGACATTTTCCTTGTCACTTATCCAAAGTCAGGTCAGTGAAACAACTAATTTCAAATTGTTCAAATTTTCTATAACTGACCTGCGAACAGATTCACTGATAATATCAGATTTGCCACAATGTCTCCTCACAGGCACTATATGGACTCAGCAGATCATTATCTCCATCTGTGAGTTAAGTGGAGGACTGAATGAATATCCAAACAATTTGGAGCAGATGCCGTGGTTAGAATATACAGAGGGTCGTGAAGATTATTCTTTGCGACCCTCAACCCGGCTCTTTGCTACTCACCTCACCCCGGCTCTCATGCCTCTAGGACTGAAGGACAAAAAAGCAAAGGTCTGTATTTTATGGACGCTCAATGCTGACAGGAAGGAAAATTAAATGAGGAAGTTAATAATGATATATTTGAAATTTGTTAGGCTATAGAAAATATACACAAAATAGGTTTATCATTTTTTTTCATGCACAATATCTTGTTAGTATGTCAATGGGTAATAAGAATAAAAAAAAAAAAATACATATACAGTATATTGTAGGTATTTTTAATTTGAGAGAATAAATTATTGTAACACTCATGACACTGCTATACGTTATAGCCTCCAGGGTCTAATACCTTAAATGTACAACTCTTGCTGAGAGTAGCTATAGGTAGGCTATGATGTAGGGCTGTGAAAAAATGTCACTGTCCTTGTAAAACCTCAAAACAATTATGCTGATTTTAATTAGGTTAAGTTAATTTACTTTCTATTAGCAAAACAATACTTGAAATTGAATGTGTTTGACATCATTTTGCTTCATAATGCTTTGCCCTATTTGGAAAATGGAATAGACACACTTGTGTGCAAGAATACGTCAGCTCATTGCTTATCCTGTTGTTATCTGGGAAAACAGGACAGTGACTTTAATATTATTTTTTAACAAAACCTGAAGTAAATCCAAAATCCAAAAAACAATTTATCATTGTATGCAGCATGTACAATTGTGCTGTTAAATTTAATTAAATTAGCTTAGTATCCTGTAACAATAAAAAACATTTCTCTTTATTTATATTGTGACAACATACAGTATGTCCCTGTTATTAGACACTTTTAAGGTTTAAACTACTTCTTGTATGAGCAAAAAGCTTAGTGAAGGAGCTATTGAAGTAGGTGAAAAATCTACATTTACAATAGGACCCTGAAGAAAGAGTTTCTACCACAAGTGGAAAATTAGTGGAAACCTTTGTCTGCAAAGGTTATGTAATATAACTTATTATAACAGGACACTGGTTAACTAAGGTTTAATGTGTTACTTACTTTCGAATAATTTTGCATTCCATTTAGGTTTTTTCCTGTTAGGAATGTGTTTCCCTAATTTTTTAAAGCCTAAAAAACATAAAGCAAAAGAAATAATCAATTATTTGATTGATGTTAAATTTTGTATTTTAATTGTTGTTTGTTTTGTGTCAGATCGTCTATGTGATGCGTAATGCTAAGGACAACATTGTCTCCTATTACCACTTCTGCAGTGCTTTTGCTGCTTTGGAGAAGCCAAAGAGCTTTGAGAGCTTTTTCGAGGATTATCTAAAGGGCAACGGTGAGATACTGAAGCTCCACAGTCTGGGAAGTGATGATAAAGACACCAGAGTCCAATACTGACAAGTTCTAAATGAAACTCACCTGATGAGGCCAGAGTTGTAGCCATATTGGAGAGAAATAATATTTTTAAGTTTAATTTGGTGTTTCATGAGTCAAGTCATGGATATATTATTCTAGTAGCAGAAATATTTAAGGTACTTGGACTCTAGTATATCTCTTTCTTGTTTTACATCCACTACAGTAAATTTCAGAGGAACATAAACTTTACTACATTCACTTGACAGGCATAGCTGTTTACCATCATAAAAACTACATGATAAGCACATAAAAAAACCTTACTGCTGAATTAAACTAGTGGTACTAAACTATTTTGCTTGTAACCGTATATGAAAATTACTAAATGTCGAAATTTCACAGCAGTTTCATCGAAGAGATGTTTTTAAATAATTTAAGGCTCAAAAAGTTAAACATTTTCAACAGGTCCAAAATGGTAATATACATTTGCAAATTCAACACACATGCATCGTTTTAATATCTTCTTTGGCTAGAGCAAAATGTGACTCCTATAGACATTTAGATATCAATAAATATTATATTAGGAAGAATGCGTTGTCTCCTTAATTGTGAGGCATCAAAATATTTGCTACTTGTCATTTATGCTAATTGTGTACATATGGTCATTGTATCAAAAGAAAATGTTAATATCATTTTGCTATTATAGTCAAAGTCAATAGGATTCATACTGTGGAAACCATAAAAATCTTCCCAATTTGTGCCAATCCTTATTAATGATGTTTGTTTTGTTTTCTTAAAAAACTCTAGGATTTATCCTCTAGCCAGCATGACTGCAAAATATAGAATATACATGCATACAGAATGGCATGGAAATCTCTTTATTGGCCTTGGAATATTTAAGTCCAAAGTATTGGACTGTCATTGCCATCTTGGAGCCAAGCTCAAGATGAATAACATATTACAACATACACTTGATACATTTTACAATTCTACAGTTCCAGGATCATCCTGGTTTGACCACATCAGGGAATGGCATTTAAAGAAAGACCAGTACAACATCCTCTTCCTGACCTATGAGGACATGATTTTGGTAAGATGAGGTTTTTCTTGAGTTGTTGATTTGAAAATACTTCAGTCAATTCTTTGTCAAGTTCTTTTCTGTTTCTCCTTTAGGACCTGAAGGCAGCTGTAACTAAGATCTGCAGTTTCTTAGGGAAAAACCTCAGTGAAGAGGCCATTGAACAAGTGGTTGAAAAATCAACATTCAAGACCATGAAGAAAGACTCAAAAGCAAACTATGAGTTTCTACCACAAGAAAAAATGAGTGGAAACTTTATGCGCAAAGGTAATGTATGTAATACAACTGCTGTACTTGTTATAGATATATGTGACCAGATATCAGCTGTAGCTTTTATGTTGTTATTACAGGTCAGATTGGAGACTGGAAGAACATCTTCACTGCAGCTCAGAGTGAAAGAGTTGATAAAGTTCTGCAGGAGAAACTGGGTGATCTGTCTCTGAAGTTCATCTGGGAATAAACCGAGCAGCCACAGCGACCTTAAGATTTTTATTATCACTCCTGCTGCTGTGTAAACTGTTGACATGCATCAAACACTCAATAAAATGTTTTCTAATCCATTTTGTGGCTTCTGTACTATGAACTAATTAGCACACAGACAACTCTAAAAGCAGTTAGTCAATGTATTGTCTTTACTGAAAGTCAAAATGAAACAGGAAACTGTTGTACTAAAGAAAGAAGCAACACCATTGAGTCTCTGGTTAAACCCCCATTTGTTGACGCTCCAGATACTCAACTATTCTAAAGTAAGGCAATGGTGTTGCTTCTTTCTTTAGTACAACAGTTTTTAGCTGTGCTAACCTTTTTTGTTATTAAGTTTAGAGTTCATTTTTGTTTGTCCATATTTTTCTTTGTTCATCAACAGCTATCTCAGTTATCAACAGTTATGTTTTTTAAGGGTGCTTTCACGGGACCAAACGCTATGAATCGCATGATTTGAGGACTTTGGGTAGTGTGTAGATTTTCCTATTTTTTCGTTTGCCCACCAAAAACATGCTGTTTGATTAATTGAGGACAAACGTGGAGACGTGAGGAGGTGAAGTGTCTCACAGACACCAGATCTGATGTAACGTAAAATTAATCAACATGATGACCAATCTGCGTTAACATTTATTGTAAAATCATCTCCCTGCTGTCACACAAACGTACAGTGTCCACAACACTTCACCTTCTTCCTGTATTTACTTTTCTGTTCCAGGGGCAGAAACATCTGACCAATGAGCGGAGAGGACGTTCTCACGTAGTTTAAAGTGACGTGTTCTGGTTCGCTCGGATTTTTCTGTGTGTGAAACGAAAACGAACCAAGAGGACACCAAAGACCAAAGAAAACGAATTAGAGATAACAGAGATAACATTGTATTCAACATTCATGAAGCAAAGTTCAAGTCAACACACATAAAGCAAAGTTCAAGTCCGCATGCGTGAAGCTAAGTTCAGAGTCGAACTACGACGCCTGAGAGCTGTGAGCTTTTACTCCATTGTCCTGACGCAAATATTTTTATAGCAAAGTTAAAGTTTTAAGTGGCACTCAGAACTGACATGGAGCAGATCAATGACTATATGTGCAGGTATAAAAACTTCAATTTTGTTAAAAATTTAACAACTGCAGAGTACATCGATTCACTGCAGAGCTTTGAAATACGAGACAGTGACATATTCCTTGTCACTTATCCAAAGTCAGGTCAGTGAAACTACTATGACACTATTTGTATTTTGATACTTCACTGTCCTGGTTGTGAACGGAGTCACTCATAGATTTGTCCTCCTCTTCAGGTACTATATGGACTCAGCAGATCATCATCTCCATCTGTGAGTTAGGTGGGGGTCTGAATGAATATCCAAACAACTACGATCAGATGCCATGGCTGGAGTACAGGGAGGGTCGTGAAGATTATTATTTTCGACCATCTCCACGGCTCTTTTCTTCTCACCTCACCCCAGCTCTCATGCCTCCAGGACTGAAGGACAAGAAGGCAAAGGTCTGTATTTTATGGAAGCCTATTTCTGCCAGGAAGAGCAGAGAGAGAGAGAGAGAGAGAGAAAGGGAAAACTATATACAGTATATACAATATTTACACAATGTATATGCATTAAAATATATACATAATCTATGAGTTTATTCAGTAACTAATATTTAGCTGGGGAATGTATGTGAATGAATGTATTTATCATAAATCTACTGTGCTATATATTGTACCTATATTTTTATTTCGTAAAAAGATGGATATTGGAAATCACAAATGTTTTTCTGGCAAGAATGGGCTTCCATACATTGTTTATCCCTGAGCAAAAACACAGACGATATAAGGTTATGAAGTATTTGAATGACATTTGTAAAAGACGAGAGACTAGTATGAACTATCTGATTGTTGTTTTGTTCTAGATCATCTATGTGATGCGCAATCCTAAGGACAACATTGTCTCCTATTACCACTTCAGCAGTACTTTTGCTGACCTGGAGACTCCCAAGAGCTTTGAATGGCTTTTGGAGCAGTTTGTGAAGGGTAACGGTGAGCTCCACAGTCTGAGTGATGGTGATAATCAGAGTTCATGGTCATCCAATTTCATATGACATCTGTCTGATGAGTGAAAGGATTAGAAAGATTACATATTTTATTTTAAACCCAGATTGTTTTCAGCTCTGCAGAAGGAATGATCCCATCAATGTGTAAATTATGAATTCATTTTTATACTTGTAATTTGATCTAAATTATTTTAGGCTTCCAAACTATTATTATTTATCCCCTTTCTGGATTTGAAATCTATGTGGCTGTGTATTTTTTTTTAACCCACTCAAACCCCAAAGTACCACTGTAAGTCAGCGAAATGGAGACAGTTTTAAAACACTGACACTGCACTTACTCTTCTCGTCTTGTCATCCAGGTTCAATTGGGATCGGCTCTAGCATCCCAGTGACCTACAGTAACATTAAACCAAAGACTACGCACCATTCACTGTAGCGTTGAACTGCCACTCTGCCTAACTCTACCGGGTGGTTCATGTAGTGTTCATTCATACTGAGCAATTACTATCACAATAATTACAACTGGAGCACAGATGTGTGGCAACAGCCGGTAGAAATCATTTGCCAACTATGTCAAAAAGCAAGTTAGTAAAGTTTAAAAATCTGCCGACTTGCTCGCGATTGTACATTTAGGTTGGGCAATCAAGTAACCTGGCACTAATCTGGCAGTAATCTGGCAGTAATCTGGCAGTAATCTGGCATGGGACCAAACTGCGTTAAATTCCATGTTGAGTGTCACAAAACTCGCAAATTGACTTTTGCACCAATCAACTGTTGTTTATCTCACACGTTTTACAATTAAACAGTTCCATCATCTTCCTGGTTTGACCACATCAGGGAATGGCATTTAAAGAAAGACCAGTACAACATCCTCTTCCTGACATACGAGGACATGATTTTGGTAAGATGAGGTTTTTCTTGGGTAGATGATTTAAAAATACTTCAGTCAATTCTTTGTCAAGTTCTTTTCTTTGTTGGTTCTCTTTTTCTCCTTTAGGACCTGAAGACGGCTGTAACTAAGATCTGCAGTTTCTTAGGGAAAAACCTCAGTGAAGAGGCCATTGAACAAGTGGTTGAAAAATCAACATTCAAGACCATGAAGAAAGACTCAAAAGCAAACTATGAGTTTATACCAGAAGAGAGGTTCAGTGGAAAATTCCTGCGGAAAGGTATGTATGTAATATAACTGATGTACTTGTTATAGATATATGTTACCAGATTTCAGCTGTAGCTTTTGTTTTATTACAGGTCAGATTGGAGACTGGAAGAACATCTTTACAGTGGCTCAGAGTGAAAGAATTGATAAAGTTCTGCAGGAGAAACTGGGTGATCTGTCTCTGAAGTTCATCTGGGAATAAACCGAGCAGCCACAGCGACCTTAAGATTTTTATTATTATACCTGCTGCTGTGTAAACTGTTGACATGCATCACAAAAATCTATAAAAATATTTTCTGACCCATTTGGTTATTTCTGTCAGAGTAAACATGAATGCATATGGTATTAACAGCAGATGACCAAGGTATTGTCAAAATTCATGTATTTGGGTTTCTACAAGGTCAAAGTGTTGATATTTGATCACTAGAGCCGTCTCCACATTTTAGTTTTCTTGATCTAGAGAAAATCTGATGTAAACCAGAAACCCCCTCCATTTGGACCAGTAATCATGATTAAAGTGGAACAATGCGATCATGGTTGTCCTTAAGCAAGACTTTGAAATCCTTTGAAGCACGGTTTAGGCTCTCAAGAAACAGCTTGCGTTAACCCTTTTAAGACATGACAAGATCTGGTGAAATTTACTTGAACAATGCACTACACTGCATAAGGGTAGTAAATACATTTTCATTTAGTACATAGTAGATTATTGGCAGAATAAACAAAAATGTTTAAGTTTGCTGCTCAGTGCAAAGTACCAAACAGAAAATCACTGCATAATGCAGGTTAACTAAGACAGAGTGTAAGAGTCCATTTACAACAACCTGGTAACAAACAAAGCACTGAGGGGAGCTTTAAAGGAAAGGTGAACACAGGTGGAATTAGTTTGTTATCAGGGCAGAGGAGAGTGGACAATGAGGAAGTCCAAATGTGGGCATCAGGAAGTGGCTGGAGAGCAAAGCCACAGGAGCGAGACCAGGTGAGGCTGGGAAGGAGACAGAAACAAAACCAACTGAACGGGGACGAGGCAGAATTCATAACAGCACTGCAGTTTTGTATTTGAATATTTCAAAAACCCAAATTTAAATTGATAGGTAAACATGAATAATAACATTATGTCAAAAGTACAGGCTTACTATATTTAAAAGCACAGTATTAAATGTGTAAAATACTCAAAACGGTCCAAAGTCCCATGTTAATATCACTTTGTAAAACATTTGCAACCATATTGTAAAATAGAGTAAGAAACTGCACCAACTTGTAAATGTACAGTTCCCACCATAATGGCTAGAACAGTAAGACTCATTTGTGTTTGCTATAAGCTACAGTTTCCCTCTGTTGAAGCCCTTTGTTGAGTTGGCAGTGTGTTGCATATGTGTCTTGCTGCATGATGAAGTTCTACCAATTTGTTCCATGCATGAGCCTGTGGCAGAACCAGCCTTGCAGCCCAAGTCATGATAATACCGGTAATAATCACGTTCATCCTGTTCTTGCAGCCCATTCTTTTGAACACGATATGTGAAGAATACAGATGGAGATTGGAGAGACTGTGCATACAACATACAACACATGGTGGCAGCCATCAACTCCCAGTTCTCCTCACCAGATGAAGAAAATTTACTACCTCCATCAAACAGCATATAACTCTCTTCATTCTCCACTTGGACTGAAAACGACACATCCGCTCTCCTCCTCTCAACCCATCCTACCTTCCCCAACATGTTTAAACATACACTCCTTAAAAACCCTTGTGAAGAATGTAGATTTCTCTCTCTTGACTCTGTTTCTGGCCAAAGCACTTGAACAGTCTTCAACCAAATATTACATTTTCTGATCTCTTGATATCAAGCAGGCTGGCTTCAGGAGTGGTTGTGCTATAGAAATGGCCCTCATGATTATTTTGCTCTTTGCAACTAACACATTTAACTAGAATCAAATATGTATGAAAATAAGCAGTATTACTTGTTCTTCCATTTAAACCCATGCAGTCCTGGTTTGCAGATCTTGGTACATTTATTTTCATTTATCAACAGCCATCACATACCTGGTATTCTTTATGTTTCTTCCTTCTTGTTACCTACTGGTGGTTGCAGTATGCACCCAGCAGTCAGGATTTTTAATAGAAGTTTATAGATGAAGAAGCCTACATTTCTTATTCTGGATAAAAAAAAGTCCAGAGTCCAGCTACTGAATCGTATAACTCATATAACTGAGAGCTTCTTCCTTGATGATCTTATTGTCTGTTTGTCTGTGATTCAGAGCTGACATGGAGCAGATCACTGACTATCTCTGCAGGTACAAAAACTACAACTTTCCCAGTGGGAAAGTTACTGCAGAGTACATTGATTCACTGCAGAGCTTTGAAATACGAGACAGTGACATTTTCCTTGTCACTTATCCAAAGTCAGGTCAGTGAAACTACTATGACAATATTTGTATTTTGATACTTTACTGTTCTGGTTGTGAACAGAGTCACTAATAGATTTTTCCTCCTCACAGGCACTATATGGACTCAGCAGATCATCATCTCCATCTGTGAGTTAGGTGGGGGTCTGAATGAATATCCAAACAACTTTGATCAGATGCCATGGCTGGAGTACACAGAGGGTCGTGAAGATTATTCTTTTCGACCATCTCCACGGCTCTTTTCTTCTCACCTCACCCCAGCTCTCATGCCTCCAGGACTGAAGGACAAGAAGACAAAGGTTTATCTATCTATCTATCTATCTATCTATCTATCTATCTATCTATCTATCTATCTATCTATCTATCTATCTATCTATCTATCTATATACACACACACACATATATATATATATATATATATATATATATATATATATATATATCAGTATTTAATGTGGGATGTTAATATTATAATATATAACTGTATATATCTACTTATTGTATATACCTTACATAGAGACAGCTTGTGGAGGAGAGTATGTATCGTAAAAAGTAAGGCTTTGATTGTTATTGTTTTGTGTTAGATCATCTACGTGATGCGTAATCCTAAGGACAACATCGTCTCCTATTACCACTTTAGTGGTGACTTAACAGACCTGGAGACTCCCAAGAGCTTTGACTGGTTTTTGGAGGAGTATTTGAAGGGCAATGGTGAGATCCACAGTCTGAAAGATGATAATGACCAGATAAGATAAAATAAAATAATTCATCTGTTCATGTGAACAGAGATTAAGTATTTGAACATTGTGTACGAAATGTAAATGTAATGTAATGAAATATTATATGGCAGTATGAATTTTATAATTCTACAGTTCCGGGATCATGCTGGTTTGACCACATCAGGGAATGGCATTCAAAGAAAGACCAGTACAACATCCTCTTCCTGACCTATGAGGACATGATTTTGGTAAGATTAGGTTTTTCTTGGGTTGTTGGGTTTAAAATGCTCCAGTCAATTCTTTGTCAAGTTCTTTTCTCTGTTGGTTTTACTGTTTCTCTTTTAGGACCTGAAGACGGCTGTGACTAAGATCTGCAGATTCTTAGGGAAAAACCTCAGTGAAGAGGCCATTGAACAAGTGGTTAAAAAATCAACATTCAAGACCATGAAGAAAGACTCAAAAGCAAACTACGAGTTTCTACCAGAAGAGAGGTTCAGTGGAAAATTCCTGCGGAAAGGTAATGTAATATAAGTAACATAAAAATAAAGTAGTAATAAAAAAAAACTGCTGTACCTTTGAACAGATATCAGCTGTAGCTTTTATGTTGTTATTACAGGTCAGATTGGAGACTGGAAGAATATCTTTACAGTCGCTCAGAGTGAAAGAATTGATAAAGTTCTGCAGGAGAAACTTGGTGATCTGTCTCTGAAGTTCATCTGGGAATAAACCGAGCAGCCACAGCGACCTTTAGATTTTTATTATCATTCCTGCTGCTGTGTAAACTGTTGACATGCATCAAACACTCATTAAAATGTTTTCTAACCCATTTTGTGACTTCTGTACTTTGAACTAATTAGCACACAGACAACTCTAAAAGCAGTTAGTCAATGTATTGTCTTTACTGAAAGTCAAAATGAAAAAGGAAAAAACAAATCTAGGCATTGAGTCTCTGATTAAACCCCCATTTGCTGATGCTCCTGATCCTCAACTATTCTAAAGTAGGGTAATTTTGTTGCTTCTTTCTGCAGCACAGCAGTTTTCAGCTGTGTTAACCTTTTCTTCTTCCATTAAATTTGTAGTTAAGGTTCATTTTTGCTTTTTAGCCATCATTTTTGTTTGTTGATATTTTTCTTTGTTTATCAACAGCTATCTCTATATGTGTTGTACACTTTATGCTAATCTAAACCTCTGAAGATATGGTCTTTAAGGGTGCTTTCACACCTACAGGCTTTGATTTATTGAGGACAAACGTGGAGACGTGAGGAGGTGAAGTGTCTCACAGACACCAGATCTGATGTAACGTAATCAAAAATAATCAACATGATGAACGATCTGCGTTAACATTCATAATGAAATCATCTCCCTACTGTCACACAAACGTACAGTGTCCACAACACTTCACCTTCTTCCTGTATTTACTTTTCTGGTCCTGAGGCAGAAACATCTGACCAATGAGCGGAGAGGACGTTCTCACGTAGTTTAAAGTGACGTGTTCTGGTTCGCTCAGATTTTTCTGTGTGTGAAACGAAAATGAACCAAGAGGAAATTACTACAAATTCACAAACTCATCAACTGATTCGGACAAAAGAAAATGAATTAAGGTGTGAGATAACATTGTATTCTGTTTCATTTTGGTAGTGTGTACCCAGCAATCAGGATTTATTGCACGACAACATTCATAAAACAAAGTTCAAGTCAACATACATAAAGCAAAGTTCAAGTCCGCATGCGTGAAGCAAAGTTCAGAGTCGAACTACGAAGCCTGAGAGCTGTGAGCTTTTTCTCTACTGTCCTGACGCAAATATTTTTATAGCAAAGTTAAAGTTTTAAGTGGCACTCAGAACTGACATGGAGCAGATCAATGACTATATGTGCAGGTATAAAAACTTCAATTTTATTAAAAATATAACAACTGCTGAATACATCGATTCACTGCAGAGCTTTGAAATACGAGACAGTGACATATTCCTTGTCACTTATCCAAAGTCAGGTCAGTGAAACTACTATGACACTATTTGTATTTTGATACTTTACTGTTCTGGTTGTGAACAGAGTCACTAATAGATTTTTCCTCCTCACAGGCACTATATGGACTCAGCAGATCATCATCTCCATCTGTGAGTTAAGTGGGGGTCTGAATGAATATCCAAACAACTATTATCACATGCCATGGCTGGAGTACATAGCGGGCCAAAAAGACTATTCCTTGCGACCATCTCCACGGCTCTTTTCTTCTCACCTCACCCCAACTCTCATGCCTCCAGGACTGAAGGACAAGAAGGCAAAGGTCTGTATTTTATGGAAGCCTATTTCTGCCAAGAAAAGCAGAAAGAGAGACAGAAAGAGAGAAAGAGAGGGAAAACTATATACAGTATATACAATATTTACACAATGTATATGCATTAAAATATATACATAATCCATACTGGGTTTATTCAGTATCCTACTGCCAATAAGGTATTAAATATTTAGCTGGGCAATGTATGTGAATGAATGTATTTTTCAGAAATCTACTGGGCTTTATATTGCACCTATATTTTTATTTAGTAAAAAGATGGATATTGGAAATCACAAATGTTTTTCTGGCAAGAATGGGCTTCCATACATTGTTTATCCCTGAGCAAAAACACAGACGATATAAGTGGTTGTGAAATATTTGAATGACATTTGTAAAAGACGACAGACTAGTATGAACTATCTGATTGTTGTTTTGTTCTAGATCATCTATGTGATGCGCAATCCTAAGGACAACATTGTCTCCTATTACCACTTCAGCAGTACCTTTGCTGACCTGGAGACTCCCAAGAGCTTTGAATGGCTTTTGGAGCAGTTTGTGAAGGGCAACGGTGAGCTCCACAGTCTGAGTGATGGTGATAATCAGAGTTCATGGTCATCCAATTTCATATGACATCTGTCTGATGAGTGAAAGGATTAGAAAGATTACAAAGATTTTTAATTTTAAACCCAGATTGTTTTCAGCTCTGTAGAAGGAATGATCCCATCAATGTGTAAATGATGAATTCATATTTATATCTGTAATTTGATCTAATTTATTAGTTTAGGCTTCAGAACTATTCCTTTATTAATCCCCTTTCTGGATTTGAGATCTATGTGGCTGTGTATTTTTTTTAACCCACTTTCATATAGTGTTCATGTAGTGTTCATTCATACTGAGCAAATACTATCACAATAATTACAACTGAAGCACAGATGTGTGGCTACAGCCGGCAGGTGTCTACTGCATGAAATTTCACTGCTGTGACCCATAGGGGGCTACATAGAAATCATTTGCCAACTATGTCAAAAAGCAAGTTAGTAAAGTTTAAAAATCTGCCGACTTGCTCGAGATTGTACATTTAGGTGGAGCAATCAAGTAATCTGGCAGTAATCTGGCAGTAATCTGGCATGGGACCAAACTGCGTTAAATTCCATGTTGAGTGTCACAAAACTCGCAAATTGACTTTTGCACCAATCAACTGTTGTTTATCTCACACGTTTTACAATTAAACAGTTCCATCATCTTCCTGGTTTGACCACATCAGGGAATGGCATTTAAAGAAAGACCAGTACAACATCCTCTTCCTGACCTATGAGGACATGATTTTGGTAAGATGAGGTTTTTCTTGGGTAGATGATTTAAAAATACTCCAGTCAATTCTTTGTCAAGTTCTTTTCTTTGTTGGTTCTCTTTTTCTCCTTTAGGACCTGAAGGCTGCTGTAACTAAGATCTGCAGTTTCTTAGGGAAAAACCTCAGTGAAGAGGCCATTGAACAAGTGGTTGAAAAAGCAACATTCAAGACCATGAAGAAAGACTCAAAAGCAAACTACGAGTTTATACCAGAAGAGAGGTTCAGTGGAAAATTCCTGCGGAAAGGTATGTATGTAATGTAACTGCTGTACTTGTTATAGATATATGTGACCAGATATCAGCTGTAGCTTTTGTTTTATTACAGGTCAGATTGGAGACTGGAAGAACATCTTTACAGTGGCTCAGAGTGAAAGAATTGATAAAGTTCTGCAGGAGAAACTGGGTGATCTGTCTCTGAAGTTCATCTGGGAATAAACCAAGCAGCCACAGCGACCTTAAGATTTTTATTATCACTCCTGCTGCTGTGTAAACTGTTGACATGCATCAAACACTCATTAAAATGTTTTCTAACCCATTTTGTGACTTCTGTACTTTGAACTAATTAGCACACAGACAACTCTAAAAGCAGTTAGTCAATGTATTGTCTTTACTGAAAGTCAAAATGAAAAAACAAATCTAGGCATTTTGACTCTCTTATTAAACCCCCATTTGCTGATGCTCCTGATCCTCAACTATTCTAAAGTAGGGTAATTTTGTTGCTTCTTTCTGCAGCACAGCAGTTTTCAGCTGTGTTAACCTTTTCTTCTTCCATTAAATTTGTAGTTAAGGTTCATTTTTGCTTTTTAGCCATCATTTTTGTTTGTTCATATTTTTCTTTGTTTATCAACAGCTATCTCTATATGTGTTGTATACTTTATGCTAATCTAAACCTCTGAAGATATGGTCTTTAAGGGTGCTTTCACACCTACAGGCTTTAGTTGGATTAAATGGAACTCAAGTTCGTTTTCCCTCTTGGTGCGGTGAGGACGTTCTCACGTAGTTTAAAGTGACGTGTTCTGGTTCACTCTGATTTTTCTGTGTGAGAAACGAAAACGAACCAAGAGGAAATTACTACAAGTTCACAAACTCCTCAAATGATTCGGACAAAAGAAAACGAATTAAGGTGTGAGATAACATTGTATTCTGTTTCATTTTGGTAGTGTGTACCCAGCAGTCAGGATTTCAGTCTATTACACGACAAAGTCAACATTCATAAAGCAAAGTTCAAGTCCGCATGCGTGAAGCAAAGTTCAAAGTCAAACTACGACGCCTGAGAGCTGTGAGATTTTACTCCATTGTCCTGACGCAAATATTTTTATAGCAAAGTTAAAGTTTTAAGTGGCACTCAGAACTGACATGGAGCAGATCAATGACTATATGTGCAGGTATAAAAACTTCAATTTTGTTAAAAATATAACAACTGCTGAATACATCGATTCACTGCAGAGCTTTGAAATACGAGACAGTGACATATTTCTTGTCACTTATCCAAAGTCAGGTCAGTGAAACTACTATGACACTATTTGTATTTTGATACTTTACTGTCCTGGTTGTGAACAGAGTCACTCATAGATTTGTCCTCCTCTTCAGGCACTATATGGACTCAGCAGATCATCATCTCCATCTGTGACTTAGGTGGGGGTCTGAATGAATATTCAAACAATTTGAAGCAGATGCCGTGGTTAGAATATACAGAGGGTCGTGAAGATTATTCTTTGCGACGATCTCCACGGCTCTTTTCTTCTCACCTCACCCCAGCTCTCATGCCTCCAGAACTGAAGGACAAGAAGGCAAAGGTCTGTACAGATGGAAAGTCCAATTCTGCTAGGAAAAGTTAAAGAAAGACAAAGAATTTATACTAGATTTGTTAGTTTATAAGTCTGTATTTTATGGAAGCCTATTTCTGCCAGGAAAAGCAGAAAGAGACAGAGAGAGAGAGAGAAAACTATATACAGTATATACAATATTTACACAATGTATATGCATTAAAATATATACATAATCTGTACTGGGTTTATTCAGTATCCTACTGCCAATAAGGTATTAAATATTTAGCTGGGCAATGTATGTGAATGAATGTATTTTTCACAAATCTACTGGGCTTTATATTGCACCTATATTTTTATTTAGTAAAAAGATGGATATTGGAAATCATAAATGTTTTTCTGGCAAGAATTGGCTTCCATACATTGTTTATCCCTGAGCAAAAACACAGACGATATAAGGTTATGAAGTATTTGAATGACATTTGTAAAAGAGGAGAGACTAGTATGAACTATCTGATTGTTGTTTTGTGCTAGATCATCTATGTGATGCGCAATCCTAAGGACAACATTGTCTCCTATTACCACTTCAGCAGTACCTTTGCTGACCTGGAGACTCCCAAGAGCTTTGAATGGCTTTTGGAGCAGTTTGTGAAGGGTAACGGTGAGCTCCACAGTCTGAGTGATGATGATGATAATCAGAGTTCATGGTCATCCAATTTCATATGACATCTGTCTGATGAGTGAAAGGATTAGAAAGATTACAAAGATTTTTAATTTTAAACCCAGATTGTTTTCAGCTCTGTAGAAGGAATGATCCCATCAATGTGTAAATGATGAATTCATATTTATATCTGTAATTTGATCTAATTTATTAGTTTAGGCTTCAGAACTATTCCTTTATTAATCCCCTTTCTGGATTTGAAATCTATGTGGCTGTGTATGTTTTTTTGAACCCACTTTCATATAATGTGGTTCATATAGTGTTCATTCACACTGAGCAATTACTGTCACAATAATTACAACTGGAGCACAGATGTGTGGCTACAGTCAGCAGGTTTCTTCTGCATGAAATTTCACTGCTGTGACCCATAGGGGGCTACATAGAAATCATTTGCCAACCTGTGTCAAAAAACAAGTTAGTAAAGTTTAAAAGTCTGCAGCTTTCCTCGCGATTGTACATTTACAGTGGCAAGACACATTAATTTGTCATAAAATGTGCTCCAATCTTCATCTAACTCACAACAATACAAAAACACAGTCTCCTGAAAAACGTCATGTAAACGTCCACAGTGCAGGGTGGAAAAAGTATGTGAACCTTTGGACTTAATAACTGGTTGCATATAATCAGTTAACCATATAACTTTCTTAATTTTCCACTCGGACTGAAAACGACACATCCCCTCTCCTCCTCTCAAGCCCTCCTACCTTCCCCAACATGTTTAAACATACACTGTTTAAAAACCCTTGTGAAAAATGAAGACTTCTCTCTCTTAACACTGTTTCTGGCGAAAACACTTGGACTTAATAACTGGTTGACCCTCCTTTGGCAGCAATAAACTAAACCAAACGTTTCCTGTAGGTGCAGATCAGACCTGCACAACGATCTGGAGTAATTTTGGACCACTCCTCTTCACAAAACTGTTTCAGAGTAGCAATATTCTTGGGATGTCTTGTGTGAATGGCTCTGTTAAGCTCATGCCACAGCATTTCAATCGGGTTGAGGTCAGGACTCTGACTGGGCCACTCCAGAATCATTATTTTGTTCTGTTGAAGCTATTCTTTTGTTGAATTACTTGTATGCTTTGGGTCACTGTCCTGTTGGATCACCCATCCTCTGTGGAGCTTCAGTTGGCAGACAGATGGTCTTACGTTTTCCTGCAAAATGTCTTGATAAACTCTGGAATTAACTTTTTCATCAATGACAACAATCCGTCCAGGCCCTGAGGCAGCAAAGCAGCCCCAAACCATGATGCTCCCTCTGCCATGTTTTACAGTGGGGATGAGGTTTTGATGTTGGTGTGCTGTGCCTTTTTTTTCCTCCACACATAGTGTTGTGTGTTTTTTCCAAACAACAAAATTTTCATCCGTCCACAGAATATTTTGCATTCGTGCAAAATTCCACGTAATCCCAAAGGGTGCCCATACTTTTTCTTGCCACTGTGGGTGGGGCAATCAAGTAATCTGGCATGGGACCAAACTGCGTTAAATTCCATGTTAAGTGTCATAAAACTCGCAAATTGACTTTTGCTACAATCAACTGTTGTTTATCTCACACGTTTTACAATTATACAGTTCCATCATCTTCCTGGTTTGACCACATCAGGGAATGGCATTTAAAGAAAGACCAGTACAACATCCTCTTCCTGACATACGAGGACATGATTTTGGTAAGATGAGGTTTTTCTTGGGTAGATGATTTAAAAATACTTCAGTCAATTCTTTGTCAAGTTCTTTTCTTTGTTGGTTCTCTTTTTCTCCTTTAGGACCTGAAGACGGCTGTGACTAAGATCTGCAGATTCTTAGGAAAAAACCTCAGAGAAGAGGCCATTGAACAAGTGGTTGAAAAATCAACATTCAAGACCATGAAGAAAGACTCAAAAGCAAACTATGAGTTTATACCAGAAGAGAGGTTCAGTGGAAAATTCCTGCGGAAAGGTATGTATGTAATATAACTGATGTACTTGTTATAGATATATGTGACCAGATATCAGCTGTAGCTTTGGTTTTATTACAGGTCAGATTGGAGACTGGAAGAACATCTTTACAGTGGCTCAGAGTGAAAGAATTGATAAAGTGCTGCAGGAGAAACTGGGTGATCTGTCTCTGAAGTTCATCTGGGAATAAACCAAGCAGCCACAGCGACCTTAAGATTTTTATTATTATATCTGCTGCTGTGTAAACTGTTGACATGCATCACAAAAATCTATTAAAATAATTTCTGACGTATTTGGTTATTTCTGTCAGAGTAAAGATTAATACATATTAAATATTAAATACGTATTAACAGCAAATGACCAAGGTATTGTCTTTAATGAGTCAAAATTCATTTATTTGGGTTTCTACGTGGTCGAGGTGTTGATATTTGATCACTAGAGCCGTCTCCACATTTTAGTCTTTTTCATCTAGAGAAAATCTGATGTAAACCAAAAACCCCCTCCATTGGGACCAGTAACCTTGATTAAAGTGGAACAATGCGATCATGGTTGTCCTTAAGCAAGACTTTGAAATCCTTTGAAGCACGGTTTAGGCTCTCAAGAAACAGCTTGCGTTAACCCTTTTAAGACATGACAAGATCTGGTGAAATTTACTTGAACAATGCACTACACTGCATAAGGGTAGTAAATACATTTTCATTTAGTACATAGTAGATTATTGGCAGAATAAACAAAAATGTTTAAGTTTGCTGCTTAGTGCAAAGTACCAAACAGAAAATCACTGCATAATGCAGGTTAACTAAGACAGAGTGTAAGAGTTCATGTACAACAACCTGGTAACAAACAAAGCACTGAGGGGAGCTTTAAAGGAAAGGTGAACACAGGTGGAATTAGTTTGTTATCAGGGCAGAGGAGAGTGGACAATGAGGAAGTCCAAATGTGGGCATCAGGAAGTGGCTGGAGAGCAGAGCCGCAGGAGCCACTCCTCTCCTCCTCTCAAGCCCTCCTACCTTCCCCAACATGTTTAAACATACACTGTTTAAAAACCCTTGTGAAAAATGTAGATTTCTCTCTTTTAACTCTGTTTCTGGGCAAAACACTTGAACAGTCTTCAACCAAATATTACATTTTCTGATCTCTTGATATCAAGCAGGCTGGCTTCAGGAGTGGTTGTGCTTTAGAAATGGCCCTCGTGATTATTTTGCTCTTTGCAACTAATCCATTTAGCTAAAATCAAATACGTGTGAAAAAAAGCAGTATTACTTGTTCTTCCATTTAAACCCATGCAGTCCTGGTTTGCAGATTTTTGAACATTTATATGTATTTTCATTTATCAACAGCCGTCACATACATGGTATTCTTTATGCTTATGTCAGTCTGTGAAGATACAATGTATGATATGAAACAATTCTTGTTTCTTACTGTTGGTGGCAGTGTGCACCAAGCTGATTTTTTAATAGAGGTTTATACATAAAGACGCCTACAATTCTTAATATGGATAAAACAAACATAACAAAGTCCAGCTGCTGAATCAGTAGATCCTATTTTACAGAATGCTCCTATTTTCTGTTTGTCTGTGATTCAGAGCTGACATGGAGAAGATCACTGAATATTTCTGCAGGTACAAAGACTACAACTTTCCCAGCAAGATAGTTACTGCAGAGTACATTGATTCACTGCAGAGCTTTGAAATACGAGACAGTGACATATTCCTTGTCACTTATCCAAAGTCAGGTCAGTGAAACTACTATGACAATATTTGTATTTTGATACTTTACTGTTCTGGTTGTGAACAGAGTCACTAATAGATTTTTCCTCCTCACAGGCACTATATGGACTCAGCAGATCATCATCTCCATCTGTGAGTTAGGTGGAGGTCTGAATGAATATGCAAACAACTATTATCACATGCCATGGCTGGAGTACAGGGAGGGCAGTGAAGACTATTCCTTGCGACCATCTCCACGGCTCTTTGTCTCTCATCTCCCCCCAGCTCTCATGCCTCCAGGACTGAAGGACAAGAAGGCAAAGGTTTGTACACAATGAAAGTCCAATTCTGCCAGGAAAAGTAAAAGAAAAACAAAGAATTTATACTAGGTTTATTAGTTTTTAACTTTTTAATATCTTACCAATATTACACTGGGTACTATGTATGTTATTTTGTATGTATGAATATATATAACATTTTTCTTTGTAAAAGATAATGTATATTAACACAGAACTGAAGGACAAAAAGACAAAAGTCTGTATTTCATAGAAGACCAATTCTGCCAGAAAAAATTATTACTAAGAATTATTTTAGTAATAAATACTGTATATATCTACTTATTGTATATACCTACATAGAGACTGGTTATGGAGGAGAGTATGTATCTTAAAAAGTAAGGCTTTGACTGTTGTTGTTTTGTGTTAGATCATCTACGTGATGCGTAATCCTAAGGACAACATCGTCTCCTATTACCACTTTAGTGGTGACTTAACAGACCTGGAGACTCCCAAGAGCTTTGACTGGTTTTTGGAGGAGTATTTGAAGGGCAATGGTGAGATCCACAGTCTGAATGATGATGATGACCAAGAGGTTTTGATTTTAAATCTAGATTGTTTGACATTGATGAAACATTGATTTAGTCAGAAAATGTACTATTTTAATATTTTCAATTTTTACTAGGAACTTATTATTTGTTTACTATATTATGTTTCAGAGGAATATTTTGTTCTCATATTCCACTACATTTACTTAAGAGATAGCCAGTTACACATAAGGATTTGACAAACAAACAAACAAACAAATAAAAAATACACATGGTAAGCACATAAAATAGGATTGGACTAGTTCATGCTTGTATTTGGATATTATTGACTATTGATACAAATACAAATTTAAGAAAATATTATATTACAGAATGAATTTTATAATTCTACAGTTCCATCATCTTCCTGGTTTGACCACATCAGGGAATGGCATTCAAAGAAAGACCAGTACAACATCCTCTTCCTGACCTATGAGGACATGATTTTGGTAAGATGAGGTTTTTCTTGGGTTGTTGATTTAAAAATGCTCCAGTCAATTCTTTGTCAAGTTCTTTTCTGTTTCTCTTTTAGGACCTGAAGGCGGCTGTGACTAAGATCTGCAGTTTCTTAGGGAAAAACCTCAGTGAAGAGGCCATTGAACAAGTGGTTGAAAAATCAACATTCAAGACCATGAAGAAAGACTCAAAAGCAAATTACGAGTTTATGCGAAAAGAGAGGTTCAGTGGAAACTTCATGCGCAAAGGTAATGTAATATAAGTAACTTAAAAAAAAGTAGTAATAAAGCTGTACCTTTAACAGATTTTAGCTGTAGCTTTTGTGTTTTTACAGGTCAGATTGGAGACTGGAAGAACATCTTTACAGTGGCTCAGAGTGAAAGAGTTGATAAAGTGCTGCAGGAGAAACTGGGTGATCTGTCTCTGAAGTTCATCTGGGAATAAACAGAGCAGCCACAGCGACCTTAAGATTTTTATTATCATTTCTGCTGCTGTGTAAACTGTTGACATGCATCACAAAAATCTAATAAAATAAATTCTAACCCATTTAGTTATTTCTGTCAGAGTAAAAATGAATACATATGGTATTAAAGAAAACATTACTAGAAGCAAATGGCCAATGTATTGTTGTTAATGAGAGTCAAAATTCATTTATTTGGGTTTCTATGTGGTCAAGGATGTTGTCATGTCACTGGAGTTGACTCCACATTTTAATTTTGTTCATCTAGAGGTGAAGTAAGAAAGACAATAGAAAAAATTTCTCACAAGAACAGGATTAATATGGAGACTTTCTTTCTGAAACAGAGTTTTTCACATAGATCTAATTATTATTTAGAAGATTCAAGATTTAAAAAACTTTATTAATCCTAGATGGAAATTTTTTTAGGATGTAGGAAGTTTGTATTTTTGAAACCAGAAGAACAGGGTAGTGTCACCAAAAAATAAAATCAATAAATAGATCAGGAGTTACATGTTTTTTGATCATCAGTTGTCAACAAATAAGCCATTTAGACTTCTTTCAGTCTCTTCCTCTTAGAGTTTTAATAAGAACCAGACATCATGTATATAAACAGACGTGGACAAAATTGTTGGTAACCTGGCGTTAAAGAAAGAAACACTCTTAAAGGTCACTGAAATAACTTGAAACTGACAAAAGTAAAAAGCATAAAAGGTTTTCCTGAAAAATAACTGGCCTGGACAAAAATGATGGCAGCCTTAACTTAATATTTTAATGCACAACCTTTTGAGCCATTCACTGGTAAGCAAGAGATTTGTGGAACTCTCAATGAGACTTCTGCACCTGTCAACAGGTATTTTGGTTTACTCCTCACAAGCAAACTGCTCCAGCTGTCTCAGTTTTGAAGGTTGCCTTCTCCAGACTGCATGTTTCAGCTCTTGCCACACATGTTCAATATGATTTAGATCAGGACTCATAGAGGGCCACTTCAGAATAGTCTAATGATTTGTTCTTTGCCATTCTTGAGTGTTGTTAGTTGTACTTTGGGTTATTACCCTGTTGCAGGACCATGATCTGTGACAAAGACCAAGCTTTCTGACACTGGGCAGCCCATTTTACCCCAGAATACCTTGATAGTCTTGAGATTTCCTTGCACCCTGCACATATTTGAGACACCCAGATGCAGTAAAGCAGCCCCAGAACATAACCATGCCTCCTCTGTGTTCCACAGTATGTACAGTGTTCTTTTCTTTGTATGCTTCCTTTATGCATCTGCAAACATAGAGCCAATGTGACTTTCTAAAAAGTCTCACCCACTGTGTCCATTCTGGGTGAGAAGGTGGAGGTGGTGGAGAGGTACAAATACCTGGGAGTTCACCCGGGCAACAGACTGGACTGGAAGTTCAACACAGAGGCTGTATACAGGAAGGGACAGAGTAGACTCTACTTCCTGAGGAAGCTCAGGTCCTTTAATGTGTGCAACAAGATGCTGCAGATCTTTTACCAGTCTGTTGTCTGTTGTATATTCTTTTCTGTCGTCTGCTGGGGCAGCAGCATCAGAGCCAGCGACACTAAGAAACGGAATTAACTGATCAGGAAAGTAGGCTCTGTGCTGGGGGCTCCTCATCCTCTCCACAGCCTACTTGTCAAAGAGCGGAGCAGCTTTAGTCAGACACTTCTCCAGCCCCCTGTGATAAGGAAAAATACAGGAAGTAATTTGTGCCAACAGCCATCAGCCTGTACAATGATTCAGTGTCCACGCTGATGGTTTAACAATATGTAACTAAGTCACTTTCCAATCAAGTTCTACAGGGTGTTTTGTTGTTATTACTGTCTATACTGTATGTTATGCTTGTACTGTGTTTTGTGTATTGTTGTTGTGTAGATTATGTTACTTAATGTTCAAATGTTTTCTGTATAATGGCTTCTGCAACACCAAAATCTATCTATCTATCTATCTATCTATCTATCTATCTATCTATCTATCTATCTATCTATCTATCTATCTATCTATCTATCTATCTATCTATCTATCTATCTATCTATCTATCTATCTATCTATCTATCTATCTATCTAAGTTTGTCTCATCTGTCAAAAGGATATTCTCCCAGAAGTTTTGCGGCTTGTCAATTTGCATTTTCTATTTTTTTTTTAATGATTTGTTTTTAACAGTGATATCCTCCTCGGATGTGTGATCTGACACTGATGTACCCAAACCTTTGAGTTTACCTCCAATCTTTTTGGAAGTTGTTCTAGGGCTCTTTCGTTATCTGTTCCTATGGTCAAATTACGTTCATTCATTTCTAGGGATGCCATAATTTTTGTCCAGTCCAGTTTCATTACTTATTTTTTTTAAAAACATCTGTTGAACCACAACTCAAAGGTAGTGTTTACATACATATATATATATATATATATCTCAGTCTCTGAAGAAGACATAGTTAAAAAACAAACAAACAGTATTTACTTTAAAGCTTACTGTTGGTGGCAGTAAGCACCCAGCTGTCAGGATGTCAGGATGTTTAACATAGGTCTTTACATGAAGGAGTCAACTGTTCCTAACATGCATAAAAAACGTTCAGAGTCCAACTTCTGCACATGAGAACTGTGAGCCTTTTGCTCCATTCTCTTATCTCATTTTTGACTGTGATTCAGAGCTGACATGGAGCAGATCACTGACTATCTCTGCAGGTACAAAAACTACAACTTTCTCATTGAAAAAGTTACTGCAGAGTACATTGATTCACTGCAGAGCTTTGAAATACGAGACAGTGACATATTTCTTGTCACTTATCCAAAGTCAGGTCAGTGAAACTACTATGACAATATTTGTATTTTGATTCTTTACTGTCCTGGTTGTGAACAGAGTCACTAATAGATTTTTCCTCCTCACAGGCACTATATGGACTCAGCAGATCATCATCTCCATCTGTGAGTTAAGTGGAGGTCTGAATGAATATCCAAACAACTATTATCACATGCCATGGCTGGAGTACACAGAGGGCCAAAAAGACTATTCCTTGCGACCATCTCCACGGCTCTTTGCTTCTCATCTCATCCCAACTCTCATGCCTCCAGGACTGAAGGACAAGAAGACAAAGGTTTGTACACAATGAAAGTCCAATTCTGCCAGGAAAAGTAAAAGAAAGACAAAGAATTTATACTAGGTTTATTAGTTTTTAACTATCTTTAATATCTTACCAATATTACACTAAGGAATATGTACTGAAGGACAAGAGGCAATATATATATATATATATATATATATATAAATATGTTTGTAATAAATACTGTATGTTTCTATTTATTGTATATACCTACATAGAGATTGGTAATGGAGGGGGGTATGTATTTTACAAGGTTACGTCGTATCTTACAATCTTAGGTAATCTCCTATTACCACATTAGTGGTGGCTTAAGAGATTTCTCAGGTGCAGAAGTCCAACTTCTGCACCTGTGAACTGTGAGCCTTTTGCTCACATCTCTTGTATGTATTGTATGAGGTTAAACTCTGATTGTTGTTGTTTTGTGCTAGATCATCTACGTGATGCGTAATCCTAAGGACAACATCGTCTCCTATTACCACTTTAGTGGTGACTTAACAGACATGGAGACTCCCAAGAGCTTTGACTGGTTTTTGGAGGAGTATTTGAAGGGCAATGGTGAGATCCACAGTCTGAATGATGATGATGATAAGAGCCCAGTGCTGATAAATGCTATTCATCTGATTAAGTTTTTGAAAGTTTAAAAAGAGGTTTTGATTTTAAATCTGGATTACTGATACAGTTTGGATGTCTACACGTTGTAAAGTCCACATTTTAACATCTTATTTAATTGTAAATAAACTGTATACTAGTATTGTATTATCATGAAGTATAATGTATACCCAACCTGTCTTTTGTTGTATTCATGCTGTGTCTTGCAGCTTTGCATCTGAATGAATATATTAGACCACAGAATATGCCTTAATTTATCATTCTTCTGGAAATCTTTTCTCTACTGTCTCAAATGCTTCTTTATTGGTACCACTAATAGTGCCTGAGGCAGATAGGGATGTCAAACTTGCAGTCTTTCAGTATTTAACTAAATGTTTTACCCAAGGACTGAGCCAATTGTCAAACATTTATCATTAACTTGAATTGACAAAACAAATGTCAGCGTCATTGTGGCTCTTTAGCCAGTCATATGTTTCTGTACAAAAATCTGCACCAATCCATCTATTAAATCCAGAACCATAGCCTTTAGCTTGTTGATATAAATCCAAGTATAACACAATTATTTATTAAGGGATATCTTTTATAATTCTACAGTTTTGGCATCATCTTGGTTTGACCACATCAGGGAATGGCATTCAAAGAAAGACCAGTACAACATCCTCTTCCTGACCTATGAGGACATGATTTTGGTAAGATGAGGTTTTTCTTGGG
This sequence comes from Anabas testudineus, assembly GCF_900324465.2. NCBI lineage: Eukaryota > Metazoa > Chordata > Actinopteri > Anabantiformes > Anabantidae > Anabas > Anabas testudineus. The sequence continues at coordinate 6,698,229 of NC_046617.1, read as the reverse complement.
TTGTTGATTTAAAAATGCTCCAGTCAATTCTTTGTCAAGTTCTTTTCTGTTTCTCTTTTAGGACCTGAAGACGGCTGTAACTAAGATCTGCAGATTCTTAGGGAAAAACCTCAGTGAAGAGGCCATTGAACAAGTGGTTGAAAAATCAACATTCAAGACCATGAAGAAAGACTCAAAAGCAAACTACGAGTTTTTGCCGAAAGAGAGGTTCAGAGGAAACTTCATGCGTAAAGGTAACGTAGTATAAGTAACTCATAACTTATAAGTAAAAGTAGTAATAGAAAAAACGCTGTAACTTCAACAGATATCAGCTGTTGCTTTTGTTTTATTACAGGTCAGATTGGAGACTGGAAGAACATCTTTACAGTGGCTCAGAGTGAAAGAGTTGATAAAGTGCTGCAGGAGAAACTGGGTGATCTGTCTCTGAAGTTCATCTGGGAATAAACAGAGCAGCCACAGCGACCTTAAGATTTTTATTATCATTTCTGCTGCTGTGTAAACTGTTGACATGCATCACAAAAATCTAATAAAATAAATTCTAACCCATTTAGTTATTTCTGTCAGAGTAAAAATGAATACATATGGTATTAAAGAAAACATTACTAGAAGCAAATGGCCAATGTATTGTTGTTAATGAGAGTCAAAATTCATTTATTTGGGTTTCTATGTGGTCAAGGATGTTGTCATATCACTGGAGTTGTCTCCACATTTTAATTTTGTTCATCTAGAGGTGAAGTAAGAAAGACAATAGAAAAACATTTCTCACAAGAACAGGATTAATATGGAGACTTTCTTTCTGAAACAGAGTTTTTCACATAGATCTAATTAATATTCAGAAAATTCAAGATTCAAAAAAATTTATTAATCCCAGAGGGAAAATTTATGGGATGTAGGAAGTTTGTATTTTTGAAACCAGAAGAACAGGGATAGTGTCACCAAAAAATAAAATAAATAAATAGATCAGGAGCTACATGTTTTTTGATCATCAGTTGTCAACAAATAAGCCATTTAGACTTCTTTCAGTCAGTCAACCAGACATCATGTATATAAACAGACGTGGACAAAATTTTTGGTAACCTTGCGTTAAAGAAAGAAACACTCTTAAAGGTCACTGAAATAACTTGAAACTGACAAACGTAAAAATACATAAAAAAGTTTACTAAAAAATAACTGGCCTGGACATATTGGTCAAATTACGTTCATTCATTTCTAGGAGTGCATCATTACGTATATATATATAAATTTCCCCACTCGCTCCTTCCTTGGAGCGGTCTTATTCCTTCAAGGTCGGGTCCTCTACCAGAGGTCTGGGAGCTTGAGGGTGCTGCGCAGTATCTTAGCTGTTCCTAGGACTGCACTCTTCTGGACAGAGATCTCAGGTGTTGTTCCTGGGATCTGCCGGAGCCACTCTCCCACCTTGGGAGTTACAGCCCCCAGTGTTCCTATCACCACGGGTGCCACTTGTGCCTTCACCTTCCACATCTTTTCCAGCTCTTCTTTCAGCTCTTGGTACTTCTCGATCTTCTCATGCTCCTTCTTTCCAATGTTGCTATCACTTGGGATTGCTACATCTATCACTACAGCCTTGTTCTCCTGTTTGGCGACCACTACTATGTTGGGTTAGTTGGCCATCACCAGTTTGTCGGTCTGTGTCTGGAAGTCCCACAAGATCTTAGCTTGGTCATTCTCGACCACCTTTGGAGGCGTGTCCCATTTTGACTTTGGGACTTCCAGCCTGTACTCGGCACAGATGTTCCTTTACACTATGCCGGCTACTTTTTATGGCGTTCCATGTATACCCTGCCTGCTACCATTTAGCATCCTACTGTTATGTGCTGGATTGTTTCAGGGGCATTTTTGCACAGCCTGCACCTGGGGTCCTGCCTGGTATGGTAGATCCCAGCCTCTATCGATCTTGTACTCAGAGTCTGCTCCTGTGGCTGCTAGGATTAGTGCCTCTGTGCTGTCTTTCAGTCCAGCTTTGTCCAGCCACTGGTAGGATTTGTCGACATCAGCCACTTCTCCTATCTGCAGGTGGTACATACCGTGCAGGGGTTTGTCCTTCCATGAGGGTTTCTCCTCTTCCTTCCCTTGCTCCTCTGGAGCCTCCTGCCTGAGGTTTTTACTAAGCACGCCATCAGTTGGGGCTATCTTCCAGATGTATTCATGGAGCTTAGTTGGCTTTGAAGCTCACTAATCCTCGGCCTCCTTCCTTCCGTTTAGCATACAGTGTCAGGGTGCTGGATTTGGGGTGAAACCCTCCGTGCATTGTAAGTAGCTTCCTTGTCTAGATGTCAGTGGCTTCCATCTCCTCTTTTGGCCAGCTTATTAAACCAGCGGGATACCTGATGACCGGGAGGGCATAGGTGTTGATCGCCTGGACTTTGTTCTTCCCATTCAACTGACTTCAGCTGATGTATATATATATATATATCCCGCTGTTATGTGCTGGATTGTTTCAAACTGACAGGCATATCAGTCTGATATCAGTCTCCAAAGATATAGTTAAAAAATAACCAGTATTTTCTTTAAAGCTTACTGTTGGTGGCAGTAAGCACCCAGCTGTCAGGATGTCAGGATTTTTAATATAGGTCTTTACATGAAGAAGTCAACTGTTCCTAACATGCATAAAAAACGTTCAGAGTCCAACTTCTGCACATGAGAACTGTGAGCCTTTTGCTCCATTCTCTTATCTCATTTTTGACTGTGATTCAGAGGTGACATGGAGAAGATCACTGACTATCTCTGCAGGTACAAAAGCTACAACTTTCCTATTGAAAAAGTTACTTCAGAGTACATTGATTCACTGCAGAGCTTTGAAATACGAGACAGTGACATATTCCTTGTCACTTATCCAAAGTCAGGTCAGTGAAACTACTATGACAATATTTGTATTTTGATACTTTACTGTTCTGGTTGTGAACAGAGTCACTAATAGATTTTTCCTCCTCACAGGCACTATATGGACTCAGCAGATCATCATCTCCATCTGTGAGTTAGGTGGAGGTCTGAATGAATATTCAAACAACTACGATCAGATGCCATGGCTGGAGTACACAGAGGGCCAAAAAGACTATTCCTTGCGACCATCTCCACGGCTCTTTGCTTCTCACCTCATCCCAACTCTCATGCCTCCAGGACTGAAGGACAAGAAGACAAAGGTTTGTACACAATGAAAGTCCAATTCTGCCAGGAAAAGTAAAAGAAAGACAAAGAATTTATACTAGATTTATAAATTTTTAACTTTTTAATATCTTACCAACATTACACTGGGGAATATGTACTGAAGGACAAGAGGCAATATATATATATATATAGATAGATAGATATAGATATAGATAGATAGATATATATATAGTGTATATATAGTGTGTATATATATATATATTTATTTATATTTATATATATAGATAGATAGATAGATAGATAGATATTATGTGGTTGTAATAAATACTGTTTATTTCTATTTATTGTATATACCTACATAGAAATTGGTAATGGAGGGGGGTATGTATTGTACAAGGTGAACACCGTGAACTGTGAGCCTTTTGCTCTATTCTCTTCTATGTATTGTATGAGGTTAAACTCTGATTGTTGTTGTTTTGTGTTAGATCATCTACGTGATGCGTAATCCTAAGGACAACATCGTCTCCTATTACCACTTTAGTGGTGACTTAACAGACATGGAGACTCCCAAGAGCTTTGACTGGTTTTTGGAGGAGTATTTGAAGGGCAATGGTGAGACCCACAGTTTGAATGATGATGATGATAAGAGCCCAGTGCTGATAAATGCTATTCATTTGATTAAGTTTTTGAAAGTTTAAAAAGAGGTTTTGATTTTAAATCTGGATTGTTTGACACAGTTGTGAATTTACTCAGGAAACATACTAACATTTTCAATTTTTACCTGGAACTTATATTTGTGTCATGTAATACTTCCACTATATTATATTTCAGAGGAAAATGTTGTAGTTGTACTTTTATTCCACTACATTTACTTAAGAGATAGCCAGTTACTACAGTGTACTAAACAAAACAACAACAAAAACACATAGTAAACACATAAAATAGGATTACTGCTAAATAATCCTAGTCACAGGACAAAAGGTGTGGTAACAGCTTTTATGACTGACTTGTAACTATACCGTTATAAAATAACTATGTCTAGATTAAGTTTGTTTTCAGATTCTACAGTTTGGATGTCTACACGTTGCAAAGTCTACATTTTAACATCTTATTTAATTGTAAATAAACTGTATACTAGTATTGTATTATCATGAAGTATAATGTATACCCAACCTGTCTTTTGTTGTATTCATGCTGTGTCTTGCAGCTTTGCATCTGAATGAATATATTAGACCACAGAATATGCCTTAATTTAGCATTCTTCTGGAAATCTTTTCTCTACTGTCTCAAATGCTTCTTTATTGGTACCACTAATAGTGCCTGAGGCAGAAAGAGATGTCAAACTTCCAGTCTTTCAGTATTTAACTAAATGTTTTACCCAAGGACTGAGCCAATTGTCAAACATTTATCATTAACTTGAATTGACAAAACAAATGTCAGCGTCATTTCTGGCTCTTTAGCCAGTCATATGTTTCTGTACAAAAATCTGTACCAATCCATCTATTAAATCCAGAACCATAGCCTTTAGCTTGTTGATATAAATCCAAATATAACACAATTATTTATTAAGGGATATCTTTTAAAATTCTACAGTTTTGGCATCATCCTGGTTTGACCACATCCGGGAATGGCATTCAAAGAAAGACCAGTACGACATCCTCTTCCTGACCTATGAAGACATGATTTTGGTAAGATGAGGTTTTTCTTGAGTTGCTGGGTTTGAAAATACTCCAGTCAATTCTTTGTCAAGTTCTTTTCTGTTTCTCTTTTAGGACCTGAAGACGGCTGTGACTAAGATCTGCAGATTCTTAGGGAAAAACCTCAGTGAAGAGGCTATTGAACAAGTGGTTGAAAAATCAACATTCAAGACCATGAAGAAAGACTCAAAAGCAAACTATGAGTTTATACCACAAGACAAGTTCAGTGGAAACTTCATGCGCAAAGGTAATGTAATATAAGTAACTTAAAAAAAACTTGTAATAAAGCTGTACCTTTAACAGATATCAGCTGTAGCTTTTGTGTTTTTACAGGTCAGATTGGAGACTGGAAGAACATCTTTACAGTGGCTCAGAGTGAAAGAGTTGATAAAGTGCTGCAGGAGAAACTGGGTGATCTGTCTCTGAAGTTCATCTGGGAATAAACATACTCTACATGACTACATAACATGACCCAAGACAATCGATGAAGAAATAATGTTGGAAGTTGGAGATGAATACGATCAAAGATTTTAGAAACATGCTGCATGCTTCCATACATAGCTTCTAGCTAATATTGCCTACATGGAATGATCAATTTACAGAGAAGGACTCGTTGCTTGACATTGTCAAAGTTTAAAGTGCCCGTATAACTCCCCTTTTAAGGCTTAAAAAACAGCTCCGTGAAGGCACCAAAATGTGCCTGTACATTGTCATGCTGAAAAGCTGTGTAGATTATAAAGAGCAGCAAGTCTGAAAATGCGCGCAAACAGTCCATCACCTACCCTCTCCACTACGCAGCTAGTGTGGTTCCATTCAACAAACTAACCTGGCAAACAAACAGGGCAAAACACTTGGTGCTGGTAACACTCACAGCTTGAAACTTTGAATGGGACTCAGGTTTAGGTCACAAACAGTCAGAATGAGTTCAGGTCTGTAGCTCAAAGATGGATTTTTAAGATAGTCTGTGTGTGTCTACCCGCATCATAGAGTCACCTAAATGCCCCAAAATGACCAAAAAGTGGATTTAGCATAATATGGGTACTATCATGTTGGATTGATGGTGATGATCACTGTCTTAGGTGGGACAGTGACATTATGCTCTCAGTCTGGCACTGTAGATTGTAAAAGGTCTATTAAGGATTCATTAATGATGTTATGTATTTTTCTTAAATTAATGTGGAATTACCTAACAGTCCAATAAAATCTGAAATTTAGCTTCACTTGTTTTATTGTGGTAACTCATTCATAATCTGGATAAACCTGGGTTTGTAGATTTGTTATTGATAGTTCATTTACAAACTAATTTACTGTGAGAGTTTAGGTTTTTAATGCTACTTTGTCAGGAACTCAAGTTCTTTTTGAATCTCTAACTTCTCAGGTCATGACTCCTTGTGTAAACAGAACAGAAGAATTTGATATTTAGGTTTTGAAATGTGTTATGTTAAAATTCAGTTAAGATACCTACTTATATGTAAGAAATAAAAACAGCATGAGGACATGTAGGGATTTTCCTAAGGTGTGTTTGTGAGGGCTGAACTCCACAGATAGTATAAACATAAACCAATCCTCAAGTGATGAAAATCTATGTAGATCTATTTGATCCAAATCCAACATGAAATACCTTTATCCACACTCCAACATGCAAAATCCAAACATCAACAGGAACACAAATTACACTGTGGCAACATGGTAATTTACCTACTAGAACCTGAGGTCTACGGCAAACCGAAAACGTCTCTGTTGGAATCCAGTCTTTATTTTGAAACATTGTTGTGTGCACAACTGTTTAAAGTCTTTACTTTGGAGCTCTGGGAGGTCATGACATTTCACTGATGTATAATGTTGTACAGACAAAAATCACTAGCAGTTTAACTATTAACTATAAAAGACGTCATTGGTTGCAGCCCTACCACCCCACATGTGCTATTACATGGATTACTGGCATAATGCTGCTGACCCCCCACCAAAAGGGGACCTGTGTGGCTTAAAATAACCCCTTCAATTAATTTATTAAATTATTTTATAACCAGTGCTTGCAGCACTTTCAGCTATTTGCTCACCCATTGTTTACTGTTAGGATAGACCTTAATCACCTTTTCAGGAATTTTGGTTTCCTCAGAGGATGAGATCCATGAGCTGACCACATCTGTTAGTTCATCAATATCCCTGGATGATTCAATGAATTCATTCCTCACAGTGCTGTCCAGGCAGCCTTGCAGTCTGATATCAGTCTCCAAAGATATAGTTAAAAAATAACCAGTATTTTCTTTAAAGCTTACGGTTGGTGACAGTAAGCACCCAGCTGTCAGGATGTCAGGATTTTTAATATAGGTCTTTACATGAAGAAGTCAACTGTTCCTAACATGCATAAAAAACGTTCAGAGTCCAACTTCTGCACATGAGAACTGTGAGCCTTTTGCTCCATTCTCTTATCTCATTTTTGACTGTGATTCAGAGCTGACATGGAGAAGATCACTGACTATCTCTGCAAGTACAAAAACTACAACTTTCTCATTGAAAAAGTTACTTCAGAGTACATTGATTCACTGCAGAGCTTTGAAATACGAGACAGTGACATATTTCTTGTCACTTATCCAAAGTCAGGTCAGTGAAACTACTATGACACTATTTGTATTTTGATACTTTACTGTTCTGGTTGTGAACAGAGTCACTAATAGATTTTTCCTCCTCACAGGCACTATATGGACTCAGCAGATCATCATCTCCATCTGTGAGTTAGGTGGAGGTCTGAATGAATATTCAAACAACTACGATCAGATGCCATGGCTGGAGTACACAGAGGGCCAAAAAGACTATTCCTTGCGACCATCTCCACGGCTCTTTGCTTCTCATCTCATCCCAACTCTCATGCCTCTAGGACTGAAGGACAAGAAGACAAAGGTTTGTACACAATGAAAGTCCAATTATGCCAGCAAAAGTAAAAGAAAGACAAAGAATTTATACTACGTTTATTAGTTTTTAACTTTTTTATATCTTACCAACATTACACTGGGGAATATGTATATTATTTAGATAATGTAGGTAATCTAGATAATGTATATTGATACAGAACTGAAGGACAAGAGGCAATATATATATATATATATATATATATATATATATATATATATATATATATATATATATATATATATATATATATATATATATATATATATATAATATGTTGTAAAAAATACTGTTTATTTCTATTTATTGTTTATACCTACATAGAAATTGGTAATGGAGGGGGGTATGTATTGTACAAGGTTACGTCGGGAGCTGAAGTCCAACTTCTGCACCGTGAACTGTGAGCCTTTTGCTCTGTTCTCTTCTATGTATTGTATGAGGTTAAACTCTGATTGTTGTTGTTTTGTGTTAGATCATCTACGTGATGCGTAATCCTAAGGACAACATCGTCTCCTATTACCACTTTAGTGGTGACTTAACAGACATGGAGACTCCCAAGAGCTTTGACTGGTTTTTGGAGGAGTATTTGAAGGGCAATGGTGAGATCCACAGTCTGAATGATGATGATGATAAGAGCCCAGTGCTGATAAATGCTATTCATCTGATTAAGTTTTTGAAAGTTTAAAAAGAGGTTTTGATTTTAAATCTGGATTGTTTGACACAGTTGTGGATTTACTCAGGAAACATACTAACTTTTTCAATTTTTACCTGGAACTTATATTTGTGTAATGTAATACTTCCACTATATTATATTTCAGAGGAAAATGTTGTAGTTGTACTTTTATTCCACTACATTTATTTAAGAGATAGCCAGTTACTACAGTGTCCACACTGAAATTTGACAAAAAACAAACAAAACAACAACAACAACAACACATAGTAAACACATAAAATAGGATTACTGCTAAATAATGCTAGTCACAGGACAAAAGGTGTGGTAACAGCTTTTATGACTGACTTGTAACTATACCGTTATAAAATAACTATGTCTAGATTAAGTTTGTTTTCAGATTCTACAGTTTGGATGTCTACACGTTGTAAAGTCCACATTTTAACATCTTATTTAATTGTAAATAAACTGTATACTAGTATTGTATTATCATGAAGTATAATGTATACCCAACCTGTCTTTTGTTGTATTCATGCTGTGTCTTGCAGCTTTGCATCTGAATGAATATATTAGACCACAGAATATGCCTTAATTTATCATTCTTCTGGAAATCTTTTCTCTACTGTCTCAAATGCTACTTTATTGGTACCACTAATAGTGCCTGAGGCAGAAAGGGATGTCAAACTTCCAGTCTTTCAGTATTTAACTAAATGTTTTACCCAAGGACTGAGCCAATTGTCAAACATTTATCATTAACTTGAATTGACAAAACAAAAGTCAGCGTCATTTCTGGCACTTATTGCAGTCATATGTTTCTATACAAAAATCTGCACCAATCCATCTATTAAATCCAGAACCATAGCCTTTAGCTTGTTGATATAAATCCAAATATAAACACAATTATTTATTAAGGGATATCTTTTATAATTCTACAGTTTTGGCATCATCCTGGTTTGACCACATCAGGGAATGGCATTCAAAGAAAGACCAGTACAACATCCTCTTCCTGACCTATGAGGACATGATTTTGGTAAGATTAGGTTTTTCTTGAGTTGTTGGGTTTAAAATGCTCCAGTCAATTCTTTGTCAAGTTCTTTTCTGTTTCTCTTTTAGGACCTGAAGACGGCTGTGACTAAGATCTGCAGTTTCTTAGGGAAAAACCTCAGTGAAGAGGATATTGAACAAGTGGTTGAAAAATCAACATTCAAGACCATGAAGAATGACTCAAAAGCAAACTACGAGTTTCTACCAAAAGACAAATTCAGTGGAAACTTCATGCGCAAAGGTAATGTAATATAAGTAACTTAAAAATGAAATAGTAATAGAAAAACTGCTGTACCTTTAACAGATATCAGCTGTAGCTTTTATGTTGTTATTACAGGTCAGATTGGTGACTGGAAGAACATCTTTACAGTGGCTCAGAGTGAAAGAGTTGATAAAGTGCTGCAGGAGAAACTGGGTGATCTGTCTCTGAAGTTCATCTGGGAATAAACATACTCTACATGACTACATAACATCAGTGTGCTGTCCTAGCACACTGTGAAACTGACCTAGCATGAAGACTATGTTTTTTTTTCTTCATTGGTCTTTGGAATTTGTTATTTAAATGTCATGATTCTTGCATGCTCTTGGTCAATCAATCAATCAATCAATCAATCAATCAACAGGGTTAACGCCCTTTCAGATCGTCTGTGATTAACAGCCTTCTCTATTTGAGGTCTAGGAGAAGGATTCACCTGTTCGATCCACCCAAGCTTGTTTTTGCTATGGCCACACTGCCTAAGACTGAATCTTATGAACAATGGTCTAAAAACATTGTTCTCCTGCCCCTGTGTATCACCCAGGTCAACGTGACCCCCTACAATGTTGCCCCCCTTAAACTCTTTCATGCCCCCTCTTCCACAAATGGATGGGGTTAAGAAAACTTGTACCTCTGTCCAACCTGAATAAAAGTAAAAATGGTTTATGCTCATGAAACAAGAATAAGTTTATTACTGATTAAAGTCTCTGTTACATAAATATGTCCAAATTAATATAGACTCCATTAAGATTAGGGGCTTCATGTGTAAAAATATCTCTACACTGTAGTGTATAAGCTGAACATGGCAGGTTTGTTTGTGACTTTCATGCCCTTTAATGGGTTCAAGGTTCAGTTTTATTGTCATTACACAACCCAGCACTGTGCAATGAAAGGCGGCCATAGTCCAAATATGCTGCAGAATGTACACTGTAAGTAAAGAATCTTTGAAACAGGTAAATATCTGGTGACTGAAGCCTGGCATACTGGAAAAATAGGGTGGTGATGTATGCACAGTATATTACATGTGGCAACAGATCTTGCTACTTGTGTGTTCAGAAAAGAAAACAAATATAAGGTAAAAACACCAAACCAGTTGGGATAATATCTCTTTACATTTATAAATTGTATTTAATTCAGTTTTTGTGATAGTAACTATATTTATCGCAATATTAAACTTTTTTTTTTAAATGAATTCTTTCATACCGTCTCAGACGAGGATGGAGTGGGGGAAGACAAAGAGAACTGGTATCGACCAGCTCTGGGTTGAATACTTAAATTTCCGAAGATACTACATTTCCCTTATTTGTGTGAACTTTTAACTGGGTTTCTCATCATGTTATATAAAATCTTTAACAATAAAAGGGTTTTATACTTAAAGCTTAACTGGTGGTGGCAGTGTGCACACAGCAGTCAGTGTTTCAGGTACTTATAGAAGAAGAAGCCAATAATGTACGCATGTTGTGCACAAACCAAAGTCCAGAGTCCAGCTACTGCACCTACAAGTTGTGTGGTTTTCTTCTGCAGAAGCAAATATTTTTTAAGTGTGATTCAGGACTGACATGGAGCAGATCACCAGCTACCTCTGCAGGTACAGGAACTACAACTTTATCATTACTTTAACAGATGCAGAGTACATCGAATCACTGCAGAGCTTTGAAATACGAGACAGCGACATATTCCTGGTGACTTATCCAAAATCAGGTGAGTGAAACAACTCTTCAGTATCAGTAACAGGTTTCTGTTGTGGCTAGGAACAGACCAAGTAATAGTTGCAACTGTCCCTCCTCACAGGCACTATATGGGCTCAGCAGATCATCATCTCCATCTGTGACTCAGATGGGCATCTGAATGAATATCCAAACAACGCTAAAAAGATGCCGTGGATAGAGTACAAGGACGAAGATAATGAAGACTACTCTTTGCGACGCTCTCCGCGGTTCTTTGCCTCTCACCTCACGCCAGCTCTCCTGCCTCCAGGAGTGAAGGACAAGAAACCAAAGGTCTGTTTTTATTGGAAGCCCAAACCCAGACATGACAATAAGTCAAATAAGCTCTAAATTAGCATGTTACATTTTTTTTTTCCGCCAGATCATCTACGTGATGCGTAACCCAAAGGACAACATTGTCTCCTATTACCACTTCAGCGGTGCCATGACAGATATGGAGACTCCCAAGAGCTTCGAGTGGTTTTTGGAGCAGTATCTGGAGGGAAACGGTGAGACACCTCGCTTCAGAGTCTACAGGACATAATTACAACCAGATAGGATTTGATATTCATCTGTTTAGGAGAAAGTGATGGCAAATTTGGAAAGTCTGGATTGTGTATTTGACACTGTAAGATACACAATTTTGAGGTAACTGTTCAGTCAAGTTCACTTATTTAATAGTGTCTAAAATGGTACAGACATAAAAAGTCTGAGTGAATATTCCTGATTACAGCTTTGGAAGTAGAGCACATTTTCAAAAGACACCTTTTTGTTTTTCAACTCAGCATGATTGCAACATTAAATTGATGCCTAACACCAGCTGTTGGAGCTGTGATCTAGTTGCCATGTTTCAGATGTGAATAAGTCGTTAGCATTTTCATCAAGAGACAACTTGGCACCTAAACTTTATAGATGGTTTCACTTAATCTGTTTCTGGCTATTTAATATGTGAATAAAGAAAAAAAGAATTTGAGAATAGTCAAAAATGTAACATGGTGGCACTAAAATAAAAACTTATCTACTTTTTGTATAGTTTTTCTGCAGATTGTATTTGCATATTATTGATTTAATTAAATTCTTTTATAATTCTACAGTTTTTGCATCATCCTGGTTTGACCACATCCGGGAATGGCATTCAAAGAAAGACCAGTACGACATCCTCTTCCTGACCTATGAGGACATGATTTTGGTAAGATGAGGTTTTTCTTGAGTTGTTGGGTTTAAAATACTCCAGTCAATTCTTTGTCAAGTTCTTTTCTGTTTCTCTTTTAGGACCTGAAGACGGCTGTGACTAAGATCTGCAGATTCTTAGGGAAAAACCTCAGTGAAAAGGCCATTGAACAAGTGGTTGAAAAATCAACATTCAAGACCATGAAGAAAGACTCAAAAGCAAACTATGAGTTTATACCACAAGACAAGTTCAGTGGAAATTTCATGCGCAAAGGTAATGTAATATAAGTAACGTAAAAATAAAACAGTAATAGAAAAACTGCTGTACCTTTGAACAGATATCAGCTGTAGCTTTTATGTTGTTATTACAGGTCAGATTGGAGACTGGAAGAATATCTTTACAGTGGCTCAGAGTGAAAGAGTTGATAAAGTGCTGCAGGAGAAACTGGGTGATCTCTCTCTGAAGTTCATCTGGGAATAAACGGAGCTCTCAAAACTCGAATTGTCGAATTTGATCTACTGTGCATGCATCAAAAAACTGATCAAAATGTTTTCTGACCCCATTGTGTGACTTGTGAACAGGAAAAAAATGAACAAAGTGAAGTCTCTTGGCCAATGTGATTTCTTTATTGAAAGTCTAAGAGAATTAAATTGTGTTTCTGTATGTATGGTGAAGGCTGGTTTGGTCACTGGAGCCAACTCCACACTTTAGTTCTCTTCATCTAAAGGAGGAGAAGGAGAGACGATAGAAAAGAGTTGAGTAAAAACAGGTTTAATATGAAGAAACAGCTTCTCTAAGTTAACCAAAATAAAAAAAAAGCTGCTGTTTGACTCAGACTCCATGAACTACTTCCCAGGCTTCTGATAAACATCATGCTTTGCATTTACATTAGATTAAAGCACCTGACTCACCTTCTTCCTCCTCGTCCTCCTCATCTTCCTCCTCCTCCTCTTCTTCGTCGGAGCTGAAGGTCCCATCAGGCAGGCTGTACACCCGAATCACTTGCTGTTGAAATAAACAGCAGAATATCAGCTCCATCAATCACCTTTAGTTCTTCTTTAAGCACTGCAGCAAGAATGAGAAGCTGGCGACTCACCTTGTTGGGGTCCTTGAGGATGAGGTACTTGCCCTCGTCCAGCTTGCGGCAAATATCGATGACGCAGCGGAGGATTCCCCAGGCGTTCTCCATGCTCAGGTTGATCTGGCTGGCGAACTCATTGGGTTTGAACTGCTGGGTGCCCAGGATGACATGGCGAGCAGAGTCCTTTACATGGTACCGTGACACGTACCTGAAGAACACAAGAGGTCATGAGCCAGCGTACGCTATTCCCCATTCAACAAACTAGTTTTCTCTCTCTATATATACACACATATTCACATTTTAATCATCTGTTATTTTGGACCTAGTATTGTTACTAATAAACTGAACATCAAGTATAAATTAGTTCCCAGCAAGACCCAACATAGGCTCAATAATAGCTCTCTTGAAATCAATGTAAAATCTACATAAAATATTCAAATAACAATGTTTTATAATAGTTATTTTATTTATGAAAAAACAACAAAGAAAAAAACATTCACCACTTGGTGAAGTTTTTAGGAATAAAGGACATAATGATTATTACTACTCATTCATCACTGTCTCCTCTCCTACTGCTGATGTGGATTCACTATCTGACTGGAAGAGGAGAAACTGCTAGAAATTCAAAACACCCCGGTCATTTTAAAATCAGGATAAATGGTTACAGATAACTAACCTTTCTTTTAGCTCACACTGTAAAACCCGGAATTTACAGCCTCAAAAATAAGTGTTTTAAAGTCTGAACAGTGGAGGTCATGAATGTTGGATTTACTGCAGGGCTGTTGTAATACAGGTTTTGACTCGTTCACTCAAATAAACTGTCATATACAGAATTTTATAAATAACTGGTGTCTGTTCCTTACCCCAGTTTGAGATACTCTGATCCAGCCAGCATGGCGCAGCAGGTCCAGCGAGCCAGTTTATAGCTGTTATTCTTCAGCTCGGTGGCCAGGACGGCTCCTCTCTGAGAGTCCAGCTTCTGACGCCAGTCTACACCATTACAATACTGATGACAACACAGAGAAGAAAAAGTTTAATAACATAATAGTAACCACTCAATTGGCAATTTAAAGTGTAAAGAGTTCATAAATGCACGTATTGCTTGAGTTATGCCTTTTAAAATGATGCTTCTTTATCATTTACTGCTACTGTGTGTGTTCTTGTCAAGAACTCTCATCTAACTTCAACTAAGACTTCTGACGTGATGAATCCTTGCAGTACAGGACACATAACATACTTTTGATTTACACTAAACTTTTTGTTAACTAGAAAACCATGCTTAGGAGAAAAAAAAAGAAAAAAAAAAGAAACCCACCCTGGAGTCCCACTCGTTGAGCGTCTTTATGTTTACGAAGGAAACTTCTCCATTGGCACCAGTCATCACTCCATCATGCTCACAGCGGACAATCAGATCAATGTCATCCCCAAGCTTCCAGTGGCGATACCTTAAACACAAAGACAACACATCAACCTGACTGAACTTCCAGAGAACTTTATTTTGAAGCATGTTTCTAAAATTGTTATTTGAAAGGTTTGGGCTCTAGGGACTCTGAATACTATTTTTCATTATTTCACTACTCTGAAGACCAAAATCAATTAATGATCAATGATTAGGAGACTAAGCTATAATTCTGTGACCCCAGCCTGGCAGGTCTTCTCTTCATCAGCTTCACCACTGCAGCTTTCGTTATATAATGTTGCCTGATGTCCTAATGACCCTCTTACTCCAATAATTCTGGCTTGAAAGACCTTTACATTGCAGTTAGTCTGAAATTATTTAAGCTTGTTCAGTATAAACAAATAGAAATAAACTAATTGACATTATCTGAAGGAAATGTGAGAGTGCCAGGAGCCACTGCTGCTGATTCAACGACATGCTGACAAGGAACTTGTGTACCATGATACATTCGCTATCCTTCTTTATACCAAATGGGTTTAACCACGTGTTCAGGAAGGACATCTGTTCTAAAACCATTTGCTTTTGTCTCACGATAGATTACTAGTTTTTTAGTTATTAGAAGTTGTAGTGTTTTCTTTACCATGCTGTCCTAGCACTCACGTTATTAAAGTTTAAGACACAATCAAATCATTGTCTCCTTAAGTGACTGATTCATAAAGGGGTGTTCAGTTGGTCTAGGGCTGGAACAGCTGGGAAGTACTGATTAAAAAACCATCACATAAAAGTAGAGTCTACCTGTAGGCTACAGATGCCACCTCACTCTTGTCCATATCCTCCTCCACAAATGGGTTGGAGTTAGGAAACTTGTACCTCTCTCCACCCTGAAAGAAAAGAAAAGAAAAGAACGACACACTGTCATTAGGCAACTCACTCAGGCAGGTTTAGGACACTTGGTCAGATTTGGTACACCAACACACAACTGGAGGCACTGGTTAGTTTGTATATTAAGATATGACTATCCAAAGATAACAAATTATAAAAGATAAATAATTGAGCTTTGAAGAATGTTGGTAGATGGGTTACCAACAATCTTCAAAGCTCAATTATTAAACACATTTCTAACTTGTTTAATCTGTACAGAAACAAGTCTATCTTGGCCAGAAGAAGTAACTCTTCCACTGGTTGCTGGGGCTCTTGCCAAGGGCAGGAAACATTTCATTTTCAGATAGAAATAATTACAAGAACAATTAAAAAAAAGTAAAGTTTTAAATTTAGGTGAACTTACCATGCGCAAACACTGCTGGCTGAAGTTGTGATTGATGTATGTGGCCTCCATCGCCAGGTTACGGGGAGAGTTGAAGGAGTTGCCCTCATCCTGTGGTGGCTCATTAGCTGTCTCGCTCACAGTGAGCAAATCTGAGAGAACAATTACAGATGTTAAAGTGAAAATAAGACATAAAAGTAAAAGAGCATAAATAATAAACTACATAAATACTGCAAATTCACCAGTAGTGGCCAGTGTGTGATCTCAGTGTCGGAAAGAACAAGACCACAACACAGGCCTGGCTTATATCAGAGGCAGGTCATAATTTATAGTTCCCTTTGTTACAATAGAAAAGCAAACTTTCACTGTGTCAAAATGTTGCCTTTATGTTATGCTTTTGTGATCCTGGGCCTAGCTACTGTTTGACAGACTTTTCATTGAGAATTTGTGGTGATACTAACAATAGTGTAATGGACTGTAAATACAAAACCTCACCGAAATCGGAGTTGTCTCTCTTGTCGAAGAACAGCTTGTTTCCCACTCTCTGCACAATGATGTCCCAGGAGTTGACTGAGCGTGTGCAGCACATCAGGGTGGCCAAGATGGCATCAGTGGCAAACACATTACCCTGAGTCTTGGCCAGCTGGAAGGAATTATTGTGGATTTAGAACATTCTGTGACTGCAAAGGTCATCTTGTGTTTATTGAGCAGCTTAATATGTAAAAAAAAATCTCTGAACCTTGCGGATAACAGGGTCATCTGTAGTAGTGACAGTGTGGAAGATCCTCTTGATGCTTTTCAGTTGCTTTTCATTGCGTGTGGTGATTCGATCAAAGGCCTTGTCGTAGTACTCCAAAGCACCACAGCACTCACTGGAGGGAACAGCAAACAAGAGTTTGTCCTCTTCTCTATAACCCCCTGAAACAAGCTTGCAGACTGATAAAGGACAAAGAGCAGTTTCACTTACATGTCCACAGGGTCAGCCACCTCCATGTATCTCATCTTCATTAGTCTGGGGAAGTCCATCTCCTCCTTCACCTCCCAGTCGCTCCTCACCTCTACAGAGGAATCTCTAGGCTTCAGCTGAGCCTTGATGAACATGGACATAGTGAGAGAGAAGAAATGTTTATGAACCCATGTTTGCAACAATAAAGTTAAACACAAACACTATTATCTCGCACATTATATGAATTTGACATAGATAATATAATATCCTGGGATTTGTGCTTGTTTATACACGGTTATATTCAATTAACCGACCAATACCTGGGATTTCTGGTCCCACTTCTGACGGACACCAAACTGCTTTTGAAACTTCTTCTGCAGGCGCATGCGATCCCTGAAAAGGCAACACATTTAGGTTAAGTATTTACAACATGACCAGTTGTCAACCAAAAATGTTTCAATGTAAACACATGCTGGGATCTTTCCCCCTAACGTGCGAAGTTCAGAAGAACAAACACTTCTCAGAAAATGAGTTAAAGCATAACATTTCCTTGAGACTGAGCTTTGACAGAATCTCACCTCTCCTTCTGCTTAGCACTCTTTGGGAGCGTCTGCATGTTGAACTGGGTCAGGTTCCTGCGGTCCTTGTCCCTGCGCAGGTTCCTCTGTCGAAACAAAAATTAACATGTTACAGAAATATAGTAGTTAAAATATGTAACATGGTATCAAAATGACAAAGTGTCTGCAGGATTTACCAAATAATTGAACTTCGGTTTGATTTCAAAGCCTACAAACACCCTATTTGATGGCTAAGAGTGACATTCAGTGTTTCTGCCACCTTGTTGTACCTGAGCAAACCTCATGCGGTTCCTCTGGTAGGCTGTCTTCTGTGTCTTGGCAGTGTCCACCAGCTGGAAGCTTGTCTCATCTTCTTCATGAAAGTAGGCATACTGACTGCCGCCCCCGAACTGAGAGGAATACTTATCTGAACATGAAATAAATACAAAACTGCATAAGAAATCAACTTAAAACAATGCAGTAATTACTGTTTTTGTATTACACCAAACTAGGTGACAAATAAGTGTGTGTATGTATGTGTATATATAGAAGTTGTTAAAAACCCAGTGTTTTGTTAGTTACTTTTCTTTGGGCTCTAGGCTTTGTCTCTGTCCCTCTAGTGTGCATATGCGCTATTTGTATGTGGTCACAATGAAGATATCAGTGCAGATAAAGGCAAGTAACAGTACTAATGTGAGCTGA
The DNA here is from genome assembly GCF_900324465.2 of Anabas testudineus. NCBI lineage: Eukaryota > Metazoa > Chordata > Actinopteri > Anabantiformes > Anabantidae > Anabas > Anabas testudineus. The sequence continues at coordinate 6,679,700 of NC_046617.1, read as the reverse complement.
TCAGCTGATAACTCCCCTAGTTAAAATGCAATGACTCATGCTATAAACTAACATTATTTCATTTGCAAGTGTTGTTAAAACTATGGGATATAAACAAATGATGCTGACTCTTGAAATAATACAATTCGATACATCTACATAATTAAAGGACTGTAGTTGAATTAGACAGGTTCTGTATGGCAGCACATTGACAGGGGCTCATTAATTAATTTATATCCACTGCCCTTATAAATAAATTACATAAGCTTATATTAAATTTGGTCTAAATATGGGGCCATTTAAAACAGCTGTCTCACTTACTTGTATATCTCTTGTCTTGATAAGTTGCTCCAGTCCAGTCAGCAACCTAACAGACAGAACAGACACTGTGAAGAAAACTGTGCTAGCTCAGCTGGAGAAGTGAGCTGGGAGAGAAAACAAACCTTTCCCAGACGATCTCCTTTGCTGAAAGGCTGGTAGGGCATGTCTTTAAACTTCTCTGGCACCGCACATGGACCCCATCCAGATGGATTGTCCTGGATCACAGGGGCGTGGAACTTCGCCATGACCTGTGTTTACAATTAAAAATACAAGATTTCAGTGACCAAGCAGAAAAATAAAAGCATGTTGTCCAAATCCAAATAAACCAATGTCTCACTGATATACAGGGTCTCAGGAAATGAGCAGCTCTGGATTCTCCAGCCATGCACTAAATTAAATAGGCACTGGTCAGCTTGCGCAGTGGGCTAATCATCATTGACCCCTCAACATCCAACAATAAACTGGTAAATCTACACAGAAATGTTCAATCTTTATTAGAAATATTAATCAGTTTCTATTAAAACAGGACTGTTATTGACATGGGAAGAAATTTGTAGATTTGACAGATGCCGGATTTCACTTTGCTGTACACATATGGGCCAAATGTTCACAAAGGAAAAAAGCATTACAATTCTATTTCAAATACTTCTGCACATAGACGTGTTAAACTTGATCAGCGAATTATTAATCATAATCAATTAACATTAATCCACATTAAGACATTCAAATTACGGTTTTGCAGAGGTCGTTAACACAGTATTGTCATTTTGCCGGTGGACATCTGGTACCGCTGGCTAACGTTAGCATTAGCTAACGTGAGATTCACTGAACTAGCTAATCCTACGATGACAGAAATTACTAATATGCAAAGAGTCACAACTGTGCTGGAAATCTGGCGTAGTTGGGTCCACTGGGGACCTTATTTCGAACAAGTAGAACTCCGTTTTCTTCGTCATTACTGTTTTCTTGCAGGTCTGACTAGTTGAGCTAATAGTTGCTAACGAAGGCTAATGGTAGTCATCCGGCCAGGTGGCCGCGCTAGCAAGGCTAAGCTAACAGGGTGACAGACTACAGACGCTTGCACAGCTCTCTTATCTATACAGGTTAATACACATCTGGAAACAGTACATTTTCACACGTCTGTACATCCTTTACTGCAATCTTACCGTAAATGATACAACACTCCTTGGAGCCTTTTAATCCAACCGGTCTTCAAACGGTGCGAATCCCCGACAGCGCCGGAGCGAAAGGAAGTGGTGAAGTACCGTAAAGTGGAAAGTTGTTCCTGCCGTATTACAGCACCAGCTGGCGTAATCCTGGATGTACGAGGAAAGCTTAATATTAAAGTAGATCTAAAGAAAAGAACCGTAAAACAACTTTTATTATTAGTAAACAGCAAAACTGTGCTTATTTTTGGATAAAAGCCAAGTTTTAAAAGTTTTAGTTTGAAAGGATTCACCAGACGTAGACTACAGTATGCTACTGTGTGTGTGGATGATAAGGATGAGGGTGGACCTGTTTCACTTTATCTGCACAACCAGTTGTATGCAACTTTTTGCATTCATGGGTCCAAAAGCTACTTTTTTCTTTTTTTCTTATTTCTTTTTAACTTGTTTTAAGTTTATATATCTATATGTTGGACTTGCCAGCTTGATTATAATGGCATGTAGTTGTAATTACGCAGTGTAATCACCAGAGGGCAGGAATACAGAGTTTACAAAATAGGAATAAAAAAGTGCAGCAGACTGATCTCCAAACCTTACTCTACAAACTCTTTTCTCTATCTTAAAATATTCTTACAATTATTACATTCATTCATCGTCCACATTTCTTTTTCTTTCAGGCTTCATTCATTATAAGTGCATTTTTACTTTTTTCATACAGGTACTGTAATTGGACAGTGTTTACGTTGCTCACACACACACACTCAGTGTAGTGTCAGAAAATGTGTGTATTAAATACTGTAAATTTTCAGAAAGAAAAAAAAAAATTCTGAGCACCTCATTCAAGCTCAGTGAGCCAACGTGCTGCTGTCACTCAGGAGGCCTCGGGCGTGTTTTCTCAACTAATCCCTGGATCCAATTAAGATGTTATTCATGCACTGCAAAGGTCAGGAAATCTGATTAATAAACATAAAGCTGGTCGTCTGTGCGATGGATGCTGGTCACATATAGAGGAAATATTTCTTATGGGATTCGCCGACAGCAGCAGTGGTTGTTCATGCTGCTCACACATCAGTCAGAGGATGAATGATGCATCTGATGTTTTTGACATCTGCATTCATTTACACTTCATGCAATGGGTAGTTCCTCTTCAGCCATTACAAGCCATTACTCCTAATCGTATGCAACACCTACACTATAATCTCTGCAAGACATCAAACAGCAACAGCAACAACACCAGAATGTGAATTTTGCAATTTTACACGTTTTCCAAGTTGCATCATCACCTGGCAGCTGGGGCTCTGAGTCATACCAAACATGTTCGCTGTAGTCCTTCGCAGCACTGACAACAGATGGTTAACACAATATGCACACAAACAATATTCATTATGTATCGAAACGAGCAAATGTGACTGATCATTTCCGTAGATTAGGCCAAATGCTTAATGACTTAAAATTTGCACAAGTGCAATGCAACAGCATACAGGTAGTACAATTTATATATACTTGTCCATATTAGGACTGTATTTCATGTTTCATCCAGTCATGTTCACCTTGAAATTTCCTTCAGATCAATCAGATCTCATCAATTCAGAAAATGAATTCATTAATTTCCCCTCAAGGTTAATTGCAAAAACCTTGGTGATCTTCTGATTAATCAAGTGGCAGCATTGCATGGGGACATTAGTACTTATTTTCAAATAACAAATAACATACAGTACTGTAGAAGGAATTCGCAGTGTTACCGTTGTTGTTCTTCTTAAAATGATTTTATGGGTTGCAAGGTCACATTATGTTTCCATTCAACAAAGTTTTTCTGACACATTACCAGACAATGTTTCAATAGCTGTTAAACCATCAGACAGCAGATCTGATGATGAAGTATAAGGGCACCTTTACTCCTGCAGCCCTCAAATGCTTTTGGTTTTTCACATATATTTTGTATAGTATATCATACATTCTATAGATTAAATCCTGTATAAAATGTATGATATACAGAACTGTGCAAAGATTTTAGATCGTATCCATAATGCACCAACATGAAGGAGGCTGCCACTTACTCAGAGCCTAAAAATAAAGCAGAATTGATTTCAGCTACAATGAGAACAATGGGCCTCATTCACAAATACGTCTTTTCTTAAACTTGCTGTTAAGAAAAGTCCTAAGAGAAATCTATATGGGACTCATGATGTGTTTTTAAACTGCAAATTTGCTCGTACACAGTGCCTTCATCTGCATCTTAATGAATTCAATTGTCCTCATCAGTTGAAAGTGAGTTCAAGCTGTTTCTTGTTAGCATGGGTAAATGTCCTGTCAGTGCCCATGAAAGGACACAAGACTGCAGAGCTCTCTCTCTCTCTCTCTCTCTCTCTCTCTCTATCTCTCTATATATATATATATATATATGTTGCCCTGGTGTATTTACTTAAGTTTATAGAAGTTACTGTTTAAAATTCCAGTAAGTAATACAGTGCCTGTCAGTTGTAGCCTGCAGCTTAATTGACTAAATCTATGTCTTTCTTCTTCTACATCCTCAAAAGTTCCCACATGATCTAAATTGTACGGAGTTCAAAGAAGAATTATCTCAGGAGTTATATTATAAACTATTTTCATGCAACACAAATATTTCTGTCTCTGCCAAGACTCACAATGTTCCATCAGTATGATTCTTACGTTCCTAGAGGAGGAATTGACAGTTGTGACTCAGATTTTGCAAACCAAATATAAAGTATTAATCTTTAATAGTGTGCTGGATCTGAAGCGTTCAGGTGACTGAACAGAATATATTCTAGTCTACTCAAAAATGTGTTGCACAGAAATAAACACAACCAGAGTGAGTTCATAAATACTGCAAACAAGCACACTTTCCTACTTCTTAATTTATAACACAGATGTCTGTAACAGTTATATAATTAAAAATACTGTAAAAATATCACCTCTTTTGTTTCCTTTGAAATAATCTAGGGATCACATAAACTGACCTGTGTTTATATGCTATGCTAAATATTGAAGACCAGGATTCCTCAGTCTCATGTCTTTTAATGATGTTACACTGGAAGCTGCATCAGTGTGCAGAGACTAAAACCACTGTTAACTTCTGGTAGCATAATCATATACATGTACTGTGTTTACATGTGCTGATGAGAGTTTAAATAGTTCAATATTAAATAATATATTCACTAAATATTAACCCAATAGTTGGATAGTTTTAACCTGCAATATGGAAAACAAGACAAAACTCAGTGGTTTCACTGGCGATATATCTTTAATTTCTTCTTACTTCTATCACACCTTAATATGTTCAATGACACATTCGACATTGTGGCACAAAACACTGAGTCTGGGAAACAAAACAGCAACAGAAAACAATCCAGTGTGCATAATATACAAAATCGACACAGTCTGTTTCCAATAGGATTATGTTTTAGGTTTCCCCTGATAGTTTGAATTTATCCCCAATTTTGTGAAAAGAAATGTAAAAGCTGACAGTATTACACTGTAATCTCTGCTGCAGAGACTTTGATGAGATTTATGTCCCACTGGGAAAGTGTTCCTGCACTTAAATCAACACCAGCACTTCTGGAAATACACAAAGTAATAAAGACTCCCACTCAGTTAGCATTACTAATGGTGCTTTTTAAGTCATTTTATGAATCCTGATTACACAGTACACAGTACAGAAATAATCATGCACTATTCTATTTGCATGGCCGTTTGAAATGCGTTAATGGACTAATCTTGTTTAACTGAGATATTTAATCAAACCAAAAGGGTAAGCACTAACATTTATTAGGTTCATGTGTGGACCTTGTTGTGTTCATCCTCTTGAGCTCATGATAGTGTTTGCTCTGGGTTTCCATAGCTGCTCCTGCCAAAAAAGTGAATAATAGGCTATTAGAGTTAACTTGAGTCTTGTCCATATTGTACGTGGGTGAGAGCCTGTAGGCAGAGAATCACACTGAGTCATAGCGATGCCACCAGCAGATCCATCAACTGACTATCACCTTTACATGTACAGTAAGCACAGGTGGGTTATCACAGCGGGAAACTGGGGATCACACAGGCAGCTCAAACCGGCAATATTTATAGCCGAGCACACACATGCACAAACACTAGTAAACAGAACGCACAGCCCTTCCCAGCTGTACTCGCCCTGAACAAATCTCCACTCTCATCAAACTGCAGGGCCCCAGGGGCCCAGCAAATAAAGTATCAGCCGGGCAAATCCCTTTTTAATGTGCCTTTAATGATGGTTTTATGCTCCTCAGTGGGTTTCTGCAGAAGGGCGTGCGTGGGCGTGCGGGCTGAAGACCGGTGGAAAGCAGCAGCAGCAGCACAGTAACACTGAGCAGAAGCATTGTATTTACAGCCAGCTAACTATAGCATGGCTGGCATCAGAGCGTGTGTTGTGTTAGCACTCATGAATGAGCGGTGATGTTGTCGATGAATGAGGAAGAGCTGTCGTCCCATTTGCTCTGATTTAGATATGATTATTTAAAGGAACTCATCAGTGGGGGAGTGAATACAGTAGTAAGTACATTTACTGAAGTAATTGTACTTCCCTCTGATAGTTTTTTAAAACCCAGCCTTGAAAGGTTGCTGATACTTTTGCTATTAGCATCCTTTAATAAACCATAACCTAGATTTTGCAGGGGAAAAAGGTCCCTGTTCAACAGAAGAGGTGAGTCCATTAGTGAGCTGTCATGGCCAGATCTGTTCGTAGGAACAGCAGGACAGGACTGAATGCTGTGGATATTTTTAGAAAGCAAAAATGAGAAAAGGGTCTATTGAAGAGATTTCCAGACACATTTTAATTTGATTAAAATCATCAAAAGGTTTCATCTGAAAGGTTTTAGTTTCTTATAGCAGCAGCTATGGTGGACAATGATTTTTATTAAGCCTAACCCCGACCCCGGTGCCACAGAGGTCATACCGCTGATCTTTTGGCTGCACAGCTGGTTGGAAAGGCAGCTTTGTTCATTTTCTAGTCTGACCGACCCTACTGGATAGGGAACTCTTCTTTTATGAGAAAGTTCCTGAATCGTATCTCTTCACCTGTCCTACCAGGGAATATCTTTCAAAATGAATTTCTGTGATTGTCGTCTACTGGACCATCAAGCGGGTGTCCTCCCAGTAACTAGTATTTCGGTGAGTTGCATCACAACAGCACCAATAGGTGTCAACACAGTGTCATTGTCCTGTTTTACGAAAGATCGTGACCAGTTGCAGATACATTTTCAGTGCTCTTGCTTAGGTTGTATGAAAAGAAAATGATTTTGTGCTGCAAGTCACAGTTACATGCAGAAAGTGTTAGCAATATTTAATCAGACAGATAAATGACACAAAAAACAGGCAATGAGCACAAACTCACACACATTCAAAACATTAAGACGTCAAGCAATGTATAAGTCCGAAAAAAGATATTATTAGCTGATAAAAATGTGAAAGAAACACTGCATTATGATGTTTCTCAGTACTCTGATCTAGCACAGCCTAACTACATGGTTTTATCGGTCATTATGTACGGCAAATAAAAATTACAGAACTAACGTGTCAGTTTCAACACACGGATGTGTTGAGTATTAGTACACCACCACCATAAAACCAGTGTGATTTGAACATCTTGTATAATTTATAGTCCAAGTTTGTTTTACAGGATAAGTCACTTTCCTGAAATAGTATCTACAGTACACAAGCTAGAAGTTCTGATAACAAATAATAAATTATTAACTTTTAATATTTACCAGTGTTGTAGATTCAAAGAATTTATTTAAAACATCAGCATAATATGTTTCATAATGACCTGTTTAATCAATGTTATTGCAAGGTACAGATTTTTTTTCTTTAAGTGTTCTTTTAACAAACCATAAAACGCAAAACAAATGATAAAAACATGAATGAATTTCAGTGAATGTCTTTATCGCCCCTGCTTGAACCAGCATACGGCGTTAAATATGAAATCAGAGATGAGATCATGAGAGATCATTTTGAACGTCTGCCCAGGATGCAGAAAATTTTAGGCATTCAGGAAGTAGAGCATTTTTGGAGCTACAGAGTTAGAGACAGGTCAGTTCTTTACAATTTCAACTACAACACTGAGATCAGGCCCTGTATGGAAGCCATACACATGTATACCAAAATTAATTTATAAGCCAGTCACAATGTTTTAATATATTCTAGTCAGTGAAGTCCTGGAGACTTCGACTAATGTGAACACAATACAAATGCAGGATGCTGGCATGTGTAAAACAACAAATGTTTGGGGAAACTTTAAATCTGACTTCACAGATTTTTAACTTACTGTTTATGAGATATTTGTATACGACTGGTGCTAAACTTTTCTCTGCCTGTGATGGATGTCTTTAGGCATACACTGCACTTGTTTGTTGTTGTCCCGGTTTATTGCAATAAAACAAAATAAATATGTAAGTCAAATAAAAAAAAATAATTTGAAGCGTAAGAAAAATGTTCATTAAGTGTATTTAAAATAACATTTTACTACTGAAATTATGATCTCCCACTAACCTTTGTTAATGTGTCCCCTAAAGCTAACCATAGGAATCAGGAATCATTTTTTAGCATAATCTTGGTAGCAATTACTGTATATTTCACTTAAAGCATTTGAGGAAAAACAAATTAGCAGTATATACAAATTTGTATTGAAAATAACGTAATTGTATCGTCATAGGTGTAGTTAATGTCTACGTAGTCTTAAGTACAGTCAAATTCTAGCCAATTTTTTTCACATCATCAAATAAAAAAAGCTTCACATGAAAATGATTAACAAGATACATGTGATAAAAGCAAATAAAGGCACAAATCTGTACATTTAACCATGCATATATATACATATACGTACAAATTATAAACAGTCATACTTTCTATATACTGATACAAATTTTAGCAACTCTTCCAAATGCTGACACTCGTCAAAAAGCAGCTGTAAAGTCCAATCTCTGAAGTGTTCGTTAAGTGCAGGGGTGTTCAATCCGTCACCTTAAGGGCCACTCTCCTGCTTGTTTTCCAACCATCTGTGCATTTACAGCTTCTGATTGGCTGAACACCAGATCCAGGTAATCAATAGTGGTTAAGGCAGAGATAGTTAGTAAAATAAGCAGGAGGTGCCGGATTGAACAACCCTGATTAAGGGGATTTTTCACTACATTCATTCATGTTTTTCAACACAAACACCTCAATGTTGTGAATTAGTGTTGTAATACTGAGTTCACATGAAGTCAAGTCCATATTTTAAATTATAAATAACTAATCTCCAATGAGGGGCTCTGTTCTGAGTTTTCCTCTGGCAGAGTTTTAATGGTACCATTTTTGGCTCCATTGAGAAGTAAGGGTACAGTCAGAGTAGATCCATTGACTGGATCTTTCCCTTTCACGTCCCCAGGTTTGTCCTTCTTGTCTGGGGATGGCAGCTCTCTTGACCCTGGAGTTGCTCCTTTCTCTGATAACAGCGGCTGCGAATTTTCTGGCTGGAAACTGCTGTTTCCATTCTGGGCGATTCTATAGATCTGAGTCATTTCCGAGACGTCTTCCTCATCGTCGTCCTCTTCGTCCCTGATCACCCGCCTCAGGCTCTCCCTTGGCATGAGTGCCCTCCTGCCCTCCTCCTGCTGCTGCTGCCGCTCCATGGGCTCATGATTCTCCACCCTTCTTGTGGAGCGACAGAGCGCTTTCCGGAAGCCCCTCTTGAAGTTATCCGACAAAAAGCCGTAGACGATAGGGTTGGCGCAGCTGTTAGCATAGCCGAGCACGACGACGAAATAATAAAGGCCCTTGTACTCAGGGGGAAGGGACACCAGCAAGTTGATGATGTTGAGGGCATAAAAAGGCAGCCAGCAGAAGACAAACACAGCAACAACAATCACAACCATGCGTGTCACTTTCCTCTCTGACTTCCTGCGCTTGGTTGAGGTGGCGTGGACTTTCTTACCGGAGCTGCGAATCTTGAACACAATAAGCAGGTAGCAGAGGCAGATGATAAGAAGAGGGCAGAAGAACCCAACAGTAGAGGTGTAGATGATGAAGGCTGCCTGCCAGATGTTAGCTGGCTGAGGCCAGGCGATGTTACACATGCCTCCCACCTTCTGGATGTTGGCAAAGATTACCACAGGCAGGACAACAAGAAATGAGAGCGCCCACACTGTTCCGTTTACCACTTTGGCCACCTGTGGGCGCCGCCACTTTGAAGACCGAATTGGGTGGACCACAGCAAGGTAACGATCGATGCTCATCACAGTGAGGCAGAAGATGCTGGTGAACTGGTTGATGGAGTCGACAGTCATGACCAGTCGACACATGAAGGAGCCAAAGGGCCACGACTGGAGGGTGTTCTGTACGGCCAGAAAAGGCAGGCCGAGCATAAAGAGTTCATCAGCAATGGCTAAGTTGAGGATGTAGATGTTGGTCACTGATTCTATCTTTGAGTAGTGCAGAACAATGTGGATGACTAAAGTGTTACCACCCAGGCCAATGATACAAACAATTATGTAAATGAGTGGGATGAGGATCCCTGCCACGCTAGGCCCTGAAGACACATCAGGGACGGTGCAGTTGGTGGAGTTGAACAGCGTTTCGTTCAAATCACTGTTGTTGAACATGAGCAGAAACAGGGGGAGCCCAGGCGAGGGGTTGGCGAAGCTGCCATTCTCCCACATTTCATCCGTCATCTCCAGCACGGGAAGCGAGAAGTCACCCATGGATGTGCTCTTTCCTGTTGCTTAGTCCTTCTGCTGTCTCAGCTCCCACCCATCTGTTCTGTTGGAAAAAAAGAATTATCTGAATAAATCAATTTTTCATGTTTGTTTCTCTGTCTCTGATGAGAGAAATTAAAGTATCAATATATTGTATACAGGAATTGCTTGTATGCAACATTTTGAGGTATTCTAAAAGCAATAATGTACCCCTTTGCACAGTGATTTCATCCAGAACCTGCATAAAATACTGTAATACCTTGTCCTAATGACCAGCAACATGTTTACAATGATATGCACAGGAAACAGGCAAAGATAAGACTCCAATGATGAGTGGCAGGTCCAAAAGAATACAGATAAAATAATGAAAAGCAGATGGGACAGAGATGGATATGAGACGATGAGTCACACAGGAAGCAATTAAAACCGAGGTGGTGATGGATGTTTGCTGGTAGATTATTATAACTATACCAGCTATATTTGGTTTCACTGATAGGACAGACAAATTAAACAGAAGGGGCTCCTACACGGGAGTCATACTGGTAATTGACATCTTATTAGCAACCCAGCAGTCATTATGCTAAGCTAAGCTAACCAGATGCCCACAGTAGCTTGTTCTTTAGTGTACAAACATGAGAGTGGTATTAATATTTTCGCACAACACTAGGGAAGAAAGCTATGCCTTTAGATTTTTTTTTTTCACTTATTTGTGCACATTGAGTCATTTTCAGCATTTCCAGGCCTCTATAGTGAAAGGCAATGAAAACTGGAAGGAAGCTAGACATTTCATTTCACCTTTCATTACCTACACAGCTGTACCATAAAATAAGTGATCGGGCATCATGAGAAGCATTTTTGGAAAAACATCCCGACAGAAAAATATTGACTCCTTTTTTTTTTTTTTTTTTTTTTTTTTTATCAAGTACTTGATGTTGCTTTCAGGAAATCACCACTGAGAACAGCACAGATGTACCCTGAGCTCATTGGTAGAGTTCATCAAACAAACTGAATGAAAGGTTATTGTCACCTCAATAGCAACAGCTGCAATCTATAAAAAGCCATTTAGTCTCTCTGCTTTGCTCGGTTTCAATTTAAAAGACACACTAGAGGAAAAAAAACAACAACCTGAAACAACAGCAACAAATGTACTGCACGTCTTTTTATGAAACCTGAGTAGTTTCCTTGATTTCAGCACATTGTCACATTCATCACTTTTCAATATCTCCAGTTCCTATCGTGATCCAGTTCCAATTTTGAGCACCATAGTAACCAGAGAAAGACAAAACCCAGAGACGTGTCGTAAATCAAACTGAACCAAATAAACGGCAGCACATGGCAGTAGAACAGAAATAGATTTTTCTCTTCTTGAGTGAAAGTGAGAAAAAGAAAAAAAAAACTGACTACCCTACAGGGCCTTTGTGATAAGTTGATAAACTACCATTAGAAACAGCTCGGGTTGAGTCTACGTGTTGTGCTTTATGATGCTGGAGAACTATTTTGTTACTAATAATAATGTCGACCCATGCTTTGGCTTCTTTAAGTGTTTTAATTAGGTACCACTAATTAAACATCAGATAGTGAACAGAGGTGGCAACTGTAAATAAGAAATTGTTGTTTTTCATCCATGTTACAATCTCTTAACAGCGAACAAACAGTTATTTGTGAAGCTCCTCTGCATTTCTTTGTCTCAAATTCAATTTTTTTGTACAGTAGTACTAGGTACTGTGTGAGTCATCCTGCCTCACAGAGCTTGGGATACTTTTCCAAAATGCGGCTTGGTGTGAATGGGAGTATTAGATTTGGTTTGACTGTAGCTGATGATCAACATCCATGAAGGAAGATAAAGCAAAGATTTGACAAAATTACCAAAGGAAGGACAACAAGAAATGAGAGCGCCCACACAGTACCGTTTACCGCTTTTGCCACCTGTGGGCGCAACCACTTTGAAGACCGCATTGGGTGGACCACAGCGAGGAAGCGATTGATGCTCATCACAGTGAGGCAGAAGATGCTGATGATGCATTTTAATTTCGCTGTTTTTCCGGCTGTATATTCATACATCTTATCCATAAAGCACATTTGGTTAGTTGTGAAGCCCACCAATAGCCAGGAAGATCTTAAGCAAAGTAAACGGTGCTGCTACCTTCTAATGAGGACCCACTTGTTGTTTATAAGCTTTAATTAACAGTCTTTCAATCTTTTCCTGGTTAATACATAATTTGTTATACATACGCTGACTTACAGGTAGCCCGACTATAAAAAATCGTAGATCAGCATAACACTTGCCTTTTTAGCTCTTTAACCCTTTCATGCGTGAAATCTGTCGACAGATAATCAGACAGATTATGTGTTTGAAATGGTCATGGATGAAAACCTTGCATGCTTGAATTGAACATCAGTCATTTATTTTTTGACTCATCAATCCCACTTTCTGCTTCTATAACATACCGGTAATCAAAATAATGTCATCCAGCCAAATCTTGACTGTGGTGCAGCTTCCACATTAATACCCAATCCTTACAGCTGTGATGCCTTGGAGAAATCATTTTATCAGTCTCCTTGTCTACATCACTCATCTCAAACGCCCTGAAGTCTGTCTAATATATGCATTGTATGTGTCATATTTTATTCCTCCTCATTAATCATCACACTTACACAAGACCTTTCAAACCTCTCCGAAAGAGGAAATCCATTCAGTTTGTAAATTGAGGCTCTGAGCTGCCACTGGTGTCATAAGGGAGCGAGACATCCTGTGATCCAAATGTCTACTTGTCTGCAGTCCTTTGTGGCTGTCTCCCCTCCTTGACAGGAGGGGAGACAGCCACATAATGTCACATCTGAAAATTTAGCAATCAGAGGGGTCAATAGCCTGCAACAATCATCTCCTCTGGATGTAAAACCACAGGTTGTGGCTGTTAAAAAATAGGACACACCGGCTAAAATTACGTACGATCTATATTTGAGTCTTTTGAAAGCCGATGCCGTTGACTGGTTGGTGTCTGGGGCGTATTGAGGACTCATCTCCTGTGGTCGTGCTGCCACTGGTGACACATTCTTTCCATTTTACTTATTCATACATTCACACTGCACGTATTTACAGCATTTCACAACAACAGGCAGATTGTGGCACAAACGCACGTGTTACACTGTAAAAGGTAATAAGCAGCATATTAACAACTGTGACAAGCATGTGGTGCAAGCGTCCACTTATAGCTGCCTCACAGGCAGACTGTCTGTGATGATAGCTGCTTGACTATTTTTTCTAAGTCCAAACACCATAAAATAGTAGTTAAAAAACACCACACAGTTCTTACAGCAATGACTGTCGAACACAGTGTGTGAATCATCACGTATTGGGAAATGTTGTCAGATTAGGTGGCACTACTATCAGCAACAGTGGCTTTTTTAAGTAGAGTGCCTTAATGTGGCCGTTCAAACCTGCAGCTATCAGAGCTGCTGAAGGTGAAAGCTGCCTTATCTTAAACTCCCTTCTTGGAAGTGACTGAGACACTTAAAACTCCAAGGAGTTGAGTGCATGTTTTTACACTGCGTGCTGATCTAACTTTAATAATCATGCAAATGCCATAATGGTTTGCTGTTCAAACACAACCATTATAACTTCCAGTAAAGTATTATATTATACACAGGTAATGATTTTTTTTTCAATGGCTTTCTGAATTGCCTGTGAACCGAAATCATTTCATATTGTGTTGAAACGATAAGAAAAGACAACACAGTATATCGCTTCCATTATTATCTACATAATTAAAACGTGATCCTTTCCCCTCACAGTGCCTTTCTATTCTGCTCTGGTGTAGCACTGCTCCCCTTCACTTAGATGTGCCGAATTTCACTGCACATACACGTGAAGGTTACAGCGTGTCAATCTCTCTGAGAGCTCTGACAACAGAGGTTGGGAAAATGCACAGATTTGATAAGCTCCAACAGCAATTATAATTAGAAAGAGCAAAGTGCAAAACATTCAGCAAGCAGTCTCTCATTTTTAGTCAGAAGTGAATGACGCTGCTTCACTGCTTTCAATGACAAATGTTTCCAGCAGCAGATTAAACCAACTGTCGTTAATCAATGTGAATTCTGCCAGTACTGTTATGACAGGCCGCAATTAAACTTGTCTGATCTCTAGCAGAACACATCATGTCAGTTTCAGTTTTCGCATCATTTTAGCTAAATTACCATCTATATCATCACAGCGATGTAGGCCTATAAATAGGTGCACAGTCGTGGAAAAAAAGCACACACGCTGTCCATACAGCTGCATACGACTGTAAACTCAAAGCTGAGCTAGGATCCAGCCTTTGTGGGAATGAAGGCTGCATTTGAAGGAGCATACAATAGGACAGTCTTGTCACAATGCTGTGTGAAGTCAAATGCAGCCTCTGAAGAGACACAGTAATGGGATGGTATAAACCGTGGACTAAATGGTTATCTGCATAAATGCTAAACTGGGTCATTAGTGTAAACTGTTACTGCCAGTGTGGTAAAAGTTTCTTCCTGAGGAAATGATTATGTTGACAGGGAACTAAATATATTGACATTAGTCAACATCAGTTAACAAGAAAATGATGTTGTTAATAGGGTAAAGACAGGTGAGAAATTAATTGTATCTGTCACTGGTTTAACTGCAGCCCACTGATGGAGCGGAAATGCCAACATCCTAGCTGTCAAGAGCAGCTGCACCGCAGAGCTGAGCATCCATCACAAAGGTCAGAGTCTGTGACAGCTGGAGAGCTTGAAAGGTTCCGAGTATTTCAGGAAGGAGCCTCGTCATCCTGACTGTCATGTAACATACATCACCAGATGCATTGAGGTGCCTAGAGTTTGCACCTGGGTTTGATTTCTGAACTGGAGCAGCGGTGAAATGGGACTAATTACTAAATATTAGAATAAAAGCTGTTTGTAACTCTAAACTTGTAACAAAAATTTACCCAGCTACCTCCCAAAGTCATGAAATCATAAGTGGGCAGTATTAACAGCACTCAGCAGCGAGAACACGGGTCATGGTCATGGTTAAGGACACTGGCAGAGTTGTTTGAATAGTATATTTGCGTAGGTTTCTTTTGTATTTTCTGCTCTTGAAAGCCGAGAGTGAACGTTCAGCAGCTTGCCAAGTGATAAACAGTCGATCCTGAGCAGACGTGAGTGCAGGAGAATGGAACAAAATTATAAAGGTTGACAACAAAGAATGAAGTTTATAAACAAATGTAGATAAGTATAGTTATTTATTGAACACCCAGCAGGGTTTCGCCTTTAAATTAACTTTTAAACTAAAATGAGTGTATTCAGATGCTGGACATTTAGGGTCACGGTCATGGAAAATGCTGCTCACTGGCTGGCAGCTGTCCTTAATATCATATATCAGTACACCTCAAACATAATATGAGTCACCAGGTTAATTACAGTGTGAACGGCAGATTAATCTGGAGATAACCATAGCAACAATAGAGATGCGTCACGTAACATTAACATTTAGCTCTCACTTTTAAAATGATAATATGTTGTTGGTTTGTGGGTATGCAAATGTGTTTTCTGAGGTGTCCTAATTTTGAAGAGGAAACATTAGTTTGCTTCCTCCCTTGGCGTTATTCTGACAGATTTACACACTGTGTTTGTTTATTATCACAGATACAGTGACCAGTCTTGAGGTCGGAGCTTCTATAAAAGGTACCTGACACATCCAGTGAGTCATGTACGTGTTGTACCATTAAGTAACACAGGGACAGTTTCAAGGTACCAATTACTTCACAATGGAGGAAGTTGAACTAACGCTAAGCTACCTGAGGGTGAGAGTTTGGTTAAGTGAAGCTATTTAAAACAAGTAGGTCAAATTGACGATGTACAACCACTGAAGCGGTTGAGAGTGGCTTGGTGGGTATTTACACATTTAACAGTCTAACTCCACAATGCAGTAATACACAGTTCAGTAACAACAACTTATAAATCTTTAACGTGTTCAGAACCAAAACAGCGATTGTATTTCACCCAGTCTTCAACTAAACTGCAGCAGCGAGTGTCTCCAGAGGAGAACTATCCCCACGCTTGCTGTCTAACAACCACTGAGTCTGCTGCCTGCCTCTGGTGCATGAACAAGACCGGAAGCTCCAAGTGGGTCTGTGCAGCACGTACCGTACAGGAATAGTGAGTAGTGAGTCTTCAGTGCATTCAGAAAGTTTTCAGACCCCCTTTCACTTTTTTCAGTTTTGTTGTTGAATTGTCTGAATTCATTTTCTTTAGCCCAAGTGAAACCAGAATTTTAGAAATGTTTGCAAACTTATAAAAAAATTATAAAAAAGAAAAAAACTGAAATATCACATTGACTTAATGTCATCAGACCCTTTGATGTTGTTACTGTCCAGAGTTGTTATTGTGTTTCGTTCGTGTCAAAAAGAGCGTTCGTTGGATGGTAAACCATAATCATGAGTTGACATTTAGTCAAACCACTTTCGGTTCTTTCTTTTATAACATGCATTATCATGCGTGTCTGCACGTGTGACCACTTATTTTAACTGTGTGAAAAGTTTCCAGTGTCTAAATGAAAAAATTAAAATAAATAAAAAGTTGCATACACACTTTTTGTGTGTTTGTGTGTGAGCACTCTGCTGGGGATCACAGGTGCCCACAAATTTATTCCAGCCATTATTCAGTCCTCGAATATATCAGGGACCTGTGGCTCTGCATGTTGATCGATGAATTTTCAACAACCATGGCACTAATTTTAACCTTCTCTCTTCCAAAACTCAGCAGGACGTCTGCCGTCCCGAGGGTGCTGTTCTGCTGCGGCCTTTCCTGCTGTAAGAGGAGTGAAGAAGGCTTCTCCTCGAGGGCTCAGTGAGTCAGAGCAACTTAATAAACCCAGTGAGTTCACAGCCTGGCATCCAATACTGGCTTTAGTTTTAAGCTTTTGTAGACCATTCTATGTCTTGTCCAGGGCCTTTTATATGACATATATAGAAGAAAGAAAAAATATCAGCGTGAGATGGAAAGCCACCGTGCACTTTTTACTCTTTTTCCAGCTCCATTTTCAAGAACAGATGGATGACAAAGCCCCATTCAGACGTACACCCCTTTCCCTAGATGTGGCTGCAATTTAGCGCGTCAATCTCATGCGAGTGAGTCTCGTTTACGTGGAGGTCATGACAGCAATCTGAGCGGTAACACTTGTATGAATTGAATACTGTCAGATTAATGTAAAGGCTGCAGCACAAGGTCATACATCGACAGAAAGAAATGAAATGCCTGTCCGTCTGATTGAAAGAGATGTTACCGACGTATCTTTTCCTGAGAAAATGAAGAAATTTGAATGAGACAATTTCATGTTTGGAAGATGTTGGTCTAGTCTAGTTATTTTTGGAACGACAGATGTTAAGAACAATTGCTGTCTCCCTTACACTTGAGCTTTTAAACATGCATGAATCAATAAAAGAAAACACTCACAGACAGTAAAAGCATCTTCAGGTGGCATCACCTTTGTGCTGTTGAATTTTATAAACAGGCAACAGAATTCGTGAGCTAATATCATTAAAGGAATAACGGACATTTTGGGTAATGTACTTCTAGTAATACTGCGATACTGCATTTCCTACACACTGCTTAAACCTCGGGATTTATCTGCTTCTTTGACTTTTTGGCC
The DNA here is from genome assembly GCF_900324465.2 of Anabas testudineus. Lineage (NCBI taxonomy): Eukaryota > Metazoa > Chordata > Actinopteri > Anabantiformes > Anabantidae > Anabas > Anabas testudineus. The sequence continues at coordinate 6,661,884 of NC_046617.1, read as the reverse complement.
TCTTAAAAAGCAATTTAGCCTGAAATTATGCTGTGTGATTGTACTGATTAGCTTCCTACCTGTTGTTACTGTGTGTGTGTGTGCATGTGTGTGTACGTGTGAGTGTGTTTGTGTGGTTTGATTATGGGTATAACTTTGTGTTTGAATGGAGTCTTTTGGCGTTATAATTCTGCATGTCAAATGTAATGCACGTTTTTTAAATGCAAATTTCAAACTGTTGCACAATCAGGCATCATTTTGCTGCATAAGTGGTTTGACGTCCTGCAGCAGACATGATGTTACTTTTGCTCCTCGCATGTCAGCTGGTGATGTCAGAGCTGATGTGACTGTTAAAATCCCGATACAGTTTATAGAGCAATAGATGTTGTGTAAATAAATGATGAATTAGTCAGAAATGGTCAGATCAAGCTGTGTGGTAATACTGATTGACAGCTGATCTGAGGTGGTTGAAGAGACGTATTAATTAAGGTTTATTATCCAAATAAAATGTCCAAACTAAAGAGTCTGTTTTCTTCACTCCCTGCAGATATGCACATTTTTCACTGCTTTTTATTCCTGATTTGATCATAGTTTTTTAATTTAAGCTTACACTCTATATACATAAATAAATTACAAACGTAAAGTATACATGTAAGACCACATTGCTCAGACAGTGAACATTTTTCATGTTTACCAGTAACACAGAGACATTTAAACATGGTCAAACAGCTGAATTTGTCTCTGAGTGAATGTCTTCTACCAGTATGAAGATGAAGCCAAATAATTCAAATTAGATTTGATTGAAAATGACCTTCACCAATTAGTCGGATAATTGATTTGCTGATTGTTGATCTACTCTAAAAATAATCTAGAACTATTTTAATTATTGATAATTAATCATTTATTTTTGAAGCTACAAAGCCAAATAACATGTTCTTTATGTCCTTTTAAATTAAATGATATGCACTAACATTTAACAAGGTCTGTGGCTAAAGTCAAATACTGTAGATGAGAGTCTTGCAACTGCCCATGTGCCCTTGAGCAATACGCTACAACTGGCTGAAGCATCTAGAACAGAGGTCGATTATTCTTTCACTGCATGTTACAGACAAGACTGCAAAAAATATCATATTATAACATATCTGCATTATAAAGATTTAACCCATCACATATGTCCTCATCAACAAGTCTTGTCTTGTCCATATGAGCACACTTTTCTCTGCTTATTAGAATATATGCATTGCATGCCTACACACGTTATAATGCAAGTTTTACATTAACACTTGACTGATTTCATCTCTAGAAGCACTTGCTAATAATTTACCCTTAATAAATGATAAATCATTGAAAACAAGTGTTTGCTTTTTACCACAGAGACACTAAAGTAAGTGCAAAACAACCACGTGGATGGGAAAGGAGCAAGAAAGCAAAGGGTGCACATGAACACACTTAACAAACCACAAAGTGACTAAGTGGCTAATAGAAATGTAAGACAACTTCAATGCGACACAAAATGATGAGGCAGAAATAAAACGTGAAAAAAGAGACAAAAATGTACTAAAATGTCAACAAAGAAAAAGAGCCTGTGTTTGGCTGTGTGTGTGTTTGTGTGTGTGTTTCAGTTCTTGTGTCTTGCTCCCATAGGAGAGCTGTATGACGAGGGGGGGACTGATAGTTTGTCTATAACTGTGGAGTATTTGCTTTTTTTTAATGTAATTATCTAGAGTTGTGTGCTAAAATGAATGTTTCCATATAACTATTATAAATATTAAGGATGTATAGTGTATAATAACTGTAGTCCGCAACCCCCAAACCCTCCTTTCTTGCAGCGCTGTCAAAAGTCTATGTTGAGAGGATGCACAGTCCTAACGCACACGTGAGGAGAGACACAGTGAAACATCATCAGTCATCAGCAGCCACTCAAACGACCAGTGGATTAAAGCCTCTGTAACTGAAGCTCTTGTTAAAACAAACTATCACACTATCATGTGGCGACTCCTTCAACTTACCTTTACACAGAGACTTTTCAAACCGGGATCTTCCTCAGCCCGGTCTCCTCCAGTGATTCAGGATTTTAGGATGCAATAAAGAGCAGCAAACACTTCATCTATCCCCTGTCAGGATGTGTTTTATTCTCATCCTCACACAGCCGTGCAACAGCTCCAGCTCTCCTCTCCTCCGTGTGTGTTTCCCGGTGAGTTTTTTTTTTTTTTTCCCCCTGCGTCTGCTCCCGGACTGAGTGATGCACTGAAAGTCAGCAGCGCTGCGTTATAACAGTAGCGCAGGTCGCACAGTCTCTGGCTTGTAACTAGGTAACAGCTCAGCCTGCTGCACACAGTCAAGTAGGAGGTGTTAAAATCCTATAGCCTGGTGTGTGTGTGTGTGTGTGTGTGTATGTGTGTGAACTCTTTCCCACTGTGTGCACAGTCTCGGTGTGTGTTTGTCCATGCGTGTGTGTGTGTGTGTGTGTGTGCGTGTGTGTGTGAGAAGGAACACAAATGGCTGTCGCGCAGGCAGAAGATGAGTTCCTCACTAATGAGCATGAAGAAGAACCATTTAAGGAGAGTTTCACAGTTTTAAGGCCTGTCTTAAAATAACAGCTGTGATCCTTGCTGCTGTTCATACGATAGCCTGACTTCCACATTTGACAGCTTGGTTTTATTTGTGAAACAGTCGAATGAACAGTTGACAGCTAGAAAACACGTGCTTGCAGTTTGTCTCTGGCTAAATTAGTTAACCACAAAGCCAATGAGCCGTTAATTGTTGTACTTGAGATACCCACTGATGTATGATCACATTTGTGTAATTGTAAAGAGGATAGTACCTTCTTCATCCTTTTCTTTTGTGAAAACCTTTGTACGTAATGTGAATAATTTTGGTGTTTTAGGCCAAAACAGTACCCTTTTCTCAACAGGTGGCAGTGTGAGACTGTGGTTTACCCTAGGGACTGTAGCCAGAATGGTGTGGGTCGCTGTTTTCCTCAAATGTTGGAGAACACAGCACAGGCAGCTATGTCTTATAATTTCTTTCCTGTATTTCAGACTAATAATACATGAGTAAAGACATGCAGAAACTAGACTTAAAGGCAAACTGAGTTGGTTTCAATATCTTGTTGTGTATGTTTTCCAAAATATGATGCCCGAGAACTCAGCAACGACGGACAACATCATCCACTACTCACCTCAATGTTCCTGTCTCGTTATGAAGAACCAACATGCACGCCTGCTGGTAAAGAAACAAGACATGCTGAAGAGACAGTGTTCAGCTGCTATGTTGAAAAGTACATGAGGAATAAGACTCAACAAGAATCCTGAACTGTGGGACCAAGTGTGAAGAATAGGGAAGCAGCTATGGCAGATGGTCAAAGGCAAAACTTGGTGTGGGCCATCGAGAAGGTTCTACTCACCGTGCATGAAGATGAACTGTTGCAGATTGCCAAGTCAGTACGTCCAGCATCAGACCTATCATATCTCACATCAAGAGATGAGGAGGGTCATTTTGAAGAGATCAGCAGTTTCATGTGCCGTAAGCCCTCACTAGAATCTGAAGATTTAGGTATGGCACACCTATTAGTCGTGACAGATTCTTTCCTTTGTTCCTTCGACTCCAGCGGTGTTCTTCTTTTACTGTATCATGCTATTACCATTCTTTTTTCAATAAACTCCATTCTTATTCATTTGTGCTTGGAATAATTGGGTCCTTAAAAACCTCAATTGTAACACTACTATCAGGCCACTACTGGACCCAGCCAGCACAATAATAACATAAAAATAATTAATCCTTAATTGATCCCCTTGGGGAAATTGCAGTTGGACAGCTGCCAGACAGTTAATATGGACGCTACTATGGGGTTTCAGTGTCTTGTCCAAGGACACCTCAGTAAATAGCCAGGAAGAACTGGGAATTGAACCACTCACCCTCTACCACCGGAGCTACTTCCGCCCCAGAAATTTGTTACTAAAGGCAGTGTTGTCATAAAGAGACACTGACCCTGACGTGATTTGACCACGCAGCCTTCTGATCTGGAGTCAGACGCGCTACCGTTGCGCCACAGAGTCTCCTATGCCCTGTGTATCTAACCAGCTTGTTTCTAGTTTACCCTTTTTGTGGGAGGAAAGGCATACTTTTGTGTAAAAAAGCAATGATATTTTTAAAAACCTGAATTTTTAGTTCACATTCTGGCAGATACACCCAGTTTTTGCCATGGAGTTGGTCAGTGACCGTTAGGAGCCTTATTCTTCTTCTCAGTGCCCATGAAAAGTCTAAGCTCCGCCAGCTCCTGCCCTGCTCAGCCTTCTCCCCCTGGGCCAGAGCCTGGTCATGGGAAACCTGTATCTGTGGGCACAGAGGAGGTCCAAGAGATTTGGGCTGAGCTAAAGGCCCAGGTTCCACCCGACATGAAGTCCATACATGGCATCTTACCCGGCCCCAGAGTGAGTAAAACTAAGACAAATGCTAATCAAGTGCCTACCAGACACTAATGTTGAGCCACTTTGTGAAATTGTTGATGATGACAATAATGCACAACTGGAGGAACTGTATGTTGGTGAGTTGGTAGGTACAAAACCTAGGGAGACAATATGTGGCTGTGCTCTTGGGGAATAATACAAAAAATGCTATCACCATACTAAGAAAAACATTCCTTGGCAATCTCCACTACATTGAGAAAGTGGTTGTGACAGGCTCACTTGAAACACCTAAGCCCACAGTAACCATCAACAGTGCTGTTTCAAAATCCACTGACACTAGTCCAGCTCTGTGGCAGCCTCCTGTCAACCTGAGTCACCTCAATAATGAAAAGAGGGCAAAACTCAACAAAATGCTTTGTGAGGACTCTTGGGTTTTCACTCATGACTGTAATGACATTGGAGATGCAGATGTCAACCACCCTTAAGGATGAAATTCCTGTCCAGCCCCTTTTTAAAAAGGTGAAGGAGTATACAGGAATTGTTTATGAAGGGATAGTTAAGTCCAAGTCCTCATATGTTGATGCTACAGTAGTCTGTGTCAGAAGAACGATGACAGCCTAAGGTTGTGTATTGATTACTACCTGTTAAACAAAAATCCAGCTGAGCATTTGAACCATACCATACTCCGGATGTTAAGGACATTGAGAGTGAAAAACTTTGGTGGAAGGATCACCTCCCTTATGTAATACAACTTACACTCAACAACAACCCAGTTGACTTGTTGTTTGGGTTAACTGGAGAGAAGGATATGAAAAATAATGGGCTGAGAGAAAGTGGAAGACAAAGACAAACAGACTCCAGTGAAAACTCTGAACAAGATGATGATTGTAACGCAGGTTACTGGTTAAAAATATCTGGAGAAAGAAAAGATACCTACAGGGAACAACACATCAGAGGAATCTAATACAAAATGAGAAGAAACAACCAGGAGACGAACCAAGAACTCACCTGCTGTAACACAAAAAGTAAAATCAACTCTGACTGGACCTTTAATAAATTCTGTCTTATCAGAAGCACAAATGCCTCTGAATAAGGAAGCCCAAGACAGGCAAGACACTGATGAAACCCCACCTGTTTTAAGAACTGAGGGAAATAACGAAAACAACCTAAACTCTGACTCTGAAGCTAGACCCCTGATCCTACCTCGAGAACACACCCACACCGAGGTTAGAAGGTCTGCACATGACAGAACACGACAACAGTTTCTTACATCTGAGTTGCTGGGTGAACCATCACTTCAGTCACATGTTACAGTTAACTCAGTATGTGAACACACAATACCATATTCATTTGCTGTAAATGCATCTCATCCCACTGCACCACTCCATCCACACATGCCATTCATTCATCCTATTTGTGCACCATACTGCATTCATTTCCTTTGCACTGCAACACCACACATACTACCTCCTTATCTTGCACTTGTCATACCACCCACATACATCTAACCTACCATGCTTGTTTCCTAAAGCGAGATTTTTGAGAGCCGGCAAACTGCAGTCAAGATTAACTGATGAAATGTTATGAAAAAGAAACGCCTATGGCTCCAAACTACTGTCATTTAACACTAAGTGCAATCCATACATGATGGATTCAGTGGTTTTGGATCAGTGAGTCTTCAAAAAATCATTCAAAATGAGGGCATGTATGGACACAGTGCTTTCTTTATTAGTGCACCATCTGGTCAGTGTGTGTGATTCATGTAGTGGTGCATTACTGGAAATTAAAAGTCAACATTTAGACCTTACACCAAGAAATCCGATCATTTAAGTTTCTTATCTGTGTACTATGGTCTTCATTCTGGTCTTTTATTATAGATTTGTGTGTGTGTGTGTGTGTGTGTGTGTGTGTGTGTGTGTGTGTAGGTTTGTGTGAATGTGAAAGTACTTTGCATCCTATAGACTGCTGTTGCTCCTTCTTCATTTCCATACATCTAACTGACTTGTGCCACCGAGACCCGGCAGCAGTTATACGTTCAACGTGTGTCTTTCTAATTGTCCAACAGTGGGGCTGCGGATCAATACATCGTTGGGTGCCAAAGTAGCCATCTCGCTGATCCACTATTATCACTTCTCCCAAACAGCCCGTTCTCTGATACAAAGGATTTCATCAATATTTTCACATTAACAACATTTCACTTGCTGAAGGGGTCACTTAAGGTCACTTATTGTATTTTTCTATTTATTTTTTATTCGACTCAGGATATGGTCTCCTACAGCTTCAGAAAGGTCATGTAGAGTGTGGACACATCCTTGCTGTCTTCGTCATTAGAAATAGCATGCACACATATGGTGTGTGTGTGTGTATATTTATATATAGTGGCTCCACCAAACAGTCGATAAGACTGTCAAATTAAAACATCCTCTGAATGCCTTTTTCCACCTGCTAATAGGGATGTCAGATTCTTTGTTTCCACACTGGCTTCATTACCAGATGTAATATTTGTGTAATGAAATTGGCATGTTTAAATAGACAGAGATTGGCATGATGAGTGTACAGTACGTGGGAGATTATTAAATTTAACGCCAGCGAGGCGAAGGCTCATCCAATACCAATGAGCACCCCCCCCCCCCCCCCCCCAAACGACAAATAAAGCACCATGTCTCATAGTAGCAGAGGCTGTTTAACCATTTGTTAGAGTTCTGAAAGGACTTTGATGAGTCAGCCGTTAGTGATGAGGCGCGGGCAAACGTGGTGCCAAAACAAAAAGAGGATCTTCTTAATGAGATCTCTGCTCTCTGCCTGTTAGCTGTCTAATGGGCTTCAAGGCCTTGAAAACCTTACAGCTGTTTTTCAGTACTAGTAAACAGGATAGTCAAAAGCAGATTGCTGCTCTACACGGGTACTGACACTTTGGAGGGGCCCAACCCCCTAGGTTGGGAATCACTGAAATAAACAAGAGAACACTTGTTTAACCCTATGTGACTGGTATGATCAAATCACATAGGTGGTTCAATAGTAAATATTCTTACTGTGGTATAAAAATGATTCAAAAACAGCTCAAAATAGTCAAAAGCTCCACACTAAGCAGCTGAAACACTAAAATACTGTCTACTCATTGATAGATAAGTATTAATCATTTCATAATGTTACATGTTAGTCACAAAACACAGAAAAAAAGACACATTTTATATAAATGTATAGTATAAAAATACTCTTTTGGGCTTGATAAAGGTCTTTTACTCTGCCTATATTGGTACTTTTATTGAAGTGAAGGATCTCACAACACAGAAACAGACAATAACCTAAGTGAGGTGGAGAGTACTTCAGCTTAAAGGTCAGCCTGAGTTCTCGCCTGCTGGTTTAAGGTTCAACAGGACACTGAAAGCCCACCAGCACCAGGACAGTGGTCTCTTGACCATTGACCTCTCTGTACAGGGGTTTGACAGAGAAGGGGAAGCCTGAGCTGACATTCAGACTAGCAGCTTGTCTCTTCTCAGTGTGCGTCGATCAATAAACCCACCAGTGATGGCATTTCAGACATTCAGTGAGTAAATTATTTTGGATCTCAGGGCTCTCAAGACTCTTGGAAAAAAAAGAAGGTTTGCATTTTGGGAAACACACTTTCTTTCAGGAATAGATAAAAAAAACTCCCGCCGCCATGTCTGGCCATTTACTAGGATTATGTGCTGAACTGTTTATTATTTTGTCACCAGTGGACAGAGCCGGGCAAGCTACCTCTTCTTTGTTGCCACTTTTGGGTAAGAAAAGCTAATGAATGAGAATGAATATATAATGACAGATACTGTGGAGAACGTATTTTCATTTAACCCCAGATTAGAGAGGGAAGAAGTTCAATTCCCAAAATGCCAAACCTTTCCTTAAACTCCAAATCTGTGAATCAATCAATCGAAACTTAAATGCATTCGGTGCATTTGAGCTTTCCTTATTGCTAGTTAACGTGAATGCAAACTTACTTAAATTAGCCATCATATCCATAAATGCAGTCAACGCAGCCGGCTGGAATTTCTTGCACATCATTACTGGTAATTCTAGTAAAGGTGGTTGTGTAAATACTCAGACTCAGTGCTTGTTGAACAAAGTTAAATGCAACAAATGATCAAGTTTCATTAATTAGCACTTATCTTTAATCATAAGCTATGTTAATATCAAAACCATTGATGAAAATTGTACTCTTGTTCAGACTCCAGTAATTATGTTGTGAAGAATACATAGGAGTTCAAGAAACATTAGCGTGGGGTCTGATTCTTATACATTTGATCCTGTTTAGGGCAAATTTGACATTGAAGATACTTTACTTTGCAATTCTTATGAAATTTAATTTTCCAAATGATTCATAGTAATCAACTGTTTTCTTTTTTTTTATTTATGCATGAAACTGAGAAGATGTAAAGACCAGATATGTATAAAGTGCACACTGTGTGCTCACTCTGTCTACATCCTCACTGACTATGTGACTGATGTAGAGCTCATGGAGACATTTACCAGTCGAGTTTTGAATTTTCCACCTTTTGTGCAAGAGAAGAAAAACAGACACGAGGCCATGAAGGCCACTTTTGTCTGCTGTTTTCCGTCAGGACTTTTTAATGAATTTCTCATTCAATTCAACTAATGACAATAACCAGGAGAAAGCATTTAATGTGGAGCCAAATGTAATCTACTTCTCCCTCAGGTGTCAGCGTTGCTCAAAGACGTGTTTTAATTTTGTCCATTGTTACCTTTTCAACCAAGACAAAATTTCATTTGCGAGGAGCCGACAGGAAGTAAATGTTTCAAAGTGTGAATTTTAATTCCCAGAAATGTGTGACTTCATCCATGGAGAAATATGTCTGCATATAGAGTTGTATTATTTATACGGTTTACACATACAAACTGTCCCAGAATGCCTTTCCAGCTGTGATAGTACGAAAGGCGAGTGAGCGTTTGAGCCAGACTCAAAGCTGTTTTTCATCCCAGGACTGCGATTAGATCGGCGTGGAGATTTGCAGGCGCGTGCAGGTGTTGCTGCAATTGGCAGGCAGCTGAACACTGAGTGTTTCTTTTTTTACTTGAACGAAAACCTTCAAGGCATGATGATGTAGGTGTACTTAACATTAAAACGTAACTATCTGACAAGGTGCGATGCTTGCACAGCTCCTTATGTGGTAACTTTATGAGAAGACAGTCTGATCTGTGTGTGGTCAAAAGCAAGATGATCAGGAATCAATATTGAATAATGAATAAGGTTGTTATTATTAATTCAGATCAGAAATCAGTGCACCTTCCTATGTCCTAGGATGTAGTTATATGTAACATAAGGAATTTGGCTCATGTTGCACCGTGACACATGATAATACATCAAAACGGCATCTTGTGTGTTTGTGTATTGAGGTGTGGCAGTTGCTGATGCTGAGTGCTTATCACTCGCTTCTCTAGATGAAAAAATAAAGTAGTTTCCCATGCTCCCCTTTCATCTGCTTTGACAGGAACCAGCTGCCACTCTGATTAGATAAGTGCTCTCTTTTCAGACTGCCACCTTCACAGCACTGCTTCTTAGATTAATTTAATTCCCGTCTTCATGTCAATTTTGTCTTTTGGCAGGTCTCGGAGAGGTTTAAAATGTGAAAAACGGGGTTCGACACAAAAAAAAAATCACGCAAGAATGAGGCGATAGCAGTAATTCTGTTAATCGAATAGGTGCGATTGTGTTACTGCAGGACCTCCATGTTTTTCATTGTGTTGCTTTAACACACAAAAGTTGATGTTCAACGTCGCATTTCTTAACGTTTTATTGTTTACACTAACTCGAATTTATCATTTCTTCTATGTGTAAATTCACAAAAGAAAGATTAATTGGGCATAATGAATAAATAAACATTTTGAAGGAGCAATGTTTCTCCCTTTCCTTTCTTCAAATTCATCTGTGATTTGCTTTATAAATGAGCTACACAGGGTTTGGTTGCATGTTTTGCTCAGATATGGCGAAGCTTTCTCATTTGCTGCCAGCAGTGAATCAGCTAGAAACTCTCTGCAGACCCCAGCCCTTTTTGTTCAGTCTTGGAGTGTGTGAACAGCCAGGTCTCTGCATAAATTATGTTGAGTTGAGGCCAGAATAAACACTTCCTTTGATGCAGAGATGATTATTTGTGCGGTTCTCTCTCATTCACACACCATCATTAGTCGTCTTTTGACCAAACTCAAACTGTCAGTCACACACAACCAAGTGTCAAGGGGCAGATTCTTCTCTTTTGGACTCTTGCAGCTGTGCTGTTGCTTGTTATGGCTGTCTTATCAATGCAGAAGTGGAAGAATTACACATATCTCACATAGCACACAGACTAAACACAGCCTTTGCTTTTCACTCCACGAAAAGTGACAAAATTAAATGGGTTCGGTCTCCAGAGACGGAAGTAGCTTACATTTACTCAGGCTGTAGTCAGACTTTATGTACTGTATTTTACAAGTGTCCATGTTTTTGCTACTTTAATTATGTATTTTCTTTTCATGCTACTTTAGAGGTATTTCTATCCTCCTGTACTTCACCCATTTTGGATGTGCATGCCATACATCCAATTATCTATTAAGCCAGCCCACATTTTTTCCCTGACCTTAACCCAGTGCTGTGAGTGCCTGAATCAAAACATAAAAATATCTTAACAATGCCGGAGTCACGAATCTGAATGTTGCAAGATCAGATATTTTCGCAGAAAACAAATTAGGATGTTTTATATTTTGGTCAACAGAAATTCAAAATAAGTAGCCTGTGTACATTTAATAGATAAATATTTGTCATTGGTCATTTACATTAATTGTGAACATAATTGTGATCATTATGTTAACACAAAATGTCTTAATCTTAATATTTGAATATGAATAAACGTAATACACCCCTCCTATAACTGCCACCTTAAAGTGGTGGAGGGGGTTTGTGTGCCCTAATGACCCTAGGAGCTATGTTGTCGGGGGCGTAAAGCCCTTGGTAGGGTCTCCCAACGGAAAACACTCTGGTGTTGACCATGGTGAGAAGAGGCGGGTTGGAGTGGGTTGGTGGAGTGAGTTGAGCTGTCAACTGATGACTACCTGGTGTGGAGCTGGATTCGGTTTAGGAGGAGAAAACTAGAATGACTTGGGAGACCCAAACGTATTGTGAGGGTCTGTTGGGAACAGGCGGGACCCTGTGCCAAAGGGGTCTTCAACTTTCATTTCTAGGAGATCTTTAACCAGATCACGAGGGAGGTTGGGGGCATTGAGTCTTAAAGGACCATGTTCTCTGCCTCAATTGGTGATGCGGCTGTTCGGAGCTGTGGATGTAAGGTCTCTGGTGCCTGTCATGGCGTCAACCCCTAAACCCGACCGATGCCGTCAAGCTGAAGAAGGAGTCTTACAGGGCCTGGTTGGCTTGTGGGACTCCTGAGGCAGCTTATCGGTATCGGCAGGCCAAGCGCGCTGCAGCCCGGGTGGTTGCAGAAGGAAGCAGTGCTCTGCCAACACTGTTTACAGTGGAGGTGGGGAGCTGCTGACCTTGACTGGGAACATTGTCGGACAGTGGAAGGAATATTTTGAGGATCTCCTCAAGCCCGCCGACACGAGTGCTGCAGAGGGGAGTTTGCCCAGTCAGTAGACTTGGAAAAGGCATTTGAGCGTGTCCCCGGTTGTATCCTGTGGGAGGTGCTTTGGGAGTATGGGTCCAGGGCCCTCTGTTAGGGGCTGTCCGGTCTCTGTGTGACCACAGCAGGAGCTTAGTTCGGATTGCTGCCAGTAAGTCAGACCGGTTCCCAGTGTATGTTGGACTCCAGCAGGGCTGCCCTTTGTCACCGGTTCTGTTCATTATTTTTATGGACAGAATTTCTAGGCGCAGGCAGGAGCCGGAAGTATAATTGTGAATCTATGGCTTTTACTGGTCTTATTGTGTTATATTATTTCTGTGGTGCTGCTACTTTTAAAGTAGGAAAGTACTTTGTCCACAGCTCACATATACTGACCATGTACTTCAAATATTAAATGGTTGTATTTTGACTCAGAGCCTCAGCACTTTAATAGTGGATCAACACACTCAAGGGTCCTTGTTTTCTCTCTTATCTTTGGAGCAAACGCACAACAGCATTTCAGTTTCGAATTGAAAACGAATACATTAATCTAATGATGTCTAAAAGCGTTATGACTTTGATGTGCAGTGTGTGTGTGTGTGTGTGTGTGTGTGTGTGTGTGTGTGTGTGTGTGCTTGCTGAACTTCAGTGGCTGTCCTCCAATATTTTATTCAGTGACAGTTGTGTCATTAGGACTCTGGGAAGCACTCGCCATTTTATTACTGAGACACCACAGATCACTTTGAGCTCAGCCATATCAACATTCAAAGGCAAAAGCTATATAAGGGGTAAATGTGTTTTGCAAATGTGAACGGTACAAATAAGACATGTTAAAATTAAAAAAATCACAACTACTTCCTGTCAAAAGTTTGCAGAAAAACTTTGAAGATCTACTAGAATGGAGCAAACTTCAAGGGATATAACCCTCTTTAATTCATTCTATATTAAAGATAATTCTTATTTAAAGCTGCAAAGCATTTTACATGTGAAGACTAATTCATGAACCACTTCCAAAAATCTTTATTTATTATAGATAAGTGAAGCAGATGCTGCTATGCTGTAACACCACAATAAAAGGCTGGTGCACCTATTTTATTACTTTCAGAATTTCCTCCTGGTTGAATAACCAAGTGAAAAACGTAGCAGTGAGCTGGCACAAGGTGAATTTTGGCCACTGTAGGATGCTATGCATTTCATTAAACATATAATAAAGGATTAAGAAATGTTTTCTTCCATAGTTGTTTGCAGTTAAACACAAATAATAAAACAATAAACCTTTCACTAGCTGCACAAAAGATCAGAACAATACCTGTAACCATGCTGTAGGATGAAAATGAGACTAAAACAACGCTGATCAACGTCAGTAGTTTTAGTTTTTACAGTACATTTTTTGTTTGTTTTGGTTTTTTGCCTCTTCTGTATTCCCATTTCAGATGGTATCCTCAGTGGCATATGGAAGATTTAAAAAAGACTGTATCCCCGTGCCAGCAGACTCAAACTGTTTTCACAAGCTGAGTATTACCAACTGTAATAAACTGACAATTATGTGTATAATAACTGGAGTACCTTTTTAAGCGTACGTGAACTGTGTTCCATGTTTTCCCGGCAAGGTGAAGGACAGAGAGGGAGTTCAAAGACCAAAAGAGATGTTCATTTTCATTTGGTTCCTATTTACTGAAATGAAATGATGACACGATTTTCACCAGGCTGTGCAAAATAAACTTGGATTTGAAAACCAGATAAAGTTGAAGTGAGGCCAAGATCATTCTCAATTAAAACCAATAAGAGCAGCACAGCTACAAACGCGAACAAGCTGATGAGCGAGTCCTCGTTTGGCTTTGAAACATTCCTCACTATATCTAAGGAAACATGGCACAAATAAAACAAAATCATTTATCAAGCAGTCATAATTGAGGTGCTGTTTGGGGGCATTCAACATTTCCCTCTGGAAATAAGCGTTTACAGGCAATAAAAGCTGAAGAGTGATTGTTTTCAGCTAGTGAAAACAAGACTATTTCTGTCTAAGTGCCATGAAACATTCAGTTAATGAATGTCTCTCTCTGCTAAACAACATTCACTTCAAGGTTTGGCCTCATCTTTGAAGAGATGAAAAATAAAAGGCAGTGAGTCATCCTTTTGATTTTGGAGATGGACGCATTCTTGACTGACAAAAGGGCATTGATTGTTTTGTTTGACACTTTATCATCCGACCCTGAGCACCGAATGACCTTTTTTACTACATCAACGCATTCGTAACTTTTCTGTAGATAAATAAGAGGGAATATTTTGTCAAGTTATATATTAGTATTTGTTGACGCAATTTTGCCAATTGTAAAGATGAAATACGTACAAGTACAGAAACGTGTACGTTTACGGACAATGGCGTTGGTCAAATTGAAACAGCTACTGGAACAAGTTCCATCAAATTTGTATAAACAGGAACATTACTTGGATTCCTCTTCTTTTGTCAGCCTTTATCAAGGCTACTCAGGGGCTTTGATAAAGCACAACTAGTGGCTGACAGTCGACAACAGACACCTAATAATGGCTTCAGTGATGGACTGTTGCCATCTTATGATGAGCTCAGCTCTTTTAAAGTCAGCTCTGTTGGCTACAGCATTTTGGTACCACTTGCGTTGCACCCAGGTTTCTTTCCTCATGTCTGAATTCACAATACACTCCCAAAGAAGTTTGTGACATTTTGTCACATTATCATACACACCGATAAGGCTGTGTCAGTGCTCTCTTCCTGCTTTTTCCATAGCGTTTGTGGGCTTTAATCGCCTTAATTATAATATAATTATACACATTTCAGTTGCAAAGTTTCATAAATGCATCCAATATCAGAGTAATACAGGAAAAAAATCCCAGCATGAGGTGCTTTTAAGACTTCATGTGTGACTCCTTGCAATTAATCACAACACCTGAAGGGACCATTTGAGGACTCATTTCCCTGCCCAAGCCCTCTCTATGGTGCTGATCACTCTGCATACTGGAGCAAACACCAGCATTCCCACAGGAGCGAGGTGATGTTGTTGCTGTTATTCCCATGAGCGGGTAACCAGGCACTAACTCCAGCTATCAGCATCCCATTCACCTTTGTTCACCTCTCCACAGGCTGTTAAGTTTAGATCATTCCTGCTCAGAGACGGCGGCAGAGTATTGGACACGAAGCCAAGCTTTGTGCTCAGAGTGACAGATTGAAGTCTGATTAAAGTTCTTAGGTCTTTGATTATACTCAATCCTAAATCTGAGGTGTCTGACTATTGATTTTAGTCCTGTCTGTTTCTGAGTGTCTGCACCTGCTCTTCCAACAAACACAGCATGAAAAGCACCATAAAAATGTGATAACTGGGAAGTTGATGGATCCACCAACAATCTTCCAACACTATCAACATTCATAATGAATGTCAGACAAGAAACATCATCCTCATCACCTATGCGCCAACTGCACACTGCCTACATTCTCCTGCTGTAAATAGACCAGCATTTGTTACTTGAAGGTCTGTAATGTGACAAGGCAGCAGTTGCAGTATGGAAATCGGGTTACTATGGCAACTGAATGAAGCATTAGGACCTTAAACAAGACGCTGAACAGGAGTGTTACACACCAAGTTTCACATGAGGAAATGTGTCAGGTGTTGGCTTGTGGGACCAAGAAAGGGAAGATAGGTTGCTATTGTTGAAGCCTGATGATAAATCAAAACACTTAGTGCACTTGTTTGTGCAAGCGGAGGTTCTAAACGGCACAAATTAGGATGGATGGTGCCTCAATTACCAATATAAAGGACAATTTTCCCCGTCCTCCGTCTCATCTAGCGCAGCTGCGATTTGTGCAGTAGTTAGGTAGTAGGTGGTAATTCTTAGTCTTTGTGACGTGCTGGAGCAGTGTGTGAATGTGGACAGTCGCTGAAGCTCATGCTGGAGGAACCTTCATTTGCTTTGACTGATCTTAGGCTCCTAGATATTGGAGCTGCATACTAATCAAATTCTCCCAACACTCCAGTCACTCTGAATGCTAAGAAGGTCCATACCCTCCCACAGAAGACAATGAGATTTGTCTCTTTGCAGTTAACCTGTATTTGTTGTTATTATTATTGTTTTGAATCTGTTTGCTGAGGTTTTGCATCTTATTGTTACTTTTTGAGCCTCTGTACATTTGATTTTTGTATCTTTACTGTTAATGTGTGTCTCCCTGCAGTTTAATTGAGCCCCTTTACAGTTGATCTGTGTGTCTTTGCCATTGTTTTGCATCTGTTGGTGTTCATTTTGCATCTCAGTGGCTGCAGTTTGCTTCTCTAAGGATTATTTGTGTCTCATTGTGGTCATTTTGAGCGCTTTGTGGCGTTTTTTAACGTTTGTCTCTTTGTAGCTGTTTGGAGTCTCTGTACAGTTGTATGATTATCTTGTGAACAAGGTATGTGGCAGGTCGACATCCTCTCTGAATCCTTGAAACCCTGGGCCTGTTTGCAGTAGGCCTGTTCAATAATAGTGTCTGTTTAATCATAATAAATATGGAACTGTGGGAACAATACAACGATAGAAGCCTTTAGAGGTTGATTAAAGCATTGTAGTAGAAGACTACCATATCTTATAACTACTACTGCCTAATTTGACAGGAGATCAATCTGAACAATCCTGGTCAGAACACATTGTCAGGCTTCTTCTTGCTGCTGGGTCTATTCTGGGTCTGTATTCAAATCATTTCTCAGTGAGTAAGGAGTTAATATTTTGTCACAGTCTGTGCTGCAGCAACACAAAAGCAGGTTTGAGAAATTTTTCTCCACTAACTCATACAATACTGCACATACAGTCGATTGTAACAATTCAAATATACGTACTGTCTCTGCTGTAGGTAAAACATTCACACAGTCAGAGGTGTAACTGAAGTAATGCAATTAGTGACGTGTTTATTATTCATGGAAGTTTTACAAATAGGCAGTTACAGTAAAACCTTAACAGCTGACTTCAAATATATAAAAACGTGTCATTGAATTCCTTAATCACACATTTACTGTAAAGTAAAACCAAAAATCGCTATTTATATACTTAAGTGACCATAGTTTTAACTGGAAATGTGATCTCAGCATAGATAGATTTGGTGGAATGTTGCACAAGTCACTTCCTGCATACAGTGCAAAACCGATTTTAAAAGATAGGAGACTGTACGGTGCAGAAAGAAGTGTAAATGACATAGGCAGCACTTGTTTCAGAGCACTGGTGAGTTAGATTTACACACTCAGAAGGCAGCGTAAAGACCAGTTAGCTTATCAAGCGCTCACAGACATTACAGAACAGTTAAAGCCCCCAACCTTTCTTTCTAGAAGGAGGGGTGGGGGTCGTTTTTCTAAGACTCCCAGACTCACTTCTTCCTGGTTACACTCAGGTGTTGTGTGAAGGTGTAATGAGGAATGAGTCTGTTATTCTTTGTCGATGACTTAATCCTATTAACTGTCTGTTCTGCTTTGGATATAAAGTGTCAAAAGGCCAAATGACTAAATGTCTATTATTATAAGTATTGTGTATAGTCACACCAGTTTTCTGCACTATGTTGTCAGTTGTTGCAACTATTTAAAAACCCATCAGTGAGTCACACACAGTTGTACCTGGTGCCTTGTTCCTTCATTACCATGGACACACACGCCACATTATTTTGCCTCAATCATGCACACAATGCTCTGCAGTGGGAAATCATTACAGCAGCAAAACATCTGTTGGAAACGATCCCCTGCAAACGCTTTATTTATTTCTGAATGCTCCGAACTGCTGTGTGCACAGCTGTTTAAGAAAATGACTTCTTTCTTTAAAGAATTGAACAACATGCATGACTTTTTCTTTTTATATCTGGGAACCAATGAGATGAGAGCCACAGACAGGCTGGGGAAGTCAGAGAGTACTCAGACACATAAATAACAAACCACAGTATAAAATGTGAGGTAGGTAACTGTAACTAAAATAGCTAAACTAGCTAAAATCTTCAGCGGCCACAGAGATCGAGAGAGAAAACGCCCATGAGCCCTTACTGATCTAGTTTTACAGGCGAGTCATGGCGACTGGACTTCTATCTTGTTAGGTTAAAACGTTTTATTTCTCTTCCACGTGGCTTCTTCAGTCTGAAGATAGTTGGTTAGAGCCCACAAATGTATGCTCCAGGTTTGGTTTCACTCCACCCCTTGGCCTGTACAGACTCATTATGTGAAACAATGGAAGGGAAGGATGTGAAGGATGTAATAGTCACACCTCTGCCAACCCTCTTATCGCCTAAAGTGGGTTGTTAGGTGTGTCCGACCTGGTGCAGGTTTGAATCGGGCTTTCTGGAGACTGATGAAAGGGCGGCATGATACATAGAAGACAGGTTGTGTCTAAGGCCTCCATCTCTGTTAAGTGAGGGGGCGTTGATTTGCACATGCAAAGTTTCCCTCACACCTCTTAAACCACTTGTCCTTTCTGTCCAATACGTGAACGTCATTGTTCTCAGATGAGTGTCCTTTGTCCTTAAGATGAAGGTACACAGCTGATTCAGGTCCTGAGGTGTTGCTCCTCCAGTGTAACTGCTGTTTAGTTTCTCCAATGTACAGCTCAGCGCGTGCTTCACTGCACTGGGTGGCATACACTATATTGCTCATGTTGTGTTTTGGAGTCCAGTCTTTCGGGTGGACAATGAGACACCGATAATATCACAGGTCTTTAAAAGTTAATAACAACAATCTCTGGAACGTGGAGGCTATGTGTAGCCTCACCTTCAGAAATAAAAGATGCCCTGTTCTGGTCGGGTTTTGTTTCCTTCCTACTGAACAACACACATCTGACACTTTTGTAAAAACATAATTTTGTCCCTGTCATGGAAACAGACAGTGGTGGAAAGTACTATACTTCAGTTTGTCATTATTTCACTAATCATTAAGGGCTGCATTTCTTAGGTACTGTCCCCTTTGCTGGGGAGTAGACATGATGTTTTTTTATTCTGTGACATTTTCAATTGTCATTACTTCACACAACTGTACTGTAG
Source organism: Anabas testudineus (assembly GCF_900324465.2). Classification (NCBI taxonomy): domain Eukaryota; kingdom Metazoa; phylum Chordata; class Actinopteri; order Anabantiformes; family Anabantidae; genus Anabas; species Anabas testudineus. The sequence continues at coordinate 6,642,901 of NC_046617.1, read as the reverse complement.
GTGCACATTCATGTTACTCTCAACTCTGTGAGTGAGGTACAGTAAGCTATTTCTGACTTCATTAATAATGTGGCAGACTTGACCTACACTGTACACCTGTACAACCTGATCCAATCCAATACAGCAGCTCTGCCATGAATCCTACTTTTATATGGTGATATGTCTCACTTTTAAACCGAAACTACCAGAAAGGTGATAATTCTACTACACATTTAATATTGAGGTCGTAGTGGGCGGTGGAGTCGTTAAGAGGTGGTTAAGAGGTCTTTCTAAACACTATAATTTATTACCCTGACTGTCTATTACTACTGTACACTGCTATGTCATTGTCTTTTGGGACTTCACACTTCTTCATGGTGGTTAACAAATTCATTTAAATGGTCGCTTCACTCAAACAACCAGCAAATGCTGTGAATAAAATAAAATGAGTAGTTTAGTTAATTAATTCTTAAATTTTATTTAAATTTTACACGTTTAAGGTGCCAGCAAGCTCAAGCCCAGTACCGTGCCAGTGTCTTAATTGTTTCTTCATGTTGTTTTATTTCTAAGGCACTTTGTGAAGCTACCATGGCACAAATAGTAGTTGTGTATAAAGTAGGTGTGTTTGCAACAATGGCTATAATGTGGTATAATGCAGTAGAAGCAGTATTGCATAGTTGTAAGACATGAATGAGATACCTGCATGTCAGCATCTGTGTACGCACGTCATCAGAAAAGTAAGAAAAACTTTTGAGTCTCTCCAGCGTCAGAGCGGCAGCGCCGGCCCTTTTTTCACTCTGACACTTATTTCCTGTACAGCCGTTCAGTCGCTCTGCACCATCTACAACATGGCAATAAGCAGACGAGACAGTTTCCTCTGGGGAAAAGGTATGCTTTTACTTACTTTTAATCATTAGTTTACAATATGGTGGAAGGTCGCTGGTGAAACTCAAGATGATTCTTGGTCTTACCATTTCTGTGGTTTACAATACAGACCAGACTTAAAATGCTGCTAATTGATTGGTTGTTATTATTTCACTGTGTTTTTAACAAACCATTAATAGCCACAGTACATTTACTGCACATGCAGTGCATATATGCGCATACTACAAACCTATATATAAATGAATTCATTACAAATAGTATAAAAACTGAAGACAATAATGGACCTAGGTGCAAAATTTCAGATTTCAGATGTGAACTAACATAATACCTTCCCAAATAAAGACCTATAGGTCTTTATTTACCTGCAACACATAATTTACAGCACTGTTATTGTCATTTATTGTTGTAGTTGGTAGTTTGTATCATTTGAGACCTCTGTTACTCAATCATTTGTTTATACATTTATACTGTAAATCATCTTTCTTTCCCACACAAACTATGAGGTATTGTCATTAAGTAGTTATAATTTTCCTAAATTCTTCACACGTTGATTCAAAAGAGGAAGAGAAGCATCTATTTTCAGCCTGTTGAACACTTCTTTGACCACTGAAGGGTAAACTTGTGATGCACGCTGTGGTGTAGGTGTGAAGGAGCAAGGACCGTAGCACTGCATTCCTGCTCAGAGATAATGTCACCAACTGTCTTACTGTTGATATTTTTTTGTTGTCCCAGTTCCACTGAACTTCTCCCTAGCAGAGATGAGGCAGGGTGAAACCATCAAGACTGAGCTGCTGGATGATATTCAGGTACTGGTGAATATATTTCTCCAAGGTCTTACATTAATTGACTGATTATTCTGACAACCTCGGAGCTGTTCTCAGCACACAAAGGTGTTGCATTCACTAACTTTCAATTGACATGTAAAGAATTCGAAGGTTACTTCACAACAGTGGAGGGACAAATCTGCCATGAGTCATGTACTGCAGCACTGAGTCTGTGAGGTGGTGTGTATGATGTAATAACAAACCTTGATCCCGAGCTAACGTCACCGCTCTCGTTCTCTGCTCCCTCACACAGAAACTGAGACTGGAGATAAATCACAACGTGCCAGAATTCCTCAGCCCTGAACTGAAGGAGCAGAAGTGAGTATGAGCATATTTTGGGGGCAGCTCTTGTGTGAGTCAGCACGGCCTCTTCCTCTTATTTAGGTGACTGATGCAGTTTAGACTCCCACGGCACGCATAACGCTCAGTTTGACAAAGTCATTCAATCAGCTTTGTTGCAATTTCGGAGCCAACTAGTTTCCATTACATGCTGTTTAAAACACACGTGAACCTTAAACCTTTCACTTTTTCTGTAGTGGTATGTGAACCTGATCAATTCGACCATCTCTTATCTGATACTTTAAACTTACAGTAACTACAGCATTCATACTGTGTACCACTTACCCAGCTACTGTAGGTATTAATACATTGGGCTACATTGGTCGCATATTATGTATTAATTTAAAAACAAGTCTTCTACTTTTAACCATTGCTAAATGCTTGCCTATTTTTTTAATAGTGCTACTGCAGTATTTAAACCATTCAATTGGTTAGAATGTACTATTTATTTGTCCAATAGCTAGCCATTTCAACTACATGTTTTCTTTTTAGCTGCTCATCCGCTTCTCACTACTTCTCCATTTAGGTGTTACAGCTGATTTGACATATAGATACTTTCTAAGTAAAAGCATAAATACCCTGCTGAGGTATGAGTACCGTCTGGTTGGTAATGAGTAGGCTAGTGTCCATCCAGCTGTTTTTTTTTTCTGCATGTTTTGTGAGTGTAACAAAACCAACAATGTTACTGAGCATGGTGACAGATCCATGAGCTGGGGAGAAATAACCTTGTGACATATTAGGAATGCGAGTGTCATGTCTATCTACATATATGGACTTCCTGTTGTTTTAGTTGCTGCACGGAGTGCGATAAACAAAGGCTGTGATGGTAATACACAGAATTTATTTACTGGCATGACAACCACAATTTCTCAGTAATGCGCTGCGCAAACCCCCAAAACACCCACCACTTTATCAATCTGCACCCTTGCTAATCAGGAAGAAAATGGCCTGATGAGTTCATTTTAATAATTGATTGATGAAAAAACTTGAATTGATGACCATTTAGTTGATAGTTGTTAATCATCATATAGTCTTTGTTGTGTCCTGGTCTACATGTGAGATTTTGCAGATTTTTGTTGCTGCTTAGCATTGAAAATGAATGTTTTGGGTTTTAAACTCTTGGTCATTGAGAGCATTTAGTAGCTTATATAGGTTTAGATTATGTTTTTCTTTATTTCATGTTATGCATGTATACATACCAAGCATATACATAACTTAAACCCTGTAATATTAGTCTGTAGATTTTGTTCTTATCTAAGAATTAAGAAATTGATGAATTTCAGAATCTTGAAAAACTGTGTAAAGGGGTTTTAAGAAATTTCCCTCCGAAGAATGCTGTGTGAATGAAGTAGTCTGCATGTGAATGAGGCCCATGTATCTAATAATCTGTTTCTGAAAATGATGATTTTTGTTTATTACAGTAAAAATGTTGTGAGAAACAGAAAATTCCTGCATGGGAAAAAGAAATTCAACATGGATCCCAAAAAGGTGACTTTAAGTTGTGTCATTGTGTGTGTGTCTATATATATATATATATATATATATTTACACCTGTGTACCTGAACATAATACATCTGTTTAAAATCACAGGAAAGTACTGTGTACTGAGATATAGTATGTGCATAGCAGTAGATACCTCTCAGTGTGTAACATCATCTTTCATTCATGCACACTACTTGGCATTGAATACAGCAGTTTGGAAACAATGTGATTCTGATCCTTCTGAGTCACAGCAGACTTTCACTCACTTCAGCTCCTCTGGATCTGAATGTCAGAGGCAAGATGGCTGCAAAGATAACTCCACACAGCTAGTTATTTGTTGAGGGGACCGCATTATGTCTATAGGGGGGGCCTAACAAGATAATACACACAGAATAGTACAATACAATACTTTAATAATGATACAATAGAAATACAAACTTGTATGTGTGTGTGTGACATGCTGAAGTGCAAAGAACGCACACGCACAGATGCAGAGGATGAGCAATAGCGAGAAAACCACATCCTGTTCCCTGAAGTGGGGCAGAGGCGCCACTTCACCACTGTGACCTCTGTCTTTTCAATCTTTCTTTTCTGCATGCCTGGCCAAAGCCGGGTCCCTCGGCCTGTGGCCTCTCCACGCTCAGGCCTGAGGACGTGGACGAGTGGGTGGATGAGAAGCTTTAAGACTTCTTGGGGTTAAGGGCGTCTTTAAGTGGAATTGATTTGAAGAACCATTTAGCAAGAGTATGCACTCAGAAAAGAGAGTGATAACAGCATGCGATATTCACTTTTCTCATCGCAACTGTGACTCAGAAGGAGAAAAGGAAAACTTTCTGTACATATATAACTGGATAAGTGCTAACAGCTTTGATAAGAATTTTTTGGCAACATTTAGCATGAAAGCTTACTGTGGCTCTTATTTCCTGCCCAAAGCACATACATGTGAAACCCTAAAACTTCAAAGACTCTGCCACGTGTATACAATGGGTTTCTTGCTCTTTCACTCTGAACAACCAGTTTGTGTGTGTGAACATGGACGTTTCTGATTTGCACTCTCCTGGTTTCCAAACAACAATCCCACAACTCTAACCCCTCATTCTCCCTGTGCAGGGCGTACAGTACCTGGTTGAAAACAACCTGCTTGAATGGCGAGCAGCGTCGGTGGCCGAGTTTCTTTATAAAGAGGAAGGACTGAACAAGACGGCCATCGGCAGCTTCTTGGGAGAGAGGTACAGCTCTCAGGACACTGAGTTGGCTTGTACAAATGTGTATGTGACAATCACAAGCTTTTTCATCACCTCTTGGTTTCTTAATATTCACACAGGGAGGAAATGCATCTGGATATACTGAAAGCATTTGTGGCCCTGCATGAATTCTCTGATCTGAATCTGGTGCAGGCGCTGAGGTTGGTGTAAAAAAAAAAAAAGTGTGAATGTGTGCATGAACTGCTGCAGCAGTTTTACCTTTAGCTTTGCTTTTCTGATGATGTAGAAATTTGTTCTCCTCAGCACGTGCTTTTGTTCTTTCACACCTGCCATCTTGCAGGCAGTTCCTGTGGAGCTTTCGTCTCCCGGGGGAAGCGCAGAAGATTGACAGGATGATGGAGGCGTTTGCAACTCGTTACTGCGACTGTAATCCGGGGGTCTTCCAGTCCACAGGTACAAGCACAAACAGCCTTCGACTCACCTGATTCGTTTTCATGGTCTGTCATGTGGACTCTTCAATTTACATTTAAACTTTTGAAATAAAAATGACAAGAACTTCTAAAGGAGTGGTTATCCTCAGGTAAAATGAATCTATTTTCCACTCCTTACCTTTTATGTTCACAGTAACATGTTTCATTTAGTGAACAGAGCTGACAGTTCAATATAAGTGATTTTGTTCAGGCAACTCTCACAGAAACCTATTATTTTTAATGGGTGCAATTTATAGAGCTGAGGCAGTGATAATAATGCACAGCTGAGGAAAGCTCACTGTGGTCTTTGTGTATTTTCTATGTGTATGTGTAACAGACACCTGCTACATCCTGTCTTTTGCCATCATCATGCTCAACACGAGTCTCCACAACCCAAACGTGAAAGACAAACCCAGTCTGCAGCGATTTGTTTCCATGAACAGAGGAATCAACAATGGGGAAGACCTGCCCACTGAGCTGCTTACGGTCAGCTGCTAAAATCAAAACTAGTGTTTTACTAATGTCCAGTGAGAATGTGCTGAAAAACTCAATAACTCTGCTGATCAATAAACTACATTAAATATAGCCTAATCACTCATGCATTGTGCTTTAGCAGAAGTTTGAGGTTGAGATTTAATTAATTTATTGCCTAATAAAAACATACTAAAACTAAAAGACTATAACCAAACTAGCAGCTCAGGCGCAGCATGACTTACGGCTGATATCTACAGGCTTACGTTGTCCCAGTAACAGTGGTAATGTGCTGATGTTTAACATGCTTACTGTCTTTGTTTAGTACAGTCTGTTGCATGTTACATTTAATAACACATTGTACAGATGAGGCTGACAACAGTGTTATTATTTATGCAGTTATATAGTCGCGACCATAATATTGTCAAAATTTGACCTGATGTTGGTGCTATTGTCAGTGTTCCTTGGCGTATCCTCTGGGGAGCATGATATCTACAAATTTCATACCAATAGCTGAGCTGAGGTTTATCAGTCTGGACCAAAGTGGTGAGCTATAAGCTCTATTTCGAGTTCCTTACCCTGAGGCAGCATGATACTGTAATATAAAAATTCAATTTTTAATAGTAGATGAAGAAAAGTCTTTAAATTTCATGCTGAAAACACAGGAACAGGTCTTTTTTGTATCTTAAGATGACAGTAGGGTTAAAACATCAAAAAATTATGAAAACCTTGAGTTACGGGGGGAATTTCTTGTATTTCAGCCTCAACTTGAAAACATTTTTTTTTTAATCAGTTCTTTTATTATCTCCAAACTCCTGGACTTTCATATTCACTCAAACAGAAATCATTCATCACAATGAGTCATTTTGACTTTTTGCTAACTCTTGTAGTTCTGTTTTTGCTCAACAAGGTGACTTCTTCTGTTTCTGTCTAAATCAATTGTTAAGATAATCTTACATTTAACAGCTAATATAGTCTACATTTAAAATTCAAACCCACATTATTTTCTTTCTTACATTTTCAGAAACTGTATACCAGCATCCGCAGCGAGCCATTCAAAATCCCAGAGGATGATGGGAATGACCTGACACTGACATTTTTTAATCCAGACAGAGAAGGCTGGCTGCTTAAAAGGGGTGAGATGATGCTGTTTAAACCAACACAGAAAAATCAGAGATGATTTTAGCATTTTAGAGCTGATAACAGAATATTCGTCTACATTTTTTCCTCAAGCTTATGCTTTCTTTGTTAAAGGTGGTCAGATTAAAACCTGGAAGAGGAGGTGGTTTATTTTGACAGACAGCTGCCTGTACTACTTTGAATACACAACAGTAAGTATGCTACAAGAAATATGGAAATTCAAACATTGTTTAGTTAGTTGAAAGGTTAACTGTGCCATATATATTTATCTCTTCCCTCAGGATAAAGATCCAATTGGGATTATTCCCCTGGAGAACCTGTGTGTGAGGAAACTCGAAGATGCGAGCAAATCGGTACACTTTCATTTACTTTTGTTCTCACAGTGTATTAGGGAGGTTTTTCACACACTGGCACCAAACTTAATGAATCATACAGCAGCTGCTAAACGAATTTTTATCACAAGTGTTCGCAACAGTGAGTCACAAGGCTAACAGAAGAGTATTAAAATAAACAGAAAGCATATGGACACGCTGATGGTGCTCTCTGTCTGTTTGAACAGAATTGTCTGGAGTTATATAACCCCAAAGGACAAAAAATCAAGGCCTGCAAGACAGAGAACAAAGGCAGAGTGGTGCAGGGTAAACACCAGTCCTATAAGCTCAGCGCGGCCAGTGCAGAAGAACGGGACAACTGGATTGATGCGATCAGGTGAGAGCTCTGCAGAACACATGGGAGGACACGTGCCTCAGTGAGACAGTGTTCATCGAGGCTCGAGCGGGAATCAAAAAGAGTTCAAATAAGACGACGATGAACAGGAGAGATAAAAATCTTCTCCAAACCTTCATATTTATCATGGCTAATCTAAAAATGCTGTTTAATCATACTGAGGGTTACGTGCAAAACCATTTCTCAGCTGGGGCCAATAATTTCCTTGAGTCTCTAGTTGCTAGTTTCCTGGCAACAGCTCAGGGCCAAGAAGTAGTCCAACAACAAAAAAGTAGTTTTACACTTCACTGTTTGTTTAGATTACACAGTCCTGATATAACCTGCTAATTAATGAGTATGAATGAAAGGTGGGTGGATCCTGTTACCTCTAGGCAGAGTCAGGTTTGGGGCTTCCATATTTTTCCATTTTTATGCTAGTTGTATTTCCTGTACTCTCTATTTCTTCTATTCTATATGTGTTTTGTTAATAATACTAGCTTGTAGTAAACTACAACTACTTCTAAACTAATCTTCTTTTTCAGGGCGAGCATCACCAAGGACCCTTTCTATGACTTGGTAACTCTACGTAAAAGGAAAGTCATCAGCAACTCTTCTTGATGAGACTAAAAGACCAAAAATCAATAGAAACAACATCTGCATTTGAACCCTGGACACATTTTTAGGAATATATTATTCTGTGACTTTTAAAACCAAAACTGAATCACTCAGTGTTCTCCACGTACAAATGGGAAGTGATAAAGTGTTCAAGTGCAAGTTCAGCTACTTGCAACTTACTTGCACTTAACCAGTGTTAAGTGTTCACATTATTTCTGCAAACTGCATGCACTAACGCTCTTAATTCAGGGGCTGGTAACTACTTCTGACACATCTGCTGCAGAGGCAGAACTAGAGGCGTGGCCAGCCCCCACCTGCCAGAGTCAGGAAGTGATAGCCCACCCTTTTATTATCATGATGACTGAATGGGTCTACTGGATCTGCGACGTGCAAATACATGGGGATCTATGTACAAAGTTGATTAACATTTCTTTTTGGCAAGTCAATTTACCCAAAGAGAAACAAACAGGATCCATTTATCCATTTATTTGCAAATGGGTGTGGTTGTAGGAGGGGCTTATTACCTGGGCCCAGGAAGCCATTTTCTTGTAATACATCCATGGCTGTAGGCCCATTGGAGTTAGAAAAAGGCCAGAATATTTAAAGTTCAGGAGTTTGGAAACCTGATAGTGTGCTGTTCACACACTTCAGGCTGGGGGTAGACTTGCTGTTAACTACACAGTTGCATACACAATATGGCACCCATGTGTAGCCTGTGTTCAATTGGTGTGTTGAATGTGTTTGTTTAAATTAATGCTACGCAAGATGCAATGACACATGTAACTAGTGGGACAGTATCAAGTGGCAAAAAAATATAATGATCACTTCCAACTACCCACAACTACATGGTTTGTGTTTATGTTGTGCAGGAAGAAATTCTGTTAATTAGACTTAATTAGGCCCCAGTCTGCCCCCTCATGGCTGAACTTTTAAATCTTCAGACATACACAGAGTACTTTAATGTAAACAATGTTGCACGTGATGCTGTTGTTACACATGTTGACAAACAGCAGGTATACCCCCAGCTTTAGCCTGCAGGCCTCTAAAAACGAAAGGTCCTATCATGCTGACCGGAGCAGTAGGAGAATAATATAAGTATGTAGCACTTTTTTGAGACTTAGTTAGAAAATGTACATTTCTTTTAAAAAAAACATGAATGTAAAGTGTTTTGTTGTTACTGTTACTGTTGTAAATATGAATAGAAATAGAAAAAAAATCCCAAAAGCTTAAACTATGTAAATTAACTTATCAATAAACACACCTTGTACACTATATTTTATTTAGCTATATTTGTTTTGTTTATTAATTCCTTTATGTAATTTAATGACTTTATAATGATGACTGAGTCAAACTATTTCTTGTATAATAAAGCATTTAATACCTTTTAAATACTGCTTGTGTGACTGTTTCTCCAGCAGATGGTGCTACATTATCACTACATGTCACTTTTTTCATCCAGAGCTCATGTTCAAACTGAAACTTATGTTTTTTTGTTTTGGTTTTTTTTTCACACATTTGAATCACATCATTACAAAAAAGAAAATACTAGCAAATTACTGAGAAATTCTGTGTTATCTTATTACTTTCAGCATTCATGTTATCACATTAAGTGGGTATGTGACGCATGAAGCCTTTTCCTGTGCAGTTCCTGTCTTGTGAGCGTGTGTGATGCTCTGATATAGAGTTGTGGTTTCCTGGGAGCAGGTATACAACAAAAAAGCATGCAAATAAAACAAGCACATCTACTTTTTACTAAAATAAACCTGTGAATGATAAACCTCTTATTCCTTCTTTATGTAAGCATTTTAGAACAGCCCACTGTTTTGTTGACATTGCCTTTACTTCCTTTTTTGTTGTTTGCATAAAAATATTAATAGTTACAATACTAACATTTATTTTATTCTGACTTTACAAAAGCCCAATTGTGAAGAACATATTTTATTTAGTAACTTCCTGTTTTCTTAAACTACTTGATGAAGATGAGCAATTGCAGAAATTACATTTTATTTCTGTTGTTACTGCAATTAAATTAATATTTTAGTTTAGTTTAATGCAGGTCAAACATAACAAACATAAACATATATAATTTTTTTCAACTGATATAATTCACAGACAAACATGCAACAAGTAACAGAGTGTTGTGACTTCTGTCAGAGGCCAAACTCTGTGTTAGACATGACAGGATCAGTTAGAGGATATTCATGAACACAAAGTCTGATTATATTTACCTTCATTCTAGCAATGACTAAAAACATCAAGAACCTCAGCTTACTACTGATGAAACTTAAAACAAATGACTTGAATTTCTTTCTACATATATCACATAGTTACGATATGTTATACAAGACTAAAAAACCTACACTGGTTCATAGGCGTGAATGGCCAGGTATGTAAACATATACCTTGTTTATTTGTTTTATACAATGTTTAAATGTGTATTTGTTTAATGCAAAATTAATAAGGATAAAAGAAATACACTGATGTAGTCTTCAGATATTCAGATTCTTATCTTATCCGACAGCATTTTAACTTTACGACACTGTTTGGGAGGTGCACTGTCTCAAAAAACGTTCTGTCAACAGCAAGCACGGATACAGAGCTGATGAAAATCCATTCTGTTAAACTACATGTATATTTTAACAAATGTGTAAAAAATGAGGCTCATGCTTCATAGGCAGATTATTTCATTCACTGTAGACTCGAAGTTTCAATTAAGAGTTTATATACTTTGAAACATGTTTATATTGATGCAACCCATGACTTTCTATATTTTGATTTCTACTTGCACTTCTCATTTTGAGTTACTTTATTTGTTGTTTTGTGCATTTTAATACACTACATTTATTTGACAGTTGGTCTTATTTAACCGATCCAGCTTATATATCCTTATAATGAGACAAAATAGGTACATAGATACAAAATACAAAACATTTTTATAGTATTAAAGTATTAAACCAGTAACCACCTGTAATATGTATAATGACACGAATCGGACGGGAGAGGATGCTGCTTTATATTATCATATTACATTACAAGTGTGACCAGCCCCTTATTGGCCCTTCTCAGTCCTAAAAACGAAATAAATTTAGAGACCTTTCGAGAACTGCAGACCTTGTTAATTACAACATAAATAATCCAACCTCTGTGGACCAGTAACTTTGCAAAAATACCGTAAGTGAACCTCTATCATAAAATTAAGGAGCTCACTGAACCCTCTGCTACAATATTTGGCTCTAAAAAGTATGTGCACACTGCTAAATATCTGTTGACACCGAATTTAACTTGACATTTAATCACACAATCAATTTTCACAGCAGTTTTATGTCTTTTATTTGATTTCTTCTATAAAAATCGACCTGCATCTCTGCAGTGGTTGTCAAGGATTCACATTTTAATCTGTGCCAGTTGAAACTGGATAAAAACTAAATCCCAAAGTGCAAACATAAAAGTCCTCATACAGCCACAGTAACAACACACTCTGATAAAGCAAACTGTCAACACTCGGACTCTCATACATTATTCACAGTCTGTACAATGTACTCTGATGAACACTTATTCTGTTGTCAAGGCTCCTCTGTAATGCGATGCTCAGGGACGACAGCACAACTGATCACTTTTCCTGTCTCTATTGCACCACGGGCATGACATAATTCAGCCATACCACCTGGGTCACACTACTCTACAGTGTTTACTTTCATAGAGTATAAGAGTAAAATATAAAAAACAACACTTTAACATTAGAATAATTTAATAACAAAAAAACATAAAACATGTAACAAAATGATGGCAATTTAATCTGCCTCCATTTGCACTTTGGCTGAAATGTTATGAAATTTTCTGGAGGACTTGCTCCTCACATGATTAGTTAAACTACAACAAGTCTTTAGTGGTGAGTCCGGTACGGCACAGAAAAGGACTTTCACCCAGACTGGAGCGCTCTGACGACTGCCTGCTCGCATTTCCAGCAAAGCAGCTTCACCTGGTAACAGTAAGGTGATACCGTGATACTGTTCAACCGTCAGATCCTCCAGGTGCTTTTTACAACCCTAATGACAAACTGTCCTCCAGGTTTTCGATCATCTCACGACTGGATGCAATTCTTCTTTTGATGCCGGCGGCGGCTTTTATATCCTGGTGAAACAAAGAAAAGACATTAGCACATAACAGCACAGCAGTATATAAGCATAGTTAAGAAATTAACATCACAATTACGACAAGTGAAGTATCCTGATGTCAGATGTCATGTTGTAACCACTCATACATCGTCACTAACTTGTTAGCAAATATTTGCTTATTTCCACATCCAACAGAGGAACGTCATGGTTGTGTCCACGTGATAAAGTCCGATACTCACAGTTAGCTGTTTTTGAAATTTCTGCCTTTTTAGGTGCTGAATGCTCTATTATTATGTTTAATTAAATTGAATTTAATTTAATTTGTATTGCCTTTTTTACAATTGACATTGTCACAAAGCAGCTTTACACAACCAAAGTAACTATGGAAGATTACATGAACAGTGAATGTGTATGAATCATAATAATCAGATTGTCCCTGATGAGCAACTCTAGGGCAACGGTGGCCCAGTTTACCAGCTGGTCGCTTACTGAGTCTGTCTGCTGTTTAATGCTGGGTGGTGTACAGTGGACATTCTTTATTGAGTGGTTAAGTATCTAGATTTAAATAAGCAGGTAACACTGACATAATACTGTATTGATATTGGATTTCATACCGTCTTCGTCTCCGGTGTTGATCGTCTGCAGAGACATACTTCTCTGAATGTGTTTTGAGGGCCTCTTGGATTTGGATTTCAGTGTCCCCGGTCTCTCAGTGATCTCAAATGAGTCATCCAGCTCAGTTCCTGCCAAGCCATTTGTCTCTGATACTTTACAGGTGGGCGACATGCTCTGAGGAGTGATTGTGCCTTCCTCTATAGTGTCTGTGCTCTGATTGGCTCCTCTGCCTTTCAAGAAGTGCCTGAAGGAGCTGCGCTGTTTCTTTGCACCCGGCAGGTGGTTCTTCTTCAAGCCTCCCTTTCCATCCTCATCCTCCTCCTTCGTAGGTGAGCCAGGACTCTGTGGGGAGACTAGGTCCACCTTTTCCTTGCTGTTCCTGTGTGCATTAAGGAAACTGTTCTGAAGGCCATTCCTTTGGTTCAGTCCAACTAGCGAGTCACTTGGAGTTGAAAGGTCTTGTAGGGAACGTGTGAGGCCCATACTGTTCCCAAAAACCAGGGAGTACTTGGGATTGTGGTATTTATGTGCAGGTACCTTCAGGCCAATCTGTCTGGAGTCTCCGACCGATACTTGAAAGCGAGATGTAGAGACAGGCAGAGGTCTGACTGGCTCCACCTTTGGCATCCTGATAGGTGCAGCAGGAGGTTTGGTGATGTTGAACTCCTTGTAGAGGTCCACATGTTCCGAAACAGCGTACAGCTCCCTGAAGTCGTTGTCGAAGAAATCCACGGTTTGTCCTGACATCACTGTGATTGTGTTCCTGTCCATCCGAGACGAACTCCAGGTGAAGCTGCAGGACAAAAGAGGAAACAAACAGGTTATGAAGTAATTAATGAGCTTTAGAGGTGCTGGTAACTGGCTGTCTATGAAACTACAGCCCTGATAACTATGATACTATATCATTTGTGACTTAATGTACTCTTTTAACCATTTCATGCCACGGCAGCCTGTAGAATCTGTAAGAAACAGGTTTTCAAGATCTCACATAACTTTATGTAGACTCGCAGTGAAAATGAGAGCATTATACAAGTCAAAACACGGTTGTGATCATTACACCTGACCTGTATAAGTCATCCCAGGACGACTGTGCGTCACTTATGTTTTCATGAGGTGAACTGAAAGCTTCTCGATCACTATGATCGAGTAAGCTGGTCGATATTAGTCATTTACAGGTAAAACAGATGATGTGTGGGAACCTGTCACTTGTTTTGAGTCATCTGAGTTGAATGCAGCAGCAACATTTAAATTAGCTTACTTTTGCTTCTCACTGTCTTTTAATTATGGAAATATGGATCTAATAAATATAGTAGTCATATTAGTTTTTATTTTACAATGTGATGGTAAAAGTTATGAAAAGCTCCATCAATTTATTGGAAGTGTGAACAAATATATGTTGGTGTTTTGATTTGTGTGTCTGAGCTGGTTAATCATTTTAAATAAGCACTCAGGTTATGCACATAAAGCTTTTGCCTTCACATAATATTCTCAAGCAGGTTTTACACTGTCTCAATAAGTTGATCCACAATGATAGATTAATGTGCAACAGTATATGAATTAGATTGCACTTTAAAAAACACTCAACAGGTTCAAAAGTCTTGACGATCTATTGTTTTGTGGCCTGCTGCTTTCAGTTGTTTTTACATTTAAAGCCCGGCAGCTTTTTAACATTTAGATCTGAGGATGAAAGAGCAGCTGTCACTATCAGCTTAGGTCTAAAAAAAGTGAACCTGCAAAATGGAAATGGAAACGTTTTAGTGCAATCTAATCCAATAAAACAAGAAATACTTCTTTTATTCTTATCCTCTTACTTTTTATGAAGATTGTTCTTTGTTTATTGACACTAAATTCTTTAACTCATTATTGCTTGTTTCAGCTTGAAGAGCTGCATATTAATAGGAGTCAATTATCAGCATGAGATTTACATTTAGTAATTTTGACACTTTCATCCAAAACAACTTACAAGTGAAGTACAAGATAAGCAAAATATCTAAGCCTTAAAGTAAAGTGCTCTACCAAGAAGTTTCCATTTCATGAGGTTTATGTGCAAGACTTTTTTTTTTTTAAGTGCAGATTTAAGTGCAGAAAAAGTTGCAGAAAAGTTCTGTTTTCAGTCAAGTTTCAAGTTTTTGACAAGAAAAGCTGTGTGTCATCAGCATAGCAATGATAGGAAAAGCCATGGACTGGATACTGAAATCCTAGGAAGAGGTCACCTAACATAAGAAACATATTCTGTTTATGGGCAAATTTTACCCGAGACACAAGAATAGTTCTGCAGGTCACATAGGTGCAGAACTATTAAAAATAATAATCACCTCCAAACTAACTTTATTCATATATGACAACATTATGATTCGATCCATTAACTTCCATTACCTATGGGCTGGTTGTTATATTTGAATAAATCTCTCACTTGGAGTTAGTGCACAATTGTTGCCTTTTTTTATTATAGATCAATTTAACACTGCTGTTAGAAATCAGCAAGCACAAAGAGGTAATTTAGCAGAGTCAGAAGTCATATTGAGGACAGAGAAAATAAATAAAGGAACTAGATTGACATTCATTTAGTTTCTATAACAGACAGATGTAACGTGGATGATAACTGAAGACAGCAAGCATCTTTTAACGAGCTCACCTGTAGGATCCAAACATGACTTTCTCTCCGTCCACCAGCATGTATTTGGAGCACAAGGAGCCGGGCAGCTTTCCAAAGGACAGGGCCAGCCCTGCACCTTTGACCATGCGCACACGGAGATTCTGTGGAGAAACACCCGCTTAATTACACATTTCCCCCGTCTTAGCATCACACAGGCAAGCCTGAGTCAACCGACTGAACCACAGCTGCCAAACCTCCCCTGCTAGTCAAACTGCACTGTCACACCTTACTACACAAAGTCAACGTTCTCAAGAAAAACAGGGTTAAACCCAAACCCTTCGCAGATGTTTACTTACAGGGAAGAAAGAAACCAGAAACTAAGAGAGATGT
Source organism: Anabas testudineus (assembly GCF_900324465.2). Classification (NCBI taxonomy): domain Eukaryota; kingdom Metazoa; phylum Chordata; class Actinopteri; order Anabantiformes; family Anabantidae; genus Anabas; species Anabas testudineus. Next base: position 6,627,070 of record NC_046617.1, on the reverse strand, counting down.
CAATTATGAATAATCACACTGGGAGGACGCTCCCCTCCGTCTTCAACGCCACTGTGGAAGCAAAGCGTTGAGTTACAGCCTCTTTGGATCTGTTCTCAGGATCTATGAATGTTCATTTGTGAGAAGTAAGAGTAACAGAACCCAGTACTCTGAAAAGGCCTTTCACAGTCTTATCAGCTGACACCACTATAGCCAGGTGCTCCAGTGTTCCAGTTAAACTAGAATGGAGCTACAAACTCTGCTTGCACCAGATAAGGTTGGGTATTGTGTCACTGTGCGGATAGGATGACAGTCTGGCTCAGTGAACTGCTGTTTGCTCCTAATATAACTCAGCACTTTCTGTCGTCCGTCAGGTTCTGCAAGTCACACAACAGCATTAAATGTTAATTCATAAAATGTAAGACGATAGTATTTCAGTGTTCCCCAACCGAAGTCTTTGTATTTATTGCTTATATTTCAAAGAAAATGAGGTTTCAGGATCATTGCTCAGTTTTATTTTAAGAGGGAAGTGAAACAGGGGGAGTGCATCATTTTTGTGTTTTCAACTCTTTAACAGAACCCTGGTGGTTATTACTCCCTTGAGTAAAAACTGTTTATAAATGACTTTGTTAATTTGTTTATTATTAATTTAGCATTAATTTCATTTCTAATGTTTTAGTAATGATCAGTAACAAGCTATTAATTCCAACTTTTGGGTTGCCAGATTATATATCCAGTATCCAGTGGCATTTCTAGCCTCTCTATTGTGTCAGAGAGATCCCTTCAATACACTTTGACCCCATTTCGAAACTGCGTATTAACATTTTCGATGGATTCAAACTTTACATGTCCATTTGCTGTTTGTATTAGTGAGCCTCCTCCCTCTGATAGCACTCTGTCATTCTTTCCAGTGTTTGCAGAGCTTACTCCTTACCCGCAGATGCACTGCAGTAATTTGCAGCCGAGTGCAAATATCCAGGAAGTGGGGCACTCCCCTGGCCTCCAGCACAGTGTATACAGCCACCCCGCGCCGTGCCGAGGCATCCAGCAGGTCCTGGACTATCTGCAGGTCTGTCAGGAGGTCCATGACTATGGCCACCACCTGGGGAACACACAGGGGGACATTACAAATGCAGCCAAACATAATTAACGTGGCACATCTACTCAACTATACCAAAAAACAACAAAAAAGACATTGACATATCTTCCAGAAAAGAGTAAAGGTTACATGATAAACACAAAGACTACAGCGACACCAAAGAATAAAGATAAGACTAATTGAAAAGCTAAGCTCTGTGAGGATTCAAGAGGCAGGTGCTTTAGGATTAGAAGCATTTATTGCACATGGGTAAAGATTACTGAGCTGAGTGCACATTACCCATGTCACGTCTCATTGTTTCTGTGTGTTTACCGTGCTTCTTTCTGCCTTTTTAAGCAGCCAATGTACCAAACACACCTGCTAATAAAAAAAACAAAAGCATGCACACTAGTAAAAATGTTCAGCACTCAGCACAGTGAGACAACAGGTTGTTACTGTTGAGATACAAAGTGTATGCACATCACTAACAGAGACAATAACAGTTGAGTCTTTTGAAGATCCTGTTTTTCCGGGCGATTAAATACAGTAGATTACTCAAGACAGTTTGGACACACTCCATTAACGGTTATGACTGACGTTCACCGCTAATGAATTCTGTTGTCTACGTTCTTGACTCTCACATAACAGCAAATTAAGAACTCGCCCCGTCACATGCCAAAGACACCGTGCAGAACAGGCATCAGCCCACAGTAAATGTTAACTGGATCATTTTTCATAAACAAGCACAGTGACTATTTGCAGTTCAGTATTTATAACAGTCACGCTGGGATTGTACATCCGTAAGCTCAATTCTGAGCAGGTGAGACTTTTTCCATTTCCTCATTGCAGCGCTCGTCTGCTTGTTTGAGCTTGATCTTATAGCTTTCCAACAAGCTTTCCCGGTCGACGGCTTTACGTGTAATGGCATCAATCACTGAAAGCAAACCACGCGTGTGTCTGAATGGAGTGTGTGTCAGCAAATTCTCAATTCAATGGTTATCAAACCGTTTTTTTTTTTAGAGAAACATCTGTCCTGGGAAAGAAGACAGCTACGTTTGGAGCCGCCATACTGGCAGCAATGGTGGTCATGACCTTAATGTTCACTTTTATTAATTACTGTACTGCAGTGAAATCTGTCAAACTGTTTCCTGATTCCTGTAAAACACATCTCTTAAAATGCCAGTATTCTTTTTTCAGGAGTGTGCGTTAAATCATCAATAAACACCCGCCTCCCCTTCACCATTGCTGGTTTTCAGATGTGAAGTGGATTTAAATGGCTTGTCAATGCAGATCTTTTCTGCTGCATTGCTCTTTCTCTCGAATGCCGAAACATGATCATTCTCATCCTGTCATGTAGAGATCCACCTGGCCCCTATTCTTAGCTCATAATCCACAGCTCATTTGAACATAAATGACACAGCGGGGCTCTGAGCTCTTGATTTGAGATAATGATCTCCTAGAGTGCAATTTTCTGCTTCCAGATTGTGAGTGTGTGTGTGTGTGTGTGTGTGCCTTTTTGAAGATACAAGAGCAACAGTTTGAACTTCAGGGTACTGAAATACAGAAGTGCTCTTCTCATTTACTTGGCAGGCTCCAGGAGTAGATGATTTATGTCACCTCAAGGCGAGGAATATCAGCATAAGAGCCGCTAATTAAGCTGCAAAGCTATTGTAAACTGCAAAAAAAATAGATTTAACTTATGTGTCCGAGCATGAACAGTAACTGCAGCGTGGCCAACAAACCTCCCGGTCTCACATTCGCCGTACGTCCGGGTAGGTGGTTCACACTGATCAGTGTGCAAACAGAGTTCAGTCAGTGGAGCAAGTGAGCGCCAATAAAGTTACATTTACTGGCCTCTAACATTGACTGTGAAATGTCAACAAGGCCAAATACACAACAGAGCAAATGTAATTAACCTACATTCATGTCGATTTTAACACATGTTGCCCGTGATGGCTGTTTTCTTTAGCTTGACTGTGTATAGCTGGGAGGTCGAGGCTTGTTCAACAAAGTACAAAAGCCTGTGCGGGAGACTCTCTGTCTTTTATCGCTCTGCTGCAAGTCCTGATGTGCAGCTGCTCGACCTCCTCCACCTGCTATCACATATGACTCAGCTTGTTAAAACCTGTATGTGACTCACCCGTTGGTGCCGATTTTATTATTGAACGCCGTAGGCTCGGTTAACCACTCTCTGGAAGATTCTGCTGATGCAAAATATGGTTCTCATGAGGATCTATAGACGGATATGTTCTATGTAGTCTATTATTGAATATAACAACATATTCAACATACTTTCTGTACTGTTTGTTTTTTGTTATTTGTTGTTTTGGATTCAACTGAACTTACTAAAACCTGTCAGGGGCTCGAACTGAACGACCTTCAGAATAACTGTAGTTTAAATCAATCAAACCTCTCACGAGTGAATGAGTAACTTTAGAGTTTTAAAGACTTTGTCATAAGTAGACGCCAGCAAATGTGCAGATGATTAATAAATGATCAAAACAGTTGCAGATTCATTTTCTGATCGACTGCCTATTCACTCAATTTCACTCAATTCCCTTTTTTGGTCTGATCTGTTTACAGTGTATAAATACATTTTATCCATAAAAGCGCATGTTTATTCTGCCTGTAGCAGATCAAAACTGAACGTCTTCTTTGGTTGGTTGCCTGAAACCTTTTAAAGTGTGAACCAGTTGATACTTGTTGGAGTTTTTCATCACAGAATCCTATTTAAGGTTTTTTATTTGTATTATTTCCATATTCCACTGAACTTTTATTCTAGTGGAGTGGAGCTGGCATGGCCAGAGTTACTTGTGCTGTACCCTCCACCAGCTTTCTCCTAACCTTTGGATAAATCTGAGCTGCAGCTTTGGTTGATTGACTGTCTTTGTGGGCACAGACATCCATCTACATAATGACTTCACAGCTGAAGTTACCTTGTGGGATTCCTGGATGAGTTTCCTCACCACCTCCTTGATGTGCGGACCGGGCTCTTTGGGTGGATGGGTGTACACGGACACCCGGGTCACCCCCTTGTAGAGACCGCTGCTGCCGGGCCACCCGATGTCCAGAGACGGGACCTCGGTGTCGGACATCTGGGGCCAGTAGGTGGAGTGGACCCCTGAGTCGGCGCTGGAGGACTCCTTGGACTTCTCATGCTCTCCGGACTCAGAGTCGCTGTCTGTGTCGTACTCGTGAAACGTTTTGCGGATGAATTTCACCTCCTTGGCCGAGAGGAAGTCCTTGATGTTGTCCTCTCGGAGCCGCAGCTTGTAGGCGCCGTCTCCGTTCCTCAGCAGCTGCTCCAGAGCCGCACGCTGCTCCTCGCTGTAGTAAAACTCCGGTCTGGACTCCGGGATCTTCTCGTTGACGTGCTCATCGTCCATGCACAGCAGCTGAGACTCCGCCATCGCACATAAAAGCTCCCGAGTCTCCGGTAGCTGCTGCGCTTTTGCGCACAGGTACGGCAGGTGCTCAGGTGTCTCTCAGGTAGAGGTAGGGGGCGGGGTTAACGCTTGTTTGGGGCTCAACATGGTAATTTAAATACAGTCCCATTATGAGACAACTTCCGTGTTAAAACTGTACAGTATTTGTGTTTGAAACGCAGCCTACAGTATTTTAAATGACCAGCAACCGTCAGTGTTGCAGAGATTATCCGGATCATTAAGTAAAAGTATTTGTACCACACTGTAAAAATATCCTGGTTTAGGTCGTTTATAATTTCTAAAATGTAACTAAACATATACTACTACTATACACAAGAGCTGATTCTTGCTGTATGATTTAATTACAAGTGGTTTCAGACATCATGTTTTAGATGTATAGTTGCCAACCAGTCCTTGCTTTATAAAAGCGTAAAGCTCAAATGTTCTTATCTCACCAAAAATGCACCTGAGGCAGAAAAAGAAAGACATGTAAAGCTTCCTGGTTTGGAAGGGAAGATCATTAAGGATCTTTTCATGCCTGTATAATGAAAACTATTTTGTTACGGTATCATCTTTACAGATATGGCTGTCCACATTTTGAAGTGAGACCAACACTGAACCCACAAATCAGCACCTTGAACGTCAACTCTGCTGCCACTGATGTGTCAGTGTGTGCATGAAGGAAAGGCACTTTGTGAAGCCTTCTGTAATAAATACACTACAGTACTGCATCTAATTGCCACCCATTTACCACCAATCGCTTGTAAATATACCAGACTCGGTATGTGGTTAATGACAGGTTTTACAGATAAATAGAAGTTATATAGATTAATTCATCACTAACCTGCTATTTCCCTGTTGCTTAACATGTGATTAAGTGAAACACAGCAACTCATTTTAAACTCAAATTTCAGGCGACTTGATCAAATCATCAGCTGAGTTTAAATGTCAGGATAATAAAAGCCACTTTAATAGGTACATGTCGGTGAAGATTCTCAGTCGTCCAGGTGAAGTTATCTGGAAGTTTAGTCATGGCAACTGGACTTCCTTTAGTTAGGTGAAACGTTTCGCTACTCATCCAAGTAGCTTCTTCAGTCTGAAGATAGTTGGTTAGAGGCCGCAAATTTATGCTCCAAGGCTGGTTTCACTCCACCCCTTGCCCTGAATAGGCTCGTTAGGTGAAACAAAGGATGGGGGGGATGTGAAGGATGTAATGATCACACCTCAGCCCACCCCCTCGTAACACCTAAATGGGTCGTTAAGTGTGTCCAACCTGGTGCAGGTGTGAACTGGTTCTGGCCTTTTTGGGGATAGATGAAAGGGCAGCATGATAAATAGAAGACAGGTTGTGTCTAAGTCCTCCACCTCTGTTGAGAGAGGGAGTGTTGATTTGCACATGCACGGCTTCCCTCACCCCTCTCTCAAACCACTTGTCCTCTTTGTCCAATATTTTAACGTCACAGTCCTCAAATGAGTGTCCTTTATCCTTAAGATGAAGGTACACCGCTGATTCAGGACCTGAGGTGTTACTCCTCCTGTGCTGTGCCATCCTCCTGTGTAGCGGCTGTTTGGTTTCTCCAATGTACAGTTCAGGGCATTCCTCACTGCATTGGACCGCATACACTATATTGCTCATCTTGTGTTTTGGAGTCCGATCTTTGGGATGTACAAGTTTCTGTCTGAGTGTGTTAGTGGGTTTGAAATAGACAGGGATGTTGTGTTTTCTGAAAATCCTCTTCAGCTTATCTGAAACCCCAGCCATGTAAGGTATGACCAGGTTTTTGCGTAGGACCTGAGACTCCGACTGTTCCCTTGTTCTTTTCCTGGAACAGGTTCCTGCTTTGTTAAAGGCCCACTTGGGATATCCACAAGTCCTGAGCGCTGTCTTCAGATGCCTGTCTTCTTTCTTTTGGGCTTCTATGGAGGTGGGGATGTTTTGCGCTCTGTGGTTCAAAGTCCTGATGACTCCTATTTTGTGTTGTAGTGGATGATGTGAGTCGAACAACAGGTACTGGTCCGTGTGGGTGGGTTTTCTGTAAACCTCTATTTCCAGTCTTCTGCCTGCCCCAATGATGACCGCGCAGTCCAGGAAGGCCAAACGGTTATCTTTGGTGTCCTCTCTAGTGAAACTGATGTTGGTGTCCACTGAGTTTATGTGGTCTGTGAAAGACTGTAACTCCTGGGTCTTGATCTTCACCCAGGTGTCATCCACATATCTGAACCAGTGGGTCGGTGTCGTCCCTGGGAAGGAGTTGAGAGCTTTCTTCTCCACCTCTTCCATGTATAGGTTTGCTACAATGGGTGACACTGGGGAACCCATGGCACAGCCATGTCTCTGTTTGTAGAAGTCCCCTCTGTACGTGAAGTACGTGGTGTTGAGACACAGGTCCAGGAGCAAACAGATCTGGTCGGGGCCGAGGTTGGTTCTGGTGTTGAGGTACAGGTCAATCCAGTGCCAGTGCCCTTTCATAAAGACAACTACTACATAAGTGAATTGCATTGTACTGTATGCATTTGGTATAGTGGTCACTGAGTGTGTGTAATGCATATGTGCTGGCTAAACCTCCAACCAGAGGACCACAGGAATTAACTGTACCAGAAACGCTGCCATCAAGACAGAAGAAGATGCTCAAGAACATAAAGCGGGCAAGAGGTTATTGTGATTATCTACCTTTGTGGTAGTGTGGTTCTCTGATTGGATGATGTCTGCAGCACCAACAGAGCTGCACTGATGTTATTCATCACACAGTACCATGTGAGAGCTATTCCATTAGTATCTAATACATTTGGTTGGTCCCCCACAGAGGCCTGGTCTCGACATCAAAGAGACCGTCTGGGATTACACGAAGAGACATGAGACACAGAGACGGACTAAATCCACTGTGCAAGTGTCCCTAGGATAATTGGTGCCGTTTTGAAAGCAAAGGTCAACTCTGTCTACTTCACTCTGTAGGAGGTTATCCGATAAATAAGAAGAGACACTACATCTTTTAAGAGGTTTGAAGGTCAGCTCTCTGTATGTCTGGTCAAACTTTAGCTGCAGATGAAGATCATCGTGCGAGTTGCATAAAGAACTAAAGCGATCCCTTCATGAATGTATTTCAGGCTTTAATAGAAATATCACAATGAACTCATTTGCTGTAGCTTACAGCTAAAAATGCCACAGAGGAGGATTAAAAAAACACTAAATCCCAATAAATACGTTGGACTAGGAATTTCCCCTGAGAGCCTTTGTCATTCAGAGCTAACATTAGATTTAAACATGAAATCGGTGATAAAAATAATTTTATTTCCAAGTGAGTGAGCGGCAGGGAAGTTACACATCAGTGTGAAGCGTTAAGACTTCTCGAGAAATCTAATGATGTTTATTCCTTACAAAATATTTGGTGGCATAAAACAGGACTACACTTACAGCTTGAGCACAAACAGTCCGACTGCAGTCGATTCATCAGCAGCCTTTGTAAAATAAATACCTGCTGACAGACACATCACAACACAAATGATGAAACAGTCCTCAGTGCCATCTGCAGTGTGCCAGTTAAACATGCACAGGACTTTCAATGCTCCAAATAAATGTTCAATGAAACCTGAACAAGCACGGCACTGAGCGGTATATATGCTCTACATAATCTGAAAAAGACAAACTGACTCAGAGTCCTGTGGGCACCGGTGTGTTGATGAAGTGCCGACATGCGGTACAGAGATTAGATGAGTCACTGGCTGCTCAGTGTTTATGTTCAAAAACACATATTCAGGGCCGCTGCACTTGCAGAGTGAGTCTGTGAATGTGTTAGGGCATAGTAAGTGCATCGCCCGGGGTGCTTTCTCACAGCTGTAATGTATAGTTGGCAGGAAACAGGCCGCTTTTCCCCCGCAGCCTCCCTTTCCACCACGACGCGTCAGAGCGATCCAGCACTTCGATGATGTCTCCGGCGCAAAAACCGAGCTCGTCGTCTTCCTCCGCGGTGAAGTCATACAGAGCTTTCACCTGCACTGTGGATGGCCTCTGTGGGATCAGAAACCAGACGCTCATCAATACCTGACAGTGAATGCTATGATATTATACTAATCTGACTGAAGAGAGAGAGAAAAATCCTACTTCAGCAATATTTATTTATTTATTGAACATTTAAATAGATAAAAATAGCCTCACCACTTGCTGTGGTGTTAAATACACACACTGACGCGGACAGTGACGTTTACCCATAATTTAACTTCCCCGTCCAACGACAACAAACTGACCTGAGGCAAAGGCAAGGTTTCAGACGTGCGACGCGGAGGACAAGCTGAGCTGATGGGGCTGTTTCTTCCTGTGTGACCTATGGTGTGAGCCCGCTCCTCCAGACCCGCTCTCTTAGCCTGAAAAAGTAGGAAGAACACTTCACTTTATGATTTTGGTTCAATGGCACTAAACTCACACTGTCAAATATTACATAAATCATGATGATAGACAGCAGTGACTCCAAGCAGTTACACTGGTACGCCATACATTAAGTGAAAAGACTGTAGAGAAATTATGATAAAAATATATAAATACTGTATATCCACATATTGAGTCAGTTGTAGCAGCAGCTGATAGAAATGTTCAATGACACTCCAAGTTTTAGTACTAGAATGCAAACTTCATACAAAACTATTACACCAATATGAAAAATGTATTCAAATGACTGAATTAAAAACACATTAGAAAGCAGTGGTAAATACCAGTTGGCCGTGAGGCTGGTCTGAAGCTCTGCGCGGTGCAGCAGCCACAGTTGCAGCTGTGTTACGTTGTTCAGGCAAACTTCCCCTCTTCACCTGAAGAAAGGAAACAGACAGGAAGCACAGAACAGCACGCTGCAACATCAAAACAGGTGAATCAGGAACTACAGTAGAGCGATAAGAAGGCAGAAGTCTCTATTTTTATGCTCACGTATCAAGTGATTTTCATCTGATGTGAACAGCAATAACGACGCCCTGTGAACACGGCGTAGATAAAAACGTCTAAAAAAACATCTAAAATCCAAAACTAAACATTCGCCAAAGAATCGAACTTAAGGTCTGATTACTTTTCCCCTTGATTTCTCATCTAAAGTCCCATATGACAGTAAACAATGATGTATTTATACGTATATTCCTGTAACTTCCTGAAAACACCAGTTGTTTGTAAGTTGAAGCGAAGCCTCGTACTAATGCAAATGTTACTTAGTGCAGGTTTTATACCTCACTAAAATAAATGGGTAGACCAAAACTAGTTGTTACTAAATACTTACACCAGTCTAACGTTAGCTGGCTAATATATGATTTACATTTAATGAGGATTAAATGAGATCAATAAGATCTAAATACATCTCACTAAAACAAAAAACTCAAATGACAACTTTTGCTAATAACATTAGCTAGACTAAATTACCAAATAGTATTGTTAGTATTGTTAACTATTGCTTAATGAAACATTTCCCACTTACTCTGGAACATAGTTCTCCACATATGTAAATGTATGTACATTAACAGATGATATCATAGCTTTTAAAAAATTATATTGGCAACACTTTATATTAAATAGTCATTTGTAGCAGTATTTCATTGTGGTAAATGTATACAATAATTCAGTAATAATAATTCAGTGGTAAACCGATTTTCCTCCGTGTATTTTAATAACTATTTTGCTTCATGTGGGCACACACATGTGGAGGGGGCGTTCCAAACACATAATTATTTATACTGATTTATATTAATAAATAGGGGAAGTATGGTATAGTTCATGATGCTACTGTGACTCTCTCTTTACATAGCTACATACTGTGTGATGTTAGTGTTATCTTTCAACTACTGCCACTTAGCTGGAAAATACTGCTACTATTTATAATCTTGCATTAATTTGCAGTATTTTATTTTGAGTCTCTCTTGCAAAACATCACTGGGCTATGATCACATTATTATTTTAATGTAAAAATGTAGCACAAAGAGTTTTTATCTGTCTTTTGATACTGCCCCCTTTTTAAACTGTAATATTGATCCAAGTTATGGTGAAACTTTAAGACCCCTTTAAGACTTACAACCATTTTATCACAGACACATACAGTATGTCCTCTCCCACATCTTGCAGAGGAGCGAGACCATGTCTTTTTTTGGTTTCATTTCCTTTTCTAGCACTTCTCCTTTACATGATAATTTAGTTGTGTGATGACAAGTAGTTGAGATGACTGAAACTCGTTCTGCCTTGCTAACTCATTGCTCCAATGTTTATTACTTTAATATATTATAATGAATTATTTTGTATTACTTTTCCCATAAAATTTCTGAAAACAGCTACTTTTTTGTTTCTTTTTTAAAAGTTAATTTCAACAATTTAAAATAAATAATTGTCATAAAGACTCAACATATCTTAACATAACATGCACAGAATTGTTGCGACAAAACAACATACAGATCTCCCATTAATACAAAGAAACCTAGGGGAAGGTGAAGTAGAAACAAACAAAATAACCTGCTCAAGGCCATAAAAAACAGTAATGTCTGCCATGTATGTCACCTCCTAGTTCTGTGTAGAGTTATATCTATATACAGTGTCAGACTTCTGAACACTTCCTGAAGCAGATACTTCTAAAAAAACAAACAATTTACCAATTTAAGTAGGTTACTGTGGTTTGGCCTTTTGTTGACATTTACAGATTTAGTTTAAGTAATGTCATATTTTATACACGTAAATAGCGAAACAAAGTCACAGACAGCAAAGAAATATCTTACCGACTGGGCTGAGGAGGGGCTCCTGCAGTCTGGGCTGCCATCGTTGAGGTAGATCTCCCTGGTCTTAGAGATAGAGGTGTTCTTGTAGAAGTCCACCAGCTTGTTTAGGGAGGTGAATTTCTCCGACCACAGGAAGTACATGCCTTTGTTGTCCTTCATCACTTTGAAGTGCTGAACGTCACTCTCATGTCTGACGAAAGACGAAGCCGTGGGATCAAAAGGACTTCAGTAGAAATTTGACTGTGATGTGGCTCTCACAGGATCGCACAGGATATAAATGTACAAAAACGTGTAGGAGCCCTAACTCCTCCAAAGGTTGTTTACAATGTTAATGGAAGCTGCTATGAACTTTTTTTTGTTATATTCTGGCCTTATAAAGGGCATCTGCTCCACCTGCTTCACCACTTTTCAACCCCAGATGTTAAAAGAGTAAGAGCATATAAAGGGAAATGTGTCACATGATAATGTGATGGACTAATGCCTCCATGTTTCCTTCATTTCTGGATTCCTGGATTGTTTCCTCAGCTGGATTGTCCTCTGCTGGTCACTGAACGAAATGACATCAGAGTTGTAGCCTCTGCATTGCCAAAATAGAGAGCCTCACCTGTCAGAGCCCTTAATATCACTTAATATATTATGTTTGGATAAATATACAGTGTAGAAAATGATGTCTCTATCTTGTATATGCATATGCAGTGCTCTGCAGCGAGATTAAAAGCAGTAGCAGCAGATGCATCTAAAGTCTTTTTAATATTACTGGTCATGTTCGAGTCAATGTTGGAGACTGAAATGAAATGACTACAAAAACCCCCTGAACACTGAAAGAAAACACTAAAAGAATTAAAATTGTACTACTCTAATACATTACAGTAGTTGATTAACCAATGGTTACCAGTTACTTTGTGCAAGAGATTTTATAAATCATATTTTAGCAACCATACTAAATATCTGTTGCCTAGTTGTATCATTTATTGGAGTACTTGCTGTGTATAATAGTGAACTCAATATACTGTATGTGTACTATTAATGGGTACGATTAATGATGAATCCTCTGTATATCAGGAATCTTGTACAAAATTTCACCCTACTATAGTAAGGTTGATGACCAGCCCACCTATCATGGATATTTCAGTCCAACTGACTAAGGATGACTAAAAATAAGCCGGCCACACATTACATACAAAACCGTCTCTGATTCATTCACAAAAACAGCCTGTGCACAACGTATGAATACGCTGTTCATCACGTTCAGCATTTAAAAAGAGTGAGAGAGCAGTATCAGCTAGCGGTCATGATTAACTCAGCATTGGACAAATCTAAAGGCAGATTCAGACTGTAACAAGTCTAAAGGTAAGTACGTGAGGTGAGTATTTCAACTAAAACCACTTGATACTCAGAGACATTTGTTCTTAGGGGATGAGCAAAAAGTTAATAAACTACAAAAACCACAGTTACCGCAAAGGAGCGCTGCCTGGGTTTGTGACATGAAAAGGTCTTCTCTAAATAAAGTGTGCTTGAGCAACAGCAAGCGTCAGAGTTAAAAAGGAAACGTTGCACGACCCACTGAAATGCACAATCTGAACGTTTTCCTGTCCACTGCCGACACAGAAAGACCAACTAACTTAAGCTTGTGCTGGAAGTGCCACAACCTCTAAATGCTGCGGCACTCTTCCCCTGTCTCTGTCTACTCCACTGCTGCTTCTGCAGCTGGTTGTAAATATAGGCCATGAAACTGCAGAGTGTGCAGCACAAGAGAAGCTAACAGAGTCACATGGTGAATGAGATTTACTTTTCATATTTATAGAGTATTGCCGAAGGAAGGACAAATGAAATCAGTTTAAGCTGTTTCTAACTGTGAACCGATGGTTTCATCAATAAAGCGGATTGAGAGCGCAGCAGCACCCTCGTCACACGTTGACATGAACTAATTCTTCTTTCTGACTGATTCGTTAGCAACAACAAGGAAGTTTGCTTTGTCACAGAAACCTGACCTTAGGGAATTGAAAAGATTAAAGTTTAAAGCGAATGTTTGAAGACTTTCAAGGAAAATTTGTGTGTATTAAAGTTTCTATGTAGGATGAGCTGACGTTGTTGAAACACAGCATGAATGAAAGTGGTGGGAGCATTTCATTTTCAAAGTGACATCTCCCTTGACATTCATTTTCAAATGTTCTGTTTTGACAGAGGTACACCACAGCATTAGGCTAATAAAGAGATGACTGTTAATTTACAGTAAAAACTCTTTCTTGAAAATGAACTGAAAGCCTGTGAAAGTCCAGGAATGTCACTGTTTGTCTTAGGATTAGTGGACCAGTCCACCACTTTGGTGCAGACTAGAATATCTCAGCCGTCGGTACAGACACTCATGTCCCCCTCAGCTAGGAAATAACTACTTTCCATAACGTATTATCTAGTGGCTGGGGCTACATAACAACACTGAGTTGTGTTGTGGCCCCAGTCGTATTTGTCTGGCAAACATCTTTCTCTCATGTCTGTGTGTTTGGTTCTTTATGCTATAGGGTTTTAAAGTGGCCTACTGCAACTACTAATTGCCTCCATGAGCTGCATGACTGTTAATGTTGATGCTCTCTGCTGCAACAGTTGATCGTGGTGATAAGCGAGCTAAAACCTACAATCACTAACGTAACCTGCATGTTACCTCACACGGTAGCCTCGTGTCTTTTCTGCACACCCTCTGCAACCCCCGTACAGTTTAAGCCTCTGGCATCAACGGCAAACTTCTCATAGACGGAAACAGTCATAATCAAATGTTTTAGAGACACAGTTTAACTCACTTGACAGAGATGGAGAAGTCTCCAGGAGAGCTCTGGGATCCTCGAATGACAAATTCTCCCACAGTTCTGTTTCTCAGGAGCTCTTCTGCAGAATTGCGGGTGGCGTTGTCTTGAAACCACCTAGAAACACAAAGAAGCCACATTGCTCCTGATTACAACAAGCCACCTATCACACACACAGTCACACACCATATGAATTACATATGAAGAGGGTATAGTAATGTCTTTGTGTTGTTGTTTTTTTTGTTGCAAAGTTAGCAAGATTCAGTTTAATTCAATTCAATTTTATACATAGAGCGCCAGAAGTCATTCGAGATCTTCAACTGTTTGCACAGGTAGAAGTAAGTAGGAGGACTTTAAGTGGATATATATGATATCCACATACATACAGATGTTTGGACAGCTCAAATAAGGTAACAAATCCAAATCTAGACACACTCTGTCAGACTTATATTTACAGGTGTCTCTTACTTTGGAGTCAGCATTTCAATGTAGTTTTGTGGTACGAATCCTTCATGTCCATTCATCTCTGCCTTATACCAGTCGTCTTGTGGACTTATAATCTGATCACAAAAAGAAAAAAAGACAATTTAGTGCATAGAAGTAATAAAACATATTGAAGCCAGAGTGAGAAAGTCATCATTTAATCCATATACACTGACCTTAAGTGTATCGCCCTTTCTGAAGCTGAGCTCGTCGTCTGCTGTTGCATTAAAATCATACTTTCCTCTGGCTTCCATGGCGACCAGGTGAAGTGTAGAAAGGTTTGGAAAACGAAGAGGAGGGGGAGTCAGGCAACCAGATGGTCCACACCAGAGGGTCAGCACTTGCAGATTGACAAAGACAAAAAAAGTGTTATGATCCTATCTATAAGAGCAGACACTTTACTCTCTGAGGTGTCAACATGCTGAAACTGGCGTCGATTGATATTTACCAACTGTGGGTTTGGAAGGGTCACAAAAAAAATGAAAAATGAAAATGACCAATCCTCACAAACTGGAGACTAGAAACCATAAGTGATTAGTCATGTACAACAGGATTATTTTGAAGCTACAGTTACCGTAATAATATTAAAAATCATGTTGTTTTTTTGGAAATGTGCTCCAGAACTTATCTGTGTGTGGAGAGGTACAGTCAAAACCTTCTTTATAATGCGGACGCATGAATGAGTTTGGCAGCAGTGCTGAGATTTTCCCTTATATATATTTGTTTGACTAAAGTTTGCCCTTCAGAGAGTTTCTGCTTTACTCGTAAGCTGTGGCTGCTTAGTTTTCCTACTTTCAACACACTGATACCTGAAGAGCTGTGAAGAGCGAAGAGGAGCAGAACGATTTATAATGGTAAACTCAACGTCTGAACAATGACAAGCAGTACGATATGACATCATATGAGACACAAACGACAACAATGCACATTTTTCCACTCAACCATTGTTGAGTTGAGTTGAGTTCCTCGTAATTATACAGTATGTGTTATATATGCAACACAAGAACTGGGTAGCAAGCGCTCAACATGAATGACATGACGTGGACAGTGAAGGAACTGGAAAACTTCAATTGTAATCTATTTTTAAGTTAGGAAGAGACACACGAGATACTTCCTAATATTTAACTATAGATACACAAACAGGATGGGAATGCAGCTCTCAACACCATTCGCAACAGCGATTTGCTGTATCGCGCATATTACTTTTTGATTATGCTCCCACAGACATGAATTAATTTCAGTCTGTAAATTTGTGGTTACAGAGTGAAGGATGTGGTGAGGTATAGTGAAAAAATGACAAAACCGTGCAGCTGTGCAAGAGTACAACTTTAATCTTTTAAATCGTGTACCTTGGGAGGAGTGAGTTCTATAAAATATCCACTATATTCCCTTTTCCCACAGGTAAAACAAGAGTTTTTAGCTCAATATATACTACCTGAGATGAATTTTCTCAATTTTATCTTTTGAGGGTTTAAGACAGATGTTTTCACAAACATGTGGCACAAACATGAAATTATTAGAAATTACAAATTAGGCTGTACTGTGGCCTTTATTAATAAAACTATTGTGTAGTAGCTCAACTCAAATTAAAGTTTAAGCAGTCAGCTAGAATTCAATTCAATTTTATTTGTATAGTGCCAAATCACAGCCAAGCAAAGCACTTTACAGTGCAGTATCACCTTTCAGTGTTGATGATGGTGGTGTAAGAACTAGAACGTAGCGAGTGATTTTTTGGTTCTTTCCAGCGTCAGATTCAGTTTTTTCTTCCTTCGCTGTGACTTTTTTAATGCACATATCTTCTTAATCTTGACATGAAATGTTAAAGTAGCTTGAAGAAATCCCCTCGTCTTTCCAGTCTCAACTGCTGACTGTGTTTGAATGTGGAAACAAATAAAGAGGAAATAATGGACAATTTTAGCACAACAAGTTGTGTCTGAATGACTGATCTTTTTTGTCTAACTTGAGGTGAGCACTTGATGTTAATGTCTTACATCTTGACAACAAAACGTGAACTATATGAGAAGTTCAGGGCGACACTTAGGCAGCCGTAGAAGAGAAATTAGCCAAACTGTTTAATAGTGAATCCAACACATTAATGAAACCATTCTGGCTAAAAGTACTGAATGTAAATGTTTGATTACAGCATTCAGAATTATTCTTAGGCTTAGAAATATTTGAACTATCATTAAAAGTTAGTTTGAATACCGTTTAAGAACCTTTGGGGGGGTTATAAAAATATATATATAGAATTTCAAGCATAGTTTTAAAACTCCTGTACATTTCATTCATCAGTTCATTTCATTGAAGAGTGTGTCAGTCACTTTGATCATACATGTTCTTTTTTTGTATCTGAACTCAAGTCTTATAACTGCATGATCTCCTGTTTCCCTTTTCCTACTACTGTGTGCCAACCTTTCATAAAAATCAACTCAATCAAAAATAAAGGCTTGTTTTTGCATCCCTGTAGCACTTTTTGGTATCGTGGCAGCAGAGGACAGACCACAGAAGCGCTGACAGCGAGCTGGTCAGCATTTCAGCAGCACTCTAGAGAACACAAGTGGTTTTCCTGAGCTTCTAGCCCACCTCAAAAAAAAAACAAAAAAAAAAAAAAACTGTGCTGACCTATAACTGAAACGCTGTTTAGTTAGTTTACAGACAAACAGGTCATGTCAAACCAAATTTGCTAAGTTCTAAAGGTTGTTGCGGATTTCTTATCTTTTGCCAAGAAGCTGTGATCAATGATGATCTTCATTATCATTAAGTCATTATTTTATCGTCAAAATGTTCAAAAATCCCCTCTAGGATTTCCCATAGTCCACGAACACGTCTTGACATTTCACATTTTATACAACAAGGGTTTTTTAGTTCTCTGTAATCTATATGATAAAGAAAATGCTAAATAAAATAAAATAAACTACTAATTGAATTGAACTAGTTGCTAATTGTCAGGACTTAGGAACGTGTTGAAGTTGCTCTGTGTCTTTATGAGTCTTTGAAATGGATTTTGAATGTATTTTTGTTGAAACAAACTGAGTGGATAAAGAGGAAGCTCATATCAGCAGTGGTAATAACAGCAAACTGCAATTAATTGTTTCACTTGTAAGAAGTGTTGCCTGCACTGCTGCATTAAGTTTCACTGTCATAACTACTGGGAGTTTCTCATTCTCATTTTGCACCTGCATTGTGAGCTGCCTGTGTGCACGTTAGCATGAAGAGAAGAGAGAAGATTTAAAGATATAATGTGCAACTTAAGCTAGTGGTATGAGCATGGGCATGAGACTGAGAGAAGCTGTGAAAATCACTAATCAAGCAGACATCGTTGTTATCCTTGATTGGTTTGAAGGCTGAGCCTCTAGAAGTGAATGTCTCTGCACTCCTGCCAGTGTTGTTCTATAGGTCTTTTTGGGTATTTTTTGCCAAGAACCTGCAGCGATTGATCATTTTCATCATTGATTAATCTGCCAATGATCGTTTTATCTTCAAAATGTCCAAAATTCCCCTCTAGGATTTCTTACGGACCAAGCTGACGTCTTCACGTTGCATTTTATACAACAATATGTGAACAATGAACAATGAACGAAAAGAAACCACCAAAGTAGTGAATTTGCAGTTTTGTTGCCCTAAACTTTCTCATTTGAAATATTAATTGATTGTTGAACTCTTTGCTGATTAATGTTCACTCCGGACCTCTGGGAGTTGCTCAGTGTCTTCAACACTTTATGTAGTAGGTTCTGAAAATGGATGCATCAGCTTCTAAATTTGCTGAAGGTGGAGCTGGTTTTAATAATTTCACACCAGAGAGTCACCACGTGGTGTTGTTAATGTTGTGGTGGATGGGGGTCGGCCTAGGAAAAAATGAATACTGACTATGATCAGCAGATGTTGGAACACAGCTTGCTGCATACGGAGAGTCAGAGTGCCATATAAACATATGAACTTCTCATATGTTCACATTTCCCCTGTGAACATGTAAGCCGCTCACAGGGGAAATGTCCCTTTGGTGGAGCTGCTAAAATCTCGCAGTTGTCTAAAACATGACAAGGAGCCCGAACTAGAAGCCATTTTTGCAGGGCTGCTGCTGATGATTACTTCACACAGGTGCAAGGTGCAGATTCTGTTTTTTTTTATTAATTAATTGACGGTTTCATCTTTTGAAATGTTAAAAATATATTGCAAAGATTGCTCAAGGCGGCTTCTAAGAGGTCAAAGCGAGCTTATTTTATCCGGCCAACAGTCGCAGAACTGACTTTCTAAATAACTTTTGTAATGTCAAATATTAATCTGAAAGTATGCAAAGCGCTCAGTGGAATAAAAGTCACAGTATTCCTATGCAAAATGTAAAGAAATAGGCGTACAATCTAGAATGAAATGAAAAGGATGACCTAAATGACCTAATGCCAGTCCACTCATCCCTTACAGCTCTTTCAGTGAAAGAAAGCAGCTAGATGCATGTACTTTACCTGAGTACTGCCAGTACTTCTAGTTTATGCAGCTTCATAATCGTCCACTACACTTCACAGGGAATTGTTGCCGTGTTTACTTTTACAGGTGTAGGGTGTACTTCGATTTTAAACACAGATAAAGATTAAACCTCCTATATTTCCACACAGATGTTTTTCTGTTTCGTTGCTGCTCTTGTTGGATTATGCAAAGATATATTTGCATAATCCAACAAGAGCATCTGAATCTGAGGTCCCCCAGTTTTACCAGTACTAACGAGTTCCATCTTGGCAGACATCAACACTTAGAAGTGCTATTACAAACGCAGTTGACATTTTAGGTGCAGAAGGATGTGGGACACGGAGAGAAGGAAAGGTGTCTTGACATGAGGTCGTCCACAGCACTGGCACCAGTGGACATTGACCTCTGACACCCTGATGTATGACCTCTCCCCTGACAAATATGCAGAAGGACCTCAAGTGTTGCACACAAATATTAAACATAGTTTCTTTACCTCTGACCTCTGTTAACCCATTCTCTTTTTCTCTCTCTTGCCAACGATGGCCCTTAAAACCACTTCCCCAAAGTGAGGACCGTAAAAACATGCAACCGAAGCTAAAACAAGACAAATGAATGTAAAATCCAGTAACTTGGCACAAAAATGTATATTTTATTGGTGTTTAGCTGCACTTTAAAATAACTAGAACATATATCGTCTTAATACACTCAAAAAGTGAATATCTATAGATATTCACTATAGACCGTAAGAAATTACTGTAAAGGTTTAGTATTTTCTGACTATGACTGAAAGAGACAGAGAGCTGAGCTGTTAAAAATAAGTCATTTTTACATTGAGGTTTGGCGTGTGATTTCTCATAAAGTAGCTATTCTTCGGCTTACCTCCTCCCTGGAGCGCAATTCAACTTGTGTCAGGTTTATTCTAAGGCTGGTCTCTTCTCGCGGCCAAGCAGGAGCGCAGCAGCATGTTTGTGAGCCCGGAAGTGTTTGCATTTACAAATAAAAGTCCCGTTTTTGGCCGAAGCCCGTTTTGCCGCTCCGCTAGCGGGATGAGGACGAATGAAAACGGAAGATAGATGAGCCCCGCGTCTCTGCTCTCTGTGGTCGTCTGTAATCTGGTGTTGAGAGAACCGCCTCTCTTCAAAATATGAGCCGCAGAAGGTGTGAAAGTTCAACATCCGGCTACGCTTTCAAAATAAACACAGCTACAGGCGCCTCTCATATCTGCATCTCCTGAAGTAAAAGTACCGGTAATGTCAAAATAGCAACATAAAAGTACTAGTAATCAAAGTATTGCGCTTTCTCTGTTGAGTTAGATTGTTAATTTAGACGCATCTGTGCTTCAACAGTATGTTAGTGTTAGTTGTTGTGGTGGAGCTGGTTCTTATTCTCAGGGGTTGATAGGTGATTAGTGGAAGAGGAGCTGATTTATACATTTCTATTTTATTTTCAGCTTTATTTTATTTTATTTATGTACTTATTTATTTAGGAAAAAGATTGTGGAAAAAGGTCACAAGTTTGTGTCTAAATGTTTACAAGTGGTGCTTCATTTGTTTTTAGTGCAAAGATCCCAGCACTATAAAGTGGATTTGGACCCAAGTCACATTCAAAGATGATTCATGCTTAATAGGATGAAAAACTATTAGTATACCTACATTTTGTTCACACTTTGTTGACATAATGGAACTGCCACTTTGTTCTTTTATTTTGATGAACATTGACAGAGGTCTCAGCGTCATTCTGTCTCTCTGAGGTTAGCTTGACATAGCTTCCTCAGCCTTTCCTGTATTTTTTATAATATATCCTTCCTCATCTGTTAGTGCTTTATCAGCGGTAGGTCACAAATACTACTCAGCACTTCTGCAAAAGAGTTATAGACACACACACGCATGCACACACACATGCACAAAGACCAGCACAAAACACTTGGCATGATCTTAAAACCCTATATGGCAGTTGTCCTATCATGTGTGCCTATACTGTGTGTGTGTGTGTGTGTGTGTGTGTGTGTGTGTGTGTGTGTGTGTGTGTGTGTGTGTGTGTGTGTGTAAAACATTAAACTGTCTAATTAGTGAATTAGATGAATGAAACACTTTTTTCTAACAAACTTCACTCTCCCCAACTGGAACAAATACATTCAAACTCTTTTATAAATTATCTGTGTTTTTATGTAACAAGCTTTTTGATTTGTAAAGTACACGTACTCCACTTGTTGTTTTCATATCTTTAAAGGGCACATAAATGTTTTTTTACATCTTTTACTGTAAAATATTGTCTCTTGTAGTATTAAAATCCGTTCAACCCAACATAAAAAAAATCTACTTGCATAGATTTGAAGTTGATAGAGCACAGGCGGAAATAAGAAAAATAGGTAATAGTAAAAAGAAGATATAATAATTGTGTTTGCGCATTTATCATGTGAGATTAAGATTAAGATTATGGAATGAAAAAGATGAGCATTTGTGACGCAGTCGTCTCTGTTGAATGAAGAGAGGATGTTGTTGCATTGTTTGTTGAAGGTCATAGATGCAGATGAAAAGCTTAAAGGTTTTTAATTATAGAGAACTTTTTTCACTCATAAAGGTGTTTATTATTTGTTATTGCATGTGTACCACATTGTCATTCAATGACACTGTCTTGTTCTTGCCTTGTTAATTGCAAGGATAGTCCATATCAGTGCTGACATGTTGCTACCGATCAATAATTATTCACTTGGTGGAGTCACATTGTACATGACAGAAAGCCTAATTACTGTGAGTGATTGTTTTTCTTTAGTATAATGGAAACATGGCAACACTCAGCTGTTGTATAATAAACCTACTTGTGTGCCTGTAAGCGCAGCCTGTGGATCGACACTAGATCATGACAGTTCTCCTGTGAAAAAAATAAGCACATTTGTGGTCTCAAATTTAAATTAAAGTTTTTTATTAAGTCCACCAATAATGTAATGTGATGAGTGGGATAGAATAATTTAATTTCATGTTGATCTTTGGCTTTTCTAGGCATGACTTATCTGTGGGAAGTATCCCTGATCAATTTATGTTATAAAACAATGATATCCAATGTCTGGCATCATCACATCCAGATGGAAAAACAAAACGTTGTTATCTTTTATTCTTACATAAGGATGGGCTCTACATTATCTGTACAGCAAGTGATATCTCTAATACAGGGAAAACCCGTCCAGTAGATGTTCAGCAAAGCTAAATAACCAGACGTAATGTGATGTGAACTCAGCATGTCGGAGACAGACAGCAGAAAAAGGCTGTTTGCAGAAAAGCAGAAAGATCTGTGTCTGACCTGAATGTTGTTGCCCAAAAACCGTTCGCTGTGCACAGCAGCTGCAGGTGGAGCTCAGTCACATCCGCCTGTCACCCTGTTACTCAATACCACAATAAAATGTGTGTGTGTGTGTGCGTGTATGCGTGTGCGTGCGAGATGGAGAGGAAACATGACTTTGTATGAAAGTAATGCAGGTGTCAGTGGTGTCCAACAGTTATTGTAAATTACCGTTGTTATAATGATACAGATGTGTGTGTGAAAATGTTATAATGGCCTTGTTTTTTTATTATTTCGTTTCTTTTTTGGTAACACTTCACTTTTATTCCAAACCCGAAGGTATTCAGTTGACTATTACAACAAAAAAACAATGAAGTACTCTAATATTGGACATTTGTACATAAAAATGGGCTACCTTTTTAAACTATTAATTGACTTAATGTCAGTGGATTGCTCAGTGTCTTTACATGTGTGTTTCTGTTGATTCTGAACATAGTTTTGTTAGAACAGGAAGGTAGGTAGGAGCAATGAAAATATACTTTGGTATAAGATTACATTATTAAGCTGCTGTGTTGCACTTCTGCAATTCTGCCACTAGATGAAGCTCTTGATGCAAAAAAACATTGTCTCAGGCTGCAGGATGCAGCTCCTGCTTCTTTCCTTCATGTTATTTCATGTGATCTTCGCTCTTAGTTGGAAACAACTTCTCCTTCTGTAGACTTTTTATTTAACAGAAGGGAAATAACAATGCTATTGCTATAAATAGAATACATTTAGAAGAAATTTGCTAAATATAAAAGTTTAAAAATAAAACATCTATTTATGTCATAACTAAATGGTTTGTCCTAATGCCATGTGAAGTGTGTGTTTGCACTCGCGGCCATCTGACAGTAACAGTACTGTGGAGCTTTTTAGCCTCTTTCAGCTCTTTGACTGAACATTTATTACCTGGGTTATTTCCTTAACACCAAAAAGCTCTGTTAAACCCACTCTGTTTGACTTTTACAGGAACAGTTGACACACAGACAATGTCAGCAACTCTAGATGGTGGAAAAAAAAAAGGAACATTCAGCGTAAAATGCCTCAGAAGTTTTTTCTTTTCCTGGTACAGAAGGTCATGAGTTCCCTCCATCATTTCCCATCTTTGACAACATGGTCATACTCCCCAGAGTTTGAGTTTGCTGGCTCATTACAATTCTAGTCACAGGTGGAATATATACAAACATTTACTCAAGTTAATTCAACCATAGTTTTTTATACATATAATTACACAGGGCTTTGTCAGTGTACAGTAGAGGTGTCCAACAGTTAATGTAAAGTACTGCTCCGATAATGATAAGGAATGATAAAGATGTGTGTGTGTGTGAAAATGTTATACTGAACTTGTTTATTTAAAGTTTGTTTCTTTTTTTTTTTTTGGTAACACTTTACTTTTATTCCAAACCCAGTTAACTATCACAACAAAGAAAACAAACAAAATACTCTAATATTAGACATTTGTACATAAAAATAGGCCACAATTTCAAACTTCTTCCTGCGCAAAAAGAAATATGACAGATATATATATATATATATATGTGTGTGTGTGTGTGTGTGTGTGTGTGTGTGTGTGTGTGTGTGTATATATATATATATATATATATATATATATATATATATATATATATATATATATATATATATATATATATATATATATATATATATATATATATAGCCTTCATACCAGTACATGTGGACTGGTGGTCCACTGTGGCCCCGCCCTCTCGGTGACGTCCCCCGCGGTGGCTCCTGCCTCCGGCGGCAGGTCTCTGTTCATTCAGCGCTGTCGGAGGCGCCGGGCTCGCTGCTCTTGTCATGGACCGGACCGTGTGTCGAGCCGCTTCGCAATGGTTTACAGCCACAAGTGCGCCGGTGGTGGTGTCACAATGCGTCTCCGCCTTGCTGTTCTTCTTTGGGTGTGAACTATATGTTTGAGGACACCACGTTGGAAGTTTAAACTTGTTTTGATTTTCCCTGCGTGGGAATGTTAACGGTCCTGTGAGTTGGTTCGTCTCAAGCTAACTTTAAAGAGACTCTTCTCAACTTTTCTCTAATGGATACCAACACAAAGTTGGACTAATTACGCCTTTGTGACTTCTCAAGGGTTTTTATTTTTTCTGTGTGGACGCTGAAGACCGTGTCTTTTATCATCATCGTTTTTCATCACCTAACGTTGACCTGACCGTTAGCTGCTACAGGAGCTAGCGGCGGACAATGCGATTTCTACCTGGTCACTCGAAAGTGTTTTGTTGTGTTTGTTAAGTGTTGAGTTAAAAACAACGATGATTTCAGAGGAGAGAAGCGGTCATGCAAATAAGCAGACCCTCAACTTCCCAGTAGGTTTACTCATCCGCTCTCCCAAGAAGCGACTGGCTAAACTGGGGAGGAAACCCAGCAATGGATCTGTCCAGTAAGTGTTTGTGGTTCATCCTTATTTCTACCAACTTATTTATTTTTATTTATGTGCACAATATAAACAAGATCGCACACGATTTCATTTAATTCAGTTAATTTAATCAAGATCTGTACTTTTTCAGATATTTATATGTATGTTACTTTGTATTCCAACTTCACAACAGCCAAATATTGTAGAGTATTTTTACTTAGCTAGCTGTTAAATATCTTTACAGATATATCTATAGTGATACTGTTATTATGTACGTATGACGATAAATTGAATCTGTTTTATTGGTGGACTAAAACACTTTAATTACATCAATCTGAGCTATAATACATACATACATACATAATGCATTTTCAGTTCAAGTTCGGAAATTCATCTATTTATCAATACGAAAATCATCAGATTAATCCACTGTAAAAGTAACAGTAGTTGCAGCCATAGTTTAAATACTAGCATCCACTAATTAGTGATTTAAAAAGATACCTAAAATAGAATTACTACTTAAATGTGTCTTTATTAATTGATTACAAGTACAAGTTATTTTTCTGTACGCACTGCCTGCCTGGCTTTCCTCAGGGTGCTCCTGTTTCCTCCCACAGTTCAGAGACATGCACCTTAAGGTTAATTGGTGCCTCCAGATTGCTCATATGTGTGAATGTGAGTGTGAATGCTTGTCTGTTCTTGTTTGTGTCTGTATGTCAAACCTGTGATAGATTGGCGACCTGTCCAGAGTATATCTATATCTAGCCTCTGTCCCAACGACAGCTGGGATTGGCTCCAGCAACCCTGCTACAGGAAAAGCGGTTAAGATAATGGATATATGGTTCGAGTGATGGATGGCTGGGTGGTGGGATAAACTCAAAATGCCAGATGGTTCAAAGTTCTTGAATGGGGGAAATTACATTTCCTGTCTTATATTTGAATAAACTGAAAATGTTTGGGTTTTGTACTGATGGTTGGGAAACACAGGACATTTAATGACATTACTGATTACTAACGTGTTACCAAATGATAATTGGTTATTCAAGAAGATCTTTAGCAGATTAAACCTTACTGCAGTTTGAAATAGCATTATGTTATTCATGTGACAGTTGATTATGTATTTAAAGAGTATGACGGCACATGTAGGATAGTTTAATGTTTTGCTGTGGACATTTACTCTAAGCTTTACAACTTACAGTGCCAGGAGACATTATTTTCTCCTCTGTTTTCCCTCAGGTCCAACAAGTCGGACAACACTGTACGCTCCACAGAGAGCGTGGGTGTCCGGCAGCCTGCCAAGAGCAAAATCCGCCGCC
Organism: Anabas testudineus; assembly: GCF_900324465.2. Lineage (NCBI taxonomy): Eukaryota > Metazoa > Chordata > Actinopteri > Anabantiformes > Anabantidae > Anabas > Anabas testudineus. The sequence continues at coordinate 6,601,097 of NC_046617.1, read as the reverse complement.
ACAACAACAGGCTTTCAAATGTTTTCAACTACAGCCCCAACCTGCGGGACAGTGAACGCCGGGGACAAGCATTGGGCAGTGGAAGCCTGGCAGGAGACCTCCAAACTGCAGATGACCCAGCAGAGTTGTCCAGTCAAATGTCCGTCCCTGGCATCCTGAAGATCTTTGGCAGTGACATTTGTCAGGGGACGAACTACAAGAGTGTACTGGCTACCACACAATCCAGTGCTAAGGAACTGGTGAAGGAGGCCTTAGATAGGTGAGGGGTTTACGTGAAGTGTGTGTTTGTTATATTCTACAGGTGAGAGGGTGTTTAAACATGTCAGCAAGACTACATTTTATAGCCTGAGTTTTATCTTAACTCAAACATAACATTAACAGATATGCACATGCATATGTACCTAAAATAATGATAAAAAAAATATATAAATAATAGTAGTAATAATAGTTTTAGACAAATTGAATTCACCTTATGGAGCTAAAGTTAGAATTCAGAGAATCAACAAAGCCGATGATAATCTTTTAGGCACCTCAAATATGGAGAAAGTATAAGAAGAGTAGACCCACTGTGGGTATCAGCTGTTAGTCCCTCATAATCCTCCTGACTGATTTTCTGCTTTTGTTGCTCAGGTACTGCCTGGAGAAAGAAGATCCCAGTGACTATGTGCTCTGCGATGTGATTGGCCAGACAGGCGCTGATAACGAGTGGAAGAGGGAATGTTTTCGTGTTGTTGGAGATAACGAGAAACCTCTCATGCTGCAATCACTGTGGAAACCCAAAGAAGGCTTCTCCAGACGTTTCGAAATCCAGCTGAGAGCAAACATTGAGGAGCAAAGTTTAAAAGACGGAGACAAAATTACAGCAGGTATACACACCAGTTATCGTCTTTAACAGCACTCATGTGATCATTTTATTGGCAAGGATACTACTCTAACCCTAATATTCTCACGCCTGGGAAATCAGTCACTCAGTCTCTGTTTTGGTGGCATGGGGGAGGCTTTATCCTTGTCTCTTACTGCAGGCCTACAGCCTTCATTGTCCAGCTTATCACCAGCTAGAACAGGGAAGATGGCAGGCGTGTGAGAGAGGTCAGGGGGAAACAAAAGCTGCAGTGAAGGATAGAAGAGGTCACATCGGCCCCACTCTTATCTTTGTTTTATTGCAAAGGCCCATCATGGTCCATGAAACATCAAGGCACTGAACAGCTCTTCCCACTGGGCCTGTAGCTACCACTGACTGCTGTGTTATTTTTCTTTCACTGCTCACCTGCTGTAGGCTAGGAACTGTGCAGCTCTATTGACCTAGGCACAAGATTACTAAGGTTCTCGTGTGCATAAGGCTGACTTTTATTTAGAACTGCAACAATTACTCAATTTTGATAAATTAGATTTAGATTTGATTAGTAATTTTTGTGCCTCTCAAATGTCAAAGGTTGAAGCATTTCTTTATTGTACAAGAGGTTACATTGAATAATTTCCTCTGTTGGTCAAATAAAGCAAGATTAAAGACATGATAGTGGGCAGTTGATGGTGTCAACCAACCAGTTACTGCAGCTTCAAAAGATTCAAAAGCCCTGTACAATCCACTCTCTTCCTTCTCTCTGTGACTGGGGTAAACTGCCCATTACCTCCCTGTGAGTCTGTCACAGTTGTGCTGAACAATGTGGATAACACCCATTTCCACAGCTGATATGAGCGGCAGAGCGCCGGGTGTAAAGCTGGGCCCTGTGGACATTCCACTGTGCTTAATGGCTCCAAATGAGCTGAATGGTGTTTGTGTTACATCAGGCTGACAGAGCAGCTGTTGGTATCAGATAGAGGTGGCCACATCTCACTTTGCCTGCACATTTCCTCTCTTTCCTCTGATTATGTTTCATTTGAGTCAGTGCCAGTGCTGTGAAGCCTAATGTTGAACTAAATATTGTTAGCCTGAGAGATTTAAGGGGGAATTTTATGTTTTGTTTATGCAATTAGCTAGTTGTGTTTTAAAATTTAATCTCAGTAATCCTATTTTGTATTTTGTCTACACCTTTAATGCACAGTTTAACATGCACCAGGGGATGCACAAACACTGGTTCATTTAAATACTGAGATCAGCATGAAAATATGATGTTTCAAGTTCTGGATTTATTAAGTAGGTTTTTGTTTTCTAAAATTCTGAGCTGGTTGCTTTAGATGTAAGTATGCCATTGATCTTTGTAATAATTAAATCCTCAGAGAGTGTAGGTTACACTGATTTAAAAATGATGTCACATCAAACTTAAGGGCAAGACTTGAACACTGAACAGAATTCACCGTGTTACAAATAGTCACTTATAGAATAGATTTATAATTCAGTAAGGACAGAGCTATTACACACTGTTTTCTTGTCAATGCAGGCATCAATGCACAGGCTCGCAAGCTGCAGAAGGGCCGCTCCAGAGTCACTTCTTTGTTTGTGGATGGCAGCAGTGAGGATGTGGATGGACTTGGGATCTGGAGGAGCTTAAGTGAGATGGATCTGTCTGCGATGGAGAAGGCCAGTCGGGCTCAACAGAGTGTGCTCAGAGAGGATCCAGAGGCAGAGGCTGACAAGGAGGTGCTGCGAATTGGCATGGAGAAGGAGGAGACTGAGAGCAGTGACGACAACACCACCCAGTACTCCATTCACCCACCCTTTGACTTCCCATACTTTCTCTTGCTGCAAGGCTACAACCATAGGCAGGTGAGAGACGAAGGGAAGTGTTCAGTTACTTGTTGTCATTGTGATAACGCAGCATTTTCAAACTGGTGTAATTACAGTCCTGAACAAGTTAAAATGCTGAGTTGGTTTTAGTGTGAAAAGGCGACAGTTTGCAAATTAGGGCACAGTGATGGTCAGGGCCAGTAATGTGAACCATTTTCTCTGACTGTTTATACTTGTCTTTATGTTGATTTTGTCAGATAACCCCCTGATCATGAATAGTTGCGTAGAACTGAACTATTAGCACATGTCCTGCTTGTTTTCCAAATTTCCTTGCCCTAATATCCACTGATGACCTGGATCAGCAAATCAGAAACTATAAGTGCAGGAACGGTTAGAAAACAAGCAGGACAATGGCCCTCGAGGGCTAAGATTGAACAACCTGCTGTATCAGCTTGATATTTACAAAGGCATTTGTAAGAGGTCCATATCAATCTTCTACAATATCTACAGCACCATTAGAACAACAGCGTTGTATATTTGACAGTGACTTGAGGAAGTACTATTACTGTTCACTAAAAAATTCTTTAACCCTAATAATTACTGTTGATTGCATGTTAATACATTCACTATATGGTTGGAAAACTAGAAGAGGAAGGACTGCAGACATCAACTTTGATTCATTCCAAGTACTTCAGTACTCCTTACAGCAAATACAGGCTTATAGAGACAGCAGTGGGCCAACAGGTGCACGAGAGAAACATCTTAAGTTAAGAATCTCAAGGAGAAAATCCCAGAGTGAGAGGTGACCTGTGTTGTAACAGACCAGAGACTGTGAAGTGGACTACAGAGGTGATTCTGTAGTCCTATTTATGTTCAGAGGGAAACAGAACTGACTCTGTTTGATGAACCTACTCAACCTCCTCGCTTAAAACAAGGAGATAGCCCTGATTAAAGACACACTGTAGGGGAAGATAAACTACACAGGAGCTATTCTCAGAGTGCTGTGTATAAACACACTCTCTGGGAAAGGGGACACCTGAACTGGCATGCTGTGTCTGTATATCAGGGTTTTAAATGATGCCTCATTTGAAAAAAAGTCTAATTTCCAACACTTCCCAACACATCAACATGCCTCTGTGTGATGAAGTTCAATCACTTGTTTACACAAGCTCACAGCTTTTCACAGAGAAACCAGAGAGTCAGGCTGTGGTTTTAGCCCAGCCCATTCCCAGAAACAGGAAGCTGTGTTTTTTCCACAGTGTTGTTTATGGGGATTGCTGACTGTGCAGGATACTATACCACAGCAAGCCTAATCTTAGTCTGCAACAACAGGTCAACGCAAAACGAAAGCAAAGAAACATGGCACGTCTGTGGCATATAAGTTGCACTAACATCTGTTATATTGGGAGACCCTAAAACAAATTAAACATATATTGTGATTACTGAGGTTGGTGATGTACTGCACTGCTTTTTATTAAGAGTTGTTTCTAATTATGTAACACCGCCACTAACAACAAACCTCAGATAAGTTGAAACATTTTCTAAAATGCCACAAAACAATTTATGAATTTTAATGAATATTTATTTCTCTGATGAAAGCACAAAGATTTTCAGTGTTATCACTGACCAACTTAATTGCACAAGTTACAAGTTTAGAGTCATCAACATTCATGCTCTGGTGATGGACAGGCTGACAGATGAAGTTAGACAGGAATCTCCATGGACTATTATGTTCCCAGATGTCATTGTGATCTGTGGCAAGAGCAGGGAGCAGGTGGAGGAAAATCTATAGAGGTGGAGGTGTGCTTTAGAAAGCAGAGGAATGAAGATTAGCTGAAGCAAGACAGAATACATGTGTATGAGTGAGAGGGAACCAAGTGGAAAGGTGAGGTTACAAAGAGCAGAGGTAAGAAGGTGCAGGACTTTAAGTACTTAGGGTCAATGGTTCAGAACAATTGAGAGTGAGGAAAAGAGGTCAAGAGGCATGTGCATCTGTTTCAGTTTCATGGGGTATAGGTACAAGATTGATTTTTTTCTAAGGTTTTAAGTGCAGAGAAAGATTTGTGTCACCTGCACAGGTGGGTAGGTTGATTTCTGGATACAGCTCGGACTGTGTTAAGTTACTTGTTACCAAGTACTGTGTATGTGTAATATAGTCAACACTAAGTCTATAATCTGAACGTTTGCATACAGTAAGTAGCAACCAATATCTGATTTCAAGAGGTCACCCAGCCTATTTACTGTTTATATATATATAGAGATAACACACAAAGAAAAAGCTACCTTGCTGTTACATTGCTAGCCCCAGGCCTCTCAGGCCAGTGGTGTCATCGCCTGACTAATAGTCTTAGTGTGATGACCCTGTGGTCATGGACATCACTGATGTCTTACTTATAAGCCCTTCCATTCCTGTCTCGTCTCATGCTGCCAGTGTAGGCTGTGCTTACATCAGCTGATCCTGCTGCTGTTCACACGCACACTGCTGGTTCCTTTCCAAAGTGTTACACAAGAAAATCAATCTCACCCTACACACTGGAATCTAGAAGATGTGACTCAGTAGATGAGAAATTTACAAGAAATGAATCAGCCATCATATAGGTTTATCATATTGTTAAAACTTTTTTCCAGGCAAATGACATTTCATTGTTTCAATTCATTGATAACTGGATGCTTTTTTTTATTTATCATTGTTTATCCTTTGATTTGACAAAACAAAATGTTACTTGTTACTAAATTGTGATTATCAGATCAGTTGTTTAAATTGTTATTTAAGTGTCAAAATGTATTATTCAAAGCATTTAATGACATCACTAGGATATTGTATTTGACATTTGACATTGGACATATGACATTTATATTTTTTGATATGTGTTTGATAGTTATAATCATTATCAATAATCATTAGATTTATTGATAATGAAAATAATACTACTTTACTTACAGCCCTAAAATGAAGCATCAAATTAAATAAAACACAATGTAAAGGAAAATAGTAACAGTAATATCATGTTATATTATTTTTGTTTTTGCAGGATTTTGTCATTTACTTGTTGAGCGGGACCACCACCATCCTTGGGTGCTGCAAAGAGCACTGTAATGGAGAGGATGAGGAGAGATTGAAGGTCGACATTCTTCTTTTTGCTCCTGATGTGTTACCACAACACTGCTGTGTCAGGCGGCTGGACTCTAACAATCAAACATCCACAGTGGAACACAAAAAGACACAGACAATGCTGAAGCCCCTCCATGGTGGTCCTGTGACCAGAAATGGTTTTCTCCTTAAAGACGAAGTCCAATTGAACCCAGGGGACTTAGTGGGTTTGGGGAAACACTACCTGTTCATGTTTAAGGATCCCACCACATCAGGATCTCTCCAGACTCCTCCGTGGATGACTAGACTCTGCCCAAACTCAGACACAAAAGCATCATCCTCTTGTTTATCATGTGGCTCTTCTATTGCTAAGAAAAGACTCAAGAGGAAGCCTGCACCATGTCATTGGAGAGACTTGGAAGGCACAGTGGCTTTGCTAAATTATGAGCTGGAGCAGGAGGAAAGAGTCTTACAGGAGATTTTGAAGATGTTGGATCCCAGTGGGCATGAACCAAAACTGACACCTGCTTTCCTGCTGAGCCTCTGCATTCAGCACTCAGCCTCCACGTTCGAACTAACACACTTCAGACAACTGCTGTTAAGAATAGCCAGTCAGATCCAGCTTGTTATGTGGGTAAGGTTGAAACTCTGCTCTTTCTTTCTGCCATCTGACAATTGAGCCTTTGAACCAGTTGGCAAATGCATGGAATTGACATTTTTTTACAGTGTGCGTTCATTCTTTCAGGAGAAGACAAAGGAGCTTGCAGCAATCCAGCCAGAAACGTAAGTAGACAAACCACAGGAGTTTTGAGAGTATTCCACAAGTTCATGACAAAGACCAGCTGCTGCCTGAGATGATTTATGATGCCTGACACTAAGTCTTACTGTCTGAATAAAAGAAATGTTAAGAGTCCTGATTTACTACTACATACACCATCAAAACAAAGAGATGTCTTAAATACAGGTTGTGTAAACAGAAGATCTCCCACACTCTCCTTCCCAAGAAACCCAAAGCAGCTGAGTGTGTTCTCATGAGCACAGTGCTACTTGCCTTATCGTAATTGTCACTGGATTATATTTTGTCTGCTTCAGCAAAGTTATCACAGGAAAACAAGCTCTCACATAGTCCATTGTGTCAACTTCAGTACCAGTGGTCATAAGACAGTGTAAATATCAAATGTCATGTAGACATTTAATCTCTAAAAATGTTTTAATTAATTTTTAAGTTACAGTACTGTACACACCTATTCACAGAGAAGCCTGCAAAACTGAAAAATAAAACTTAGTTTTTCAGACTGTGTCTTCACAGTTTGTTTGGTGGTGCAACAGAATATCAGGGCTGAAGAGTATTACTAGACTATTACTACAGAGCATCAATTACATTTTCTCATTGTTGTGCTTTTAAATCAGGAGCTCCAGTGACGGGCAGCCTGATCATCTTCAGCTGCTCAGCATGGAGGAGTTGATCCCAGGTCTGCAGCCACTGGTGTTGTGGATGTCCAACTCCATCGAACTGCTGCACTTTATCCAGCATGAAGTCCCTCATTTGCTGCCCTGGAGACAGGACCAGGACGACGAAGGTGCTTATTATTATTATGGCTGTCCTATTCACAGCCATTTATGCAGTGTTTATGTATGTCTTATCAAGACTTGTTTGTTTTGTCAGATCTGTTGGACTCTGAGATGTCTTCTACTCGGGCAGCCTGTGAGGAAGCCATGACAGTCCTGGAGGAAGTGATCATGTTTACATTCCAGCAGTCTGTCTACTATCTAACAAAGGTTGGCTGCAACATAGTATTACACACAGTATTTATGAAAATACAGTTGCCAAGGTAGAGCCTGACTACAAACAACAAAAAGTCATTTTACCTGTGACCATGACTACAAAATTATTTCGACCAGTGATTTCCAATTAAGTCTAATGGCATTAGAAAGTTAATTAAAAAAAAAATGAACACCACAGCTTTTTCTGTCCTAAGCCCTAATGCTGTGTGGCTCCACATAGTGAGGTATTGACTGAACAAGTAAGAAATAAGATTCAGACTTCATGAAGTTGTGAGCTGGATCAAGAGCATCAGCAATTATTAGGAAGTGTAGGGAGAGCCACACAACCATTATCTAAAGGTGCAGTGACCGCACCTGATAATGACACTACACTTCTTTACAGAGCATCCATAATCTGAGAACCACAATTAGAACTAAGCTCCATCAGCTTTAGATTCTGACCAGAAACATGAAATAAAAATGTCCTGAGGAGATAAGAGATATAAAAGAATAATTAAATGAATTTAAATTTATTTTTTTTAGAAACCAGTACAGGAGGGCAGTACAGGGGATGAAATGATCTAGTACTTCCTGGTACTAGTAAGGAGTCTTACAACTGCATTTTGAACCAGCTGCAGATGAGACAGGGAACACTGACTCCCACAGACATAGCTAAGATATGCAGTGGTAAAAGCACATAAGATGATCTGCAGACTATTGTCAGTGGAGGATTGGGTTTTGGTAGGCTGTTGTCTAATTTCAATTCAGTACCAGTTCCACTCATCAAATCTGAATTTGTTATCAAATTTAATTCAAATAACGAATAAATGCTACTCAAAGATTCAGATCTTAACTGATCAACTGATGTTGTTTGACAAGAAGGCAAAAGTTATTAGTGGTATCTATTAAATTACTGAAGTTCATTCTTCTTCTCTTTCGGCTTTTCCCATCAGGGGTCACAACAGCGAATCATCCTTTTCCACCTCACTCTATCATGAACATCTTCTACCCTAACACTAGCCAACCTCATGTCCTCTGTTATAACATCCATATATCTCCTCCTTGGTCGTCCTCTTGCCCTCCTGCCTGGCAGCTCCATCTCCAACATCCTTCTACCAATATACTCACTATCCCTCCTCTGAACATGTCCAAAACATCAGTCTGGCCTCTCTGACTTTGTTGCTAACACATGCAACGTGAGCCGTCCCTCTGATGTACTCGTTCCTTATTCTGTCTAACCTGGTCACTCCTAAGGAGAACCTCAACATCTTCATCTCTGCTACCTCCATCTCAGCCTCTTGTCTCTTTCTCACTGCTACCGTCTCTAACCCATAGAGCAGAGCTGGTCTCACCACTGTCTTGTACACCTTTCCTTTGAGTGTTGCTGACACTCTTCTGTCACACAACACTCCTGACACTTTCCTCCACCCGCTCCAACCTGCCTGCACTCGCCTCTTCACCTCTTTTCCACACTCCCCATCACAATGAACTGTTGACCCCAAGTACTTAAACTCCTGCACCTTCTTCACCTCAGCTCCCTGTAACCTGACGCTTCTACCTTGATCCCTCTCGTTCAGACACATGTATTCTGTCTTACTACGACTGACCTTCATGCCTCTTCTTTCCAGAGCAAACCTCCACCTCTCTAGCTGTTCCTCTACCTGCTCTCTACTCTCACTGCAAATCACAATGTCATCCGCAAACATCATTGTCCAGGGAGATTCCTGTCTGACCTCATCTGTCAGCCTGTCCATCAACATAGCAAACAAGAAGGGACTCAAAGCTGATCCTTGGTGTAGTCCCACCTCCACCTTGAACTCCTCTGTCTGACCTATAATTACTGAAGTTCATTAATCTACATTAATAAAGTCTAAGTCTAATCCATTTCCCACATGTACAGTCAATCTGCAAATAAAAGGTTAGCAACAGAGAACATGAAAAGTTATTTTCTGCTTATCTTAATTTTAGTTTTTTTCTTTCACAAACATAGAAGAATTGGTAGAGAAATGGAGCTAATTTTTAGCCAGAGAGCATTTCACATCCCCAGGAAAACTTAAAAGAATATGTCCACCTGTTTTCAAGGAAACTTTACTTGTGTGTTGGCAGCATAGCAACAGACCTCAATGCAGGCACAAATAATGAAAATACAAGGGGACCTAGAATGGAGCCTTGAGGTTACACCAAAGGGCACAAAAGCAGAAGAGGAAAAATATAAAAATCATCAAGTGTAACTAATCTATGATGCAGATATAATTTATACTATGGTAAGGTCTTCAAAACGTTGGCCACCCTTTAATATGAAGACATGCTATAATATTAACCTTTTTTAAAGTCTGGAAGTGCATCCTAGTGTGTGGCTACATTTGCTAATGTCCATGAATACACACTCAACTCTTCTGTGTTACAGCTGTGCAGACACTCCCAGACTAGATTTATGTGACCTTCACTTTTTAAAGTGCCTCATTAAAAGCTGGTTCGTGTAGAATTCAGCCAACGTCCAAGCACAGATACCTAACAGCAGACTCCGTTGAAGCTCCAGCACCCTACACTTGAGGAAGGAAGGGAAGGAAGCAGGAACAGGCTGTGCTGTTCTTTTGAATATTCAGACATATTTTCATTGCATGAGCTGCAAAACATCCTATACATACAAAGAGACATTTTACTGTACAGTAAATAGCCTTTAATAAAATTAGTTAAATCGTTTCTTTTATGTGGCTTCTTCAGAGGCATTTGTCACTCAACTCCAGCTCCATCTCGATTATTAATAAATAACTGTATATGTTTGGTGGTAACTGTTTTTTAGTTAGAGAAATTTTAAAAAGATTAGCCTGTATGAGCATTAGCATGTTTCTCGACAGACTGTCATGAGAAAAACACCCAACAGGAAGGGAGGAGAAGACATGGCTCTTGCTGTTAATTTCCTGTGAAGTATGACTGAATGTTGGTATTGTAGAGACATCATTACTTCTTCTTTTTCTTCACTAAAGAAGATGACTAAATCAGAATATGTTTTAAATAGCACTATTGCATCTGATATCTTACATTTACATTTACTTTTATCTAACTTTTTTTTAAGGTTTTAAGTGCAGAAAAAAGACAGATTTAAGTGCAGAAAAATTGCAGAAGAGTGCAGTTTTCAAAATTGAGAGTGAGGCTGAGTGGAGAGGTGGGGTGGTCGCTCCACCAATCGTGGAACCACTGAGCTGAATAGTTTTGCCTGGGATCTTTTGAGGTGAGGGAACCACAAGACATTGTTCACTTGCAGAGCACAGTGGGTAGGAGCGATTGTAGACCTGTATGAGGGAGTTCAGGTAGGCTGGTGCTGTGGAGTTAATACTTTGTAGGCAAGGGTCAGAGCTTTGAACCTGATGTGGGCAGCTACAGGAAGCCAGTGAAGAGATCTGAAAACTAGCTTAACATTTTTTTTTTTTTTTTTTTTTTGGTTGTTTAAAAAATGAGACGTGCTGCTTCATTTTGGATCATCTGGAGGGGTTTGATGGTGCAGCTGGTAACACCGTCAGTAAGACATTGCAGTAGTCCATACAAGATATAACCAGAGCCTGCAAAATGAGTTGTGTTGAGTTGTGTACTGTTCTCAAATTGGTAGTAGAAGAAGTGTAGGACAGTGTATTTTTAAAGCTTTTTACAGTCTTTCTTTGCATAAAAACAAAACGTATGCTGTGTTGCTTCAGTTTAATGCCACGAGTGCTGATCATCACCTCTATTTCTGCTGAGCCTCATTGTATACTGACTAACTATCAGTTGACCTGTTCCTTCAGGCATGCAAGGTTACAGATTTTACGGCCCATTTAAGTTTGTCTGAGGTCATTATCTTACTCATCGTGTATGTGCGTGATTTCATGCAAATAACACAATGGCATAACTGTGTCAGAAGGTGAATGTGTGGTGACAGGCTGATCTGTGTAAGAACTGATTAACAGGTGGCATAAAACAGCTTGCTAACAGCTTGTGCAGTGTTTGCAGAGCTGTCTTGTTGTTGTAAATACAGTTTATGTCAGTGAAACCCAATGTGTCTCAGTCACACGTCTCATCTCATCTTTTTTGAGATGACCACACATACAACTTCATCCGATACAGCTTCCTAGAAATGAATATAAAATAATTGGAATGAGTGGTCATATAAAGAAAACTAGACCTTGACATTTTGAGCAAGAGTCATGCACTTGTCATGCATTTGTTGCTGCAACATGGTGCATGATATTTTAAAAAACTTTATAATAGGAATACAGAACAGAGAAAAACACCTGCAAAACTGATTGCTTCACCAATGCTAAGGTTTATGCCATTCTTGTTTATTGTAATATCTTAAGGATGTGAAGGGCTTTATTGCTGTTAATATAAAGGTGTCAGGATGTTTTATTTTAATTCTCTGTATGTTTGTTGTTTTAATCCTAGTTTAAATGCTTGTCTTGGAACTCATGGGCTACATAATAATTGCAGTATAGCATTAGTTATTTTTACGGAACTGCCCTTGTTGCAGTTGCAAAACACAGGCTTTCCTGTTTCCTTTACACTCTATGAGTGCCTTCCTCATTTTGAGTCATTACATCATTATGCTCTGTACATAGCAGCACCAGACAAGTCAAGGCGAAAAAGAACATTACTGCCTATGTTCAACAACATCCCTACTCTGCATTTTATCCATCACACATAATGTTAAGGCAAAGGGAAATCGAAAATCAATATTTATAACAATTTGTAATTAATGTGCTTCTGGCAACACAGAGTGACGCAGCTTGATTCCCATAGAGCATTAGCAGTGGTGATGATAGAGGAGGGTATATTTTGCTCCATAATATGGACATTTTTGCAGGTCAGACATGAACTACCCTCATCTCTCTCTGCAGAGTATGTATTCAGCTCTTCCTGGTCTGCTGGATGGGAACCCGTTCTCTGAGAGCGGTCAGCTGCGAGTGCCTGATGGACTCGGTGGCATCCTCGAGGTGCTGAAGGAGGCGTTGATGCTTCTTACTGCTTTCCGGGTACACCCAGACATCTCATTACAGCTCTGTGCGTACCTGTTCTTCTTCATCAATGCGTCACTGTTCAATGCACTTATGGAGAGAGGTAAGTTTATCATGTCATATCGGGAAACCTGTGAAAGTCATTTATAATTACAGTAACAATGTCTGCACTGTATCTTAGATCGATTTTGTCTTTAAACTTGAAACTTTAAACCTATCACCTCAGTTCTTTACAGTTCTCTAATTTAAGACTCATCTAAGGCTAATTCATTGTTCAGGATCTGTTGCTGGGTTCTACCAGTGGTCTCGAGGAGTTCAGATCCGCGCCAACCTGGACCTGCTGATGGACTGGATCCAGAGTGTTGGTCTGGGGGATTTGGCCACTGAGTTTTTCCAGAAGCTTTCTGCTGCTGTCAATCTGCTGGCCACACCCAAAGAAACCCTCCTGCAGGTCAGAGGACATCCGTTTCTCCTTTCCTGTTTGTCTTACTGCAGGGGGGTGTAGCCTCGAGAGTCAGGTTTGCGTGAGCCTGAATGTTCTCATTGTCTTTAAGAGGCCATTACATTAGTTACATATGTTCTAATCTAATCTGTCTCTAATCTATTAGGTGCAAAACATTCAATCTGTGGGAAATCTGAACTTCCTCTCACCCTTTTTGCTGTAGTAGAAAGCAACCCTCTTTTCTACAGGATCCTATTGTTGCCATTAACTAGGTTACTGAGAAGAAGCAGGTCTCTCAGACTTTCGGGGAAGGGGTCTACATGCACTCAAAAAACCTGGTTACTAAAAGTCTGAGTATATATATGCAGCAAAAGAGTAATCTGATTTCTCCTCTGTCCTCTGCCCTCGGCTGATTTTGGAAGCATGGTTCACAGATTTTAACTGTATGGAGAACAAAAGACTGCTTCCTGATCGCTGTTCTTTTCTTTTTCTTTTTAAAAATGTTTTTTATTGATACGCGCAACGGGGGTGGTGACTGACAGCTCTGTGAGAGAGACACTAACAGAAACAGCCACAGCGCAAACTGTCTTAATTAAAGAAATACGTGGTGAAACGTAGTTAATTAGACATCTATGGCAATTTGTGTTGGTTTCAGTTTTATTTTAATTCCGGGTTTACTTGATTTTAAAAACGAGGTTGCATCGTGCAGTGTAATGATCTCTGCTTTCATTTAGCCGCACTTCTCAGCTGATACTTGTGGTGAGTGTCGACAGCCTTTGTTATGCACATCACTCTTGCGAAATCCAGTTACACGTTTACATGGAATTATTAGTATTCAAAGTTCTCCAGGAGAAATCTACCTCTGCTAAACAGGTTTCTCGTATCCCGTACCCCCTATTACGGTAACCAGGTTTCCTGTTAAAAAATCAGCTTTCTCGAGATAGCGACTGTAACCTGGTCACTTGAGCATTTAAACACACTGATTGTGATAATGTGACTAATAAAACCTGACAAATATGTGTACAACTTGTTACTGGTTTATGGTTACAGTAGAGAACAGATGGACTTCAGTATTTTTGGTACACTGCGCATTGGCCAAATATGAGGAAATAACCTTCAGGAACATTAGGTAAACACACTACAGATCATGATGTCATGGTGCCAGTAAAGGTTTGGCCGTCATGTATCTAATTTAAAATCAAATGACCTGAGTATATCCTGTTAGCCCGTGTATGTTAGTAATTCATTATCAGTTTAAATCCTGTTTATTCTCAGTGGCTAAGAGCTCAGTTGTCATTTAATGTTGAAAGACATTAGAGCAAAGGAATTTTAAAAACCTTTTATACCCCACATTTCAGTGTATGTTCAGGAATGACTGTATCATTACTGTACCAATATGTATCAGTACGGAAAGTTTATATTTGCTTTTGCCTTTTAATCTTTACTGTGCAGCAGTAACTTGCCAACATAACACTTAATCCTTCCTTTCTTAGTTACCCATTCAAATCTTGTTTACACTTGGTACTATAGAAGGAAGCGGAGCTCCCACTTGGCTGGTTATTGAACAGTCAGGTATGAACAGAAACACATAAAACTATCCAGCCATGACACATGGAGAACAAAGGTTAAACGAGATTGATGCAAACCATTAAAACAATAGACCTTTTCCTGATCCCTGGTGCTTGGAAAGATGATGTTAAATATTTAGCTTATACTATAAATAGAAAGTCTGTTATTGAAAAGGCCCTTTACACAGTCTGTATACTATATAACCACACACACAGCCATGTATCTTATAAAAAGTATTACCCTGGCATAAGCACTTCAGATCAAAGCTTGCCTATAATTCTTACTCCATTTTACAAGTGAGTTGCAGTGAGAGCTTTACTTCTCGGGTTTCACTAATGTGGAGTATTTATTGAAACAGTATGACGATGTAGGACACACAACACCGTGAGGGATCATTGTAAAATGTAAACCAAATAGACATCGGTTAAGGACAAAACACGCTTTCATTTGTTACAGATGAATTTGGTTGGTTTATATTAAGTACAGCTTCATCCGTAAACGTATTTGAAAAGCTTTGATAATCGATACTTTGATAATAATCCCACAGTCCTGTCACATGAGCTCCAGCACCCTTTCATCTACACAACTCAAATGTTATTTATTACACACTATTTGAAATAACCAACATAAAACCTCTTATTCATTACTTTCAGAATTAATGATAGATGAAAATTTACATAAGCAATTTGAGCTAACCACAAATCTACTTTAAAGCTGAAGTGATGCTGCTCGGTGTCTGTGGGATCTACAGTACCTACTCCACCAGGTCTCTCTCCAAGTGATATGGGTAAAGTCTGAGACCCAGCTTTACGTTCTAAAGTTAACACCTGTTTTCACCGTATGACTCACAGTCGTCAACATCTCTCCACGCAGCATCAATCCACCCACAACACAGCTGTTGAAGGTTCTGTCTCATCAGTGCACAGGGTTGGATGGTCGCTAGGAAGCTGGTGTTTTTTTGTATCCCTGCCCTCGTATGAGGTCACTCTGTGGCTGCAGCAACAGGGCACACACCCTCGGCAGATTTCTAGTTTGCCATCTGGAGTTTACTGGTCTTTTAAAAACTGAAGCAGCTCTGTGGCACAGTAATAAATTACACCATGGGGATGTGGTGTTGCTTGTTCTGCCAACAGTAATGGACAAGACAACATCTGAGGAGTTATTTTAGCTGCCAAACTACATTTTTAAGTTTCGGTTTACAATCGGCATTTAAAGTTAAGCTGAGTGTGGCATCTGTGTTATTAAAGAAGGGCAGGGACTCTGCAACATATGTTTTCTTTTGTGGCCCCAGCATGTCTGGGCAAATCCCTACTTCCAGTTCAACTGGAAACACATTCAGTGAACTGTGTAATGTCTGTCTTGAATGTCACTGGATAGTGATTCACCTGTTTCCTTGAGCTACTTTTGGCAGTCATCAAAAAATCGGATATTATCAAGTGTGTTTGAGAGACAGAGAGAGAGAGAGAGAGAGTTTCTGTGACATCATCAAAAAGTCGTATTGCACAGCAAATTGAGCAGAGGGATAATGAAGGGTTTACATTTGTATGCTGTACAGAGCAAGGATAAAAAGGTTAATTATACCTAAATAAAATCCAGCATTCACCTCTGATTGGAGAACAGAATAAACACAAAAAATATGGCTTTGAATACAAGCTGCAGTGACTTGAGACAACTTGTGTTTACCGGGGAAATATTTTCCCAAGAAGTTTTGTTACCACATCTGGCCCTCTGGTGACAGGGATGAAAACTATTTACTAGATCATATAAATGGTTTAAAATGGTTTGAATGCAAATGAGAGAGTAGAAAGGATCCTGTTTCCTTATATAGGGACAAGCATGATTGGGAAAATGCTTGTTTCTCCCAGCCTGTTATTCTTATTGTGACTACAAAGGGGCTTTTTTACAATCCTGCATTTTAAGTTCTTGAAGGGCTTTAAAATTAGTTTTCCTCGTGTTTCTCAATGTTATGTGTGCTCTTTGTTGTTTTATATCTCCCAGGCATCTTGGACCTCTCTCAGGACAGAGTTTGCAGCCTTGAACCCTGCCCAGCTTCACCACATGCTTAGAGAATACAGCTCTGGTAAAGCCTGTCCCACTGGATGGACCCCAACACAAGATGATGCTATGGATGCTGTCAGGACAGGTGAGTGAAAGAAACAAAACTAAAAGAAACAAAACTAAAATAAAACAGTTTGAGAGCTGACACAATTACTGTATGGTCCTCCTTTTTAAGAAGCTGGAATCCTGACATGTTTGACATCTTGGTCTAAAAAATGAAATTCTTTATCTAACTTGCGTCGATTTGTAAAGTATAATATATTCTATAGAAAATAAATAAACTGTTATTGAGTCCTTAGTATAGTTTGTATGACGTGCAGTATCTGTCTTAAAGTGAAGGTGCAGGATATTTTTACCAGTACATACTACAAAAAGTATATAGATTAAACATGGATTTTGACACAGCTGTCCCCTCCTTCAAAACCACCTTGTTTACTGTAAACTGCTGGAACCAGGCTCTTTCCCTCTTTCAGCCATGAATTGTGTGGCTCAAATGTTCACGCTTGATAGTATAATAACTTAATGCAAAACAAGCTCTGATCTCTGCTCAGAGGTCTGACATAATTAAATAATGCATTTCTGTCGTCATTAAATCTTAAGCCAATAAATCTACATGTCTCCTTGTGTTAATCACAAAATTATAACAAAGGTAAGGTTCATTACTGCGGGTCATAACATGCAGGATGCGGGTCATAACATGCAGGTACTTTCTGTCTTCTGTCTGCAGCTGACATCCTGGAGAACTTTGACAACCACCCGCCACTCATCCTGCCCAGCAGCACATTTCACCTGGAGCTCGGTAAACCCATTGGAGAGCAAGCTCTGTTTGAACAACTCAGTCGTCTGCAGGAGTTCATTCACCAGCTCCCCCGCAGTGAAATTCAAACCGAGCCTGATGTGGAAGAACAGGTAACAAGCTTTCTGACCACAGAGCTCAACAACATAACGAGAAGCCAGTCATGAAATAAGACATTTTTATGTTTCGACATCTGCCATTGATTGAATTTATATTCCCCCACACTCAGGCTCTCAATGGGACAACCACAGACAGCCAGTCTGCGACCTCACCTTCTATCAGAGTTTTAGAGGACCCAGAACATCAGGAGGTCTTTGAGGATGTTACCTGTCCCTCCTCTGAGGCAGAAGTGGACTGTTCCTCCCCTCAAGAGCCTACACAGGCCCGGGGATCTCCTGGTGACCTGAGTAGCTGTGAAGCAGTTCTGACCCAGAAGCTGAAGAATCTGGAGCTACAGAACACCATTCCAGGACAGGCTGACATGGGTTACCACAAGAGCCTGGCCCTGGACCCTTCCTGCCTTCTCACACCTCCCAACACCCCCCAGGGTATGGAGCTGGCTGAGCTGGAGGCTGACCTGCAGGAGGGTGCCCGCCAGCAAAAGAAAGGTAAAGAAAGTCACTTTAACTATCAAGTAAACACCACAAAGTAGATAACAGCTCCACATAACTCTGATGAGTGCTCATCACTGTTTCCTTAAATTAATGATTTAAGAACTAAGAGTCTGCAGTGTGAAAATGTGTTTTTACGTGTGATTTGAGCTAATTGCTAACTTTAGCATGTCAGCATGATTTAGCAGTTGTAATGTTTACAACGTTCAACAACTTAGCATTAGTGTGTTAGAACACTAACATTTGCTAATTGGTACTAAACACAAAGTGGAGCTGAAGGTTTATGGGAGTGTCATTGGTTTTGCAGCTATATTGTCATAAATCAAAGTTCTGGTCAAGTAAAATGAAGGGATTTCTAGTACCTATAGATTTGTATTTACAGTCTAAACCAAAGAGGTAAGATAGCTGAGGTGACTGACAAACTGAAATAGTCATTATTAGGGCCACACTGCTAGAATTATTGCTAATGAAACGAAGCCCTAGTGTATACAATTCAGCAGTATTCAGTCATATGGCTTCCCAGATGATTAAAGGTTAGCTGAACCACTAATATGAAAATATTATATTTAGACACAATTAAACACTGCCACGCTTCCACCACACACGATGACTGAATGTGAAAAGACCTCTATACAGCAGGGTTCATTCAAATCACACACAGCTGGTCACAGAGAATACAAGCTGTGTCAGCTCAAACCTTGTCACGTTAATAACGTCTGGAATGAGGTCACCAGCGCTCCTTCCTCCCAAAACCTCATTTGGTGCCTCTGACTGACTTAAGTTATTAAGAAAACTATTTAGTGACTTGACCTTGTGGGCCTGCTGCATTTTTTTCCAGGCCCACATAAAGGTGCCCAAACATAAAAGAAATGGAGCGCCCCCTCCCTTCGTCTTCTACTGACTCTTGGGGTCAGGAATTTCAAGGGGAAGGCTGTGCAGGGTGGGTTCACTGTCGAAAGGGAAAGAGTGTTTCCTCTCCCTCCTCTATTGTTTTTGGAGGCCTCCGCCATGAAGTCATCAGTAGGAGTCACTGGGAGTTGACCTTTTCAGTTTTGAAGTAAAATACACTAAAATGATACTTTAGCTAATGTGCACAATTTTCCACTTCAGAACAGTTTCTGACTCATGTGTGAACCTCTGGGGTGTTTCCAACAACAGGACAGTGGGCACTATCTCCTCAAGCTCTTTCTCCCACCCTCCATATATAGGGGCTAACTATGAGAAAATACTAAAATAACAGGTTATACCTCATTTAAAAAATGTAAGATTAGCCCTAATTAAATCCAGGCCCTAACTTGGTAGCCACATCAGATTAGCAGACTAAATTAGCTACTTGTGCAAACGGTTTGCCAAACTAGATGGAAACAGTCTTAATATCTTTAGATACTGAATCTTTTTCATTTATCTTTCTTCTTCATTGATCTTTAAGTTTTGACAAAATAAGACACACCTAGCTTGAGCTTTAGGCTTTTTGGAAATTTTAACAGGCATTACTTACTATTTGACAGCATGTTATAGACAAAATAATAATAGTTACTCAAGAAATAGAAGAGAATAGAAAGAAGATGATCTGCATCAATGGTTGGTGGTTTCAGAGGAGAGGACCGTGCAGTAATGTAACAAGCCTGGTTGGTCTAGATGCTTTCTGAAAGCCCTCAGATCTGGATCAAACCTTCAAAAACACTTTTCGTCACACGTGATTGTGTTTGAATGTAAGAGGTTCAACCACTGCTACTGCGTTCGCTGACAGACCCCCTGGTGTTGTTGTGTGTGATTACAGAGAGGGTTTAAGCTGAAGGATTTTCTTGATCTTAATCAGATGTCTTTACTCTCATTGGCTAATTGTTGCTTTGTGGTTTCTCTCTTAGTGCCTTTAATAAAAGTAATTTGCTTAAATGGTTTGAGGATTACACTGAAACCAAACCATCTGCTTCTATCTCTGTATGAATACCTGAAGTCGTTTTATTTTATGAGTTTGTCAGTTAATAGTTTTGTCTGTGAAATGTCAGAAAATGGTAAAACTAAGCATGATGAAGGAAGTTAAACTACTGAAACAAAACAGCTTTCTTTACTTGTTTCCACTTTCTGGTTTGTATCCAGTATTCCCCACTACTCTCTTCTCATCTGTATAATTATAAAAATGTGTGAACTACAATATGTTTTATATTCATATATTATTTTTTATATTAAAAAAATATAGAGAATGGGAATACTTCAGTTTCATTAACTTGTCACTTAAAGACAGGTTTACACACACTTTGAAACTAGGGCTATTGACTTTTTCATTTTCCCAGCACTTTATTTATTATATAAACTAATATACTAATATTAAATACTAAATTTGTAGCAGGTAAATTTGAGAGGGTTACATTTTTACAGAAAATTGAGCATGTGTTTTAGAAATACAGAAATATCCCAACTGCATTTGATTTATTCATTGTTTTAAGAGTTAGTCTAAGTTTACAGACATCCATTTTAACATTATGTGACTAAAATGAAGCAAGAATCGTGTTAATATCATAAAATTATTAAAAGGAAAGTTGTGGAAACAAACTGTTTCCATGCTGAGCTGTACCTCAACCTCAACTGTATCTACCTCTGTGGTTGTGGCTAACAGCTAATGTTATTTTTAAAGTTTGGTAATCCTTTAATCTTGCCCCAAGAATTACAGGGAGGTGGTGATGTCAGGAGAGAAAAGAGCAGTGGCCGATCCGTCATGGGAATTTACAGTTGGGTTGGTGCATGGAATCTTAATCGGGGATGGCATTGTTCGGGGCAGGTCCTGCGTGGGGGGCAGACGGACTGCATGTGGGGAAAAAGCAGAGGGAGCCTGGGGGAGGAGGAGGGGAACTGCATGGGTGGGAACAGCTTTTTTTGGAATTGCTACTGTTGCTGCATTGTCTTTATGACAGGCCGATGAGACAGAGTTAAACAGGGAGTCCCTGTTACAGCCACAAAAGACGATTTTCATTGACTTATTACAACTATATTGATTAATAACTGATATTTCAAACTGCTAGTGATGAAATATTTAAATGTGCTCTGGTTTATGTGAACAACAGTTGTCAAATATCAAATAGATTGCATTTGCTACTACATAATAGATGGCAACAAAAAGCTTCAAATCTTTACTTTTAAGAATTTCTTAATTTGTTCCCAATAAAGCTGTAGGGAGCTGTAGCTCCCCACAGAACCAATAGAACCAGTCTTTATTTGGTTCTAAATAAAGTGAAATGCCTGCGGGCTCCAGAGTGAGTAGGTGAATCCATCACTATCGTGACTTAAACTAACCACTGAAACCTGGACACTGATTTTTGAACATTTCATTTAGTAAAAATTTACATTTTGGTCTGGATGTGCTGGTGATCTATTATGGTACAGTTTTCATTCACAACTCTACTCAATCTAGTGGCTCTTATGAACAATCATGAAGGAGGCACAATGAGATGTGAATAAGGTAAAACAAGGCTTGGAAGCTTTGATCTCCTGTGAAACTGGTTTGTTTTAACATGAGCATGTGCTCTTCTTTGTGTTTTTTCTTTATGTTGTTGTTGTTTTTTAGCTGGTGGATGTCCTGAGAGGACGTCAGAAAATGTGGATGAAGACAGAGGGGAAGTGTTCACAGTGGAGCTCCAAAAAGGACCTCATGGTCTCGGACTGGCCCTCGTAGACGGAATGGTACGACAATTTTCTCCTGGCATTGTCCAGCACATGTCCACTCAGTCTTTTCCATTCTGCAACACTTAATTTTTAGAGTTACAGTTACAAGTAGCTGAAGACCAAATCTTAACTGGCTTGTTTGTGATCAACAGCTACAAAGCAGGACTGTTAAGTTCTCACACAATTTAATCTGGCAGAATAGAACAGAAGAATAACAGACTGAAAGCACCCAGCTACACAGCTAGCCACATGTTAACTGGCTGACGAGGAGTTTTGCAGAGTAGGTTATTGCAGTTTTACCTGAGGGTAACATGAGCGTATGAACTACATTTAATGGCGATCCACCAGCAGTTGTTGAATATTTTACCAAAGTGCTTGACCAAGCCACAGTCATTCCTAGAATCATACTACACCCATGGCTAAAATGAAAGCTATGACTCTTTGATGCCTCCAAAGTGGACGATCATCTGTTATTTTGTTTTATCTTCATATAGAAAACCCCACTGAGAATGAGCGGGATTTATGTGAAGTCAGTGGTTCCTGACTCTCCTGCTGCTCAGTGTCAGAAACTGAGAACAGGCGACCGTATACTGGCTGTTAATGGCATCAGCCTGGTCGGTATGGAGTACAGCATGTAAGTATTACACAGGACTACATTAAATCAGTCTGACCTCCTCACCTATCACTGTGTGTTCACTGTTTGTTGATGTGTCTCTGTGTTTTCACTTCAGTGGGCGAGAACTGATTCGTTCATCAGGAGACTTTCTCAGACTGCTGGTTGCCAAGATAGACTCCAAAACAGGCAATAAGGGCTCAACAAAGTGCTGAATGGACAAAAAAAAGGACAATCAACTGCAAGTGGGAATACAGGAAGACGTGAGGCTCATCCTTCCTGTGGCATTCAAAGTCACTGTATCTCACAGGACAGAACTGTTCAAAGTGTAGACAGCATCGAGACAATCAACCAAAGCAGCAAGACTGACTCAGTATGCTCATACCAAACAGACTGGGGGCATTTTGCTCCCAGGCGGATTGCAAAGACAGGTTTTGAAAGGCTCAGTTTGCTGCCCCAGCTTCTTTCTGGCCTATAAACAAACTGTTGGTTTCTGTTCTGTATTCATAAACCGTGAGTGAGGGTTTGGTGGTGAGGAAAATAGCCGCCTGTTGCAATTTGCAGTCGCGAAACGTCTGCTTGTATGTCTGAGAAAACACTATTCTGCCAGAGGAGCATCACTGGTCTGCTGCAGAATCATTCATCTCTGGCATCTACTAGAATTATTTTGAAATTATTTTATTACTTTTATGGCTATTCTTAAAACTGTGAAACAGTTTATTACATCTTACCTAGTTTGGTTTAGGTTAGGAAATCAGGACATCTTGTTTTTTACACGAGAGCAAAAATATATCTACGTCAGGCATCAGGGTTACAAAATGTCCACCACTGGGAGGTTTAAAGAAGAATTCTGAAGGTGGATCTAAAACTGAATGTGGTAACGCTTTGTTTCACAGGTCCATACATTTATTTCAAAACAATCTTTCTTGGAAAGAACAGCATAAGTTGGTTTTGTTAAAAAGCAACTACCAGTTTCATAATGCTAAGCTAACATAACACTGTGGCTTGTGTTTAGGGACTGTGTATGAAGACAAACATAAAACTTAGCATAAATGAAGAACTGAAAAGTTCTAGTATTTTCATAAATTAGTGTATAATAAAATAAACAATCACTGGGACGTAAAGGGCACTACACCCCTGTTTAAATTTACAGTTTAAAGGTTTTGTTTAGCCAAATCCTCTGGACCCCCCCAGATCTTATTGAGACAGACCTGATTTGGAGTGTATTACGTATGTGGTAAAGACTATAATGATGGTCATGGAGGAAGCTAATAGTACGTTTTTGGTTGTAAGTTGATTCAAAAATTGCCATTAGCAAGTAATTTTTCTTTCCCTTTTCTGCCTTGTTAAATTATCAACAGGAGCCTTCCACGACTTCCTGACATTTCTCATCCTGTCGATGTGTTTGTGTTGGGCTGAGATGTTACTCCTCCCATCACCTCTCCTGCTCTTCCATCGCAGTGCTGAACTGTTCACGTTGCATATTTATATTTCAAATACTTGAGTTATAACTGCCAGGTGGAAACCTAGGGTGTAGTGTCCCTTTAAATGGTCCAATTTCTTTCATTGTTCCATTAAAAACGATGGACCAGATGCAAATTCATCTGTGAATAAATAAACAAACTCAACACTGAGCATTACAGTAAACAACATGGCTCCTTCTAGGCACCAGAGATTATTATCTCTCTGTTCTTAGTATCAGACGTGGAAGATAAAGCACTGCCATAATGTTCTCTGCATTTCAACAGAAGTTAAAGGATAAAAACTTTGTTTTGCAATGTTACATGTTGTTGTTTTTACACTTTGGGTTATGTAAAAATTAAACAACATACATATTGCTCTTAATCCACAGGGAAGTTTCAGGATTCCACATTTCCTTTATGTCTAACTTTGATCAGTGAGCAGTGGTAGGCAGATTTTGTTACCTATGGACAGAGCCAGGCTAGCTGTTTCCCTCTGGTTCCAGTCTTTATGCTAAGCTAACCAACTGCTGGTTGTACAGTAGCTTTATATTTAGCACTCAGATATGTGAGGGTATATTTTTCACTCTTGGCCACTGAAACAAATAAGCAAATCTTTCATAATGTCAAACTATTCTTTTACAGCCTTACTGTCAATAGTTTGCTCCACACCATAAAACATGTAGAGCTGAGACACTTTTTTAAGCGTATATGAAAAACATCAGTAGATATATTTTTGTTCATGTTTAATGATGTAGAACAACAAACTGCTGCAGCTGTCATCTGTGTTTTCATCTCAAATGTAAACAGTGTTAAAGTTAAGTATTTTGAAACACAAAAAGTATTGACTTTTGTAATATTTATATTGCGCAGTATTTTTGAACCTACATTTACATTAAAGCGCTTTTATCCAAAGCGACTTACTAGGGAGATACAAGGTACAAAGGCAGGCTATCTTACCACTACACTATCCAGCCACTAATGGAATCCACCTTTGGAATAAATATTATTTTGACTTTGAAAATTGTCAACTTTACTGTGGTTGTCCTGTCTTCATGTATAAATCTTCTATTCTGGAGTGAATTAAATCTGCGGCTGGGACCAAAAGGGCACGTCTGGGAGGAGCAGCAGGAGAGCTGCAGGGTGTGTTGGCTCGTTGTAGCGGCCGCCACGAGCCGCAGTTTACAGCCGCTCTGTGGTTTTCACCAGCCGAGCATTTTCCCCTGACTCCAGCACAGGACAGTGCAGCCTCTGTGGCCCCCTGAGGCCCCAATTAAAACACTGTTATATGTTGGTGTAAAATGTGATTATGTTGCACGCTCAGACGAAAACTGTCTCCCTGTGAAGACAAATCTGACTGCGTGTTAAAGTGTAGACAGGCTACACGGTGCTGAGCGAGATTGTTTACACTGCAGGTTATCGGCCATTTTTATTGTCAGCATCTTAGGATTTCACGAGTGCACAGAGTTAACCTGAAGAAGTTTTAGTCATTGTGTTTTTATCAAGCCAGTGGTGCAGTAGCCGCTCACCCAGGTGAAGAACTGCTGCTGCAGCAGCTTCCTAACATGCACAAAACAAGGCCCACAACTGGATGTTGCAGTAATATTATAATGACAAACATAACAGAAACAAAGGTTAGCTAACAGTTTGCTAACAAACATCACGCAGGAACGTGCAGTAATGCTGCAGACTAGGATGTGTGAGAGTCAATCCAGGGATACTACTGTACACTGAATTTCAGCATTTAACTACCGGTACCTTATTTGCTTGCTCTTGTCATTAGTGTTACAGGTATTTAGTCATAAATCTACAGAGTCGCTAAAGGCTAATTTTGTGCAAACTAATTTGTGCACAATGTTAATTCAATGCTAAACCATAAACTTTGGGGTATGTTGTATTTATGTTAAGACTTTGTTGATTTGCTTCATGGAGTCATTCATTGCTTTATTTGAATGGTTATTTGAATGGCCAGGCACGTGCATCTGATTTGCATGGGCCGTGTGTTAGAGTACGCTGATGACTTTATAGTAAATTATCGACTGATCACCGACTGATCCGCTTATGCATGTTGCCAGACTTGATTTCAGACTTGAGTAGTTTATCAACAGTATTGAGTCCTCATGACAGCAGAGTCTGCTTTTGGCCTGAAGTAGTGATCACAGTTGAGGAGGGGACAGTCTGTAAATAGCAAACTGTAGTCGTAGTACACAGTGTCCTCGGCAGGACTTTCCTCCGGCCCTCCTTTGAAGCCACACTCCTCCAGGGTGCTCTCCGGGGGCAGGCAGCCCTGCTCTGTGAGCATCCTGCTCCGGAAAACCTCCACTCTGGAGGTCTGGATCCCAACCCGGTCCTTGATAATCCTGATCAGACTGAAAACTTTGGTCCTGCTTGACAAAATCACCTCAAAGCTCCCTGGAGCAGCTACAGTAGTGGAGTTGAAGGGAACGAGTGCGACCCTCAGATGAACGAATCTGTGTGATGGGGGAAGATACAGTTGTATGTGAGCTTTGTTTTGGAGCTTGCTTTGAAATAAGAGTGCAGTGTAGCACTTTGAGAGTCGGACTGTAATTATAGGTTAGGCAAACGGCCTTGACCTGACATGATTTCTAAAACCTGACATATTTTTACATGTCTGTATCCACTTCACATAATTAAATGAGGTCACATCTGTAGTGTAGTGTAGGAACTAGGGACCGTTACAGTGGCACAAACAAGGCAACAGCACCTGTCCCACTGAGTCCTCCTGTGTTTTCATAGCTGCTCAGTCTAAATGTGTCCTCAACTGGAATTTTGTTGATCTGAAAGCAGCGAAGTTACTCACGAGGTGAGTCACAGTGTGATTTAGTGCTGGTAGCTGAGGGTTAGAAGAAACCCTGAGTGCTGAACCTCAGACATGGAGGTTTGGTCTGAATGTCAACACAGCCTGAAGCTTGTTCCAGCTCAGCCACACAGACTGTTGGAATTGTTTGGGGACACATTTAATGGCCGTGTGGCTATATTTTATGTTACATAATGTTAAAACAAGCTGCTGCTCCCTCCATTGACTCGAAATACAACTTTACTATGTCTGTATCTGTAGTCGGCAGTGGTGGATGAAGCATTCAGACACTAAATGTAGCTCGAATTTGAACCAAACCTCTAGACAACAAGGTGTGGTTACATCCACTGCTGTTATTTTACTCTTATGACAGTTTAAAGATGGAGATAAACAACTGATGGTGTTACTTCTCCAGTTGTTGATTGAATATTTGATGATCAGGGTTTTGCAGCTGGTCATGAACGCACCTTTCCACCTCTCCCCTCTCAGCTGCTTGTCTCCCTCTTATCAAGTCCTCTCCTGATATCTGAGCGTGGACCTCTGCGCTGCTCCTCGATCTTCAGTGAAATAAAATGAATGCAAGAAAAAAAAAAAAAGAGTGCCACAGTTAATAAAAGCAGAGACGAACAAGATCCTCATCCAAAGTCCTGCGTTACCTCAGTCTCCGTACTTGTCCGTTCAAGTCTCGATAAGTTATCATGTTGTTGGCGTTCTTCAGCAGCTGAGTCAGTGTCTGGAGCTGAGACTGCTGACAGGGGACGTCCAGGTTCATAAGACCTGCAGGCAGAGACACTCGGGTCGTTGATAATGAACGTTTGGACCATCAGAAATGTTGCAAGATCGACAGATTTTGTGTGAATTGGATGAATCATCCCTCACAGAGTCGACTTTGAAACATTATTTGTCTAAAACACACATTTATAAATGTAATCACCTCTTACACTGTGCAGACATACAACAAACATCTTCATCGTCAAGATGAAGAAAATGTGCCCAGCAAATAGTTTCCTCTTGTGCCTAACGATGCAACATTGCAGTGCAACATCCAGTTTGTCACCCTTCCATCCAGACTACAGCATCATTGAAGCTTTTTAAGTTTATGTCTAGACACGAATAGCGCTAGGTTAAGATGAGGGCAACATTTTGGTCCACCTTCTAAAAAGTTAAAAGGTTTACAGACACGCTGCTCTTTGAAAAGATGGGACTTCCAGTAAATCACCGCCTCCACCTCAAAGCTACAATATTATCCTGCAGGCCTGAGCTCAAACATCCTTCAGCTCAAAAGATTCCTGAGTGTGTCTGAAGTTTGACAGACAAAAGGAACATTGTCCTGGTTTTGTTTCCCAGAGCCAGCTGCTCTTATCTGTCAGGGGGGTAGGAGGAAACGAGACACTGCTCGCACGATCAAAAGTTAGTTTCACAGTACGCTCCATAAATACTTTAACGTACTGCAGGTACCACTGACTCCTAGTGTCTCCTTCTAATCTCTTTTTCCTTTAAGGTTGTAATTATAAAAAGATGGCTACATTTGCCACAGCTTGTTCAGACTGGAGGTGAGGTTGCAGAGAGGAAATGGATTACCCAGCTCGAAACCCTTCAGGTCCACTGATCCACTTCTGTGTGCGTCACCGAGGCCGAACAGCTGATCAACCTGTTGCTGATGGTCGGAGAACCATCGAACCATCTCGTCCAGGAAACTCTCAAACTCTGCGCCTTTGGACCTGTCGACTGTTCGTTCTGTAGAAACCTTAAACAGTGTTTCAGACTAACCACATGTGGTAACAGCAACGGTACGTTATACTCAATTCATCAGCTGACTGTTGCTTCAAACTGTACCCACCTTCTTGTGCTTCTTTTGGTTGGGTTTTCGGGCCCGCAGCTTTTTCTTTTTCATGCCGCTCGGCGTGTGAAGGGTCTCCTCGAGGAAGGAAGCAGCTGCGTGTTTTCACCAGATTATGAGGTTGACCGCTGATGTCAGTCACTCAGTAATCACTGCGTGAGAACAGATAAAATACTGTTGCTCATGCTGAAAGGACACAAGAAGATAAAGCAACAGTTCCAGTCAGTTACAACTTTAAACCCACATTTAAGACACAAGTTGAAATCTGTGAATTGTTGGACTTTACTTTACAGCAGCACGTCCCATACTACAAACATTATATAGAATGACTCTGAATTCAGTTTTTTCATTGTATTATCATTAGACTACTTTCACTTAACAATATGAGTGACATCTTTTAGCGCTGCCACTAAATCAAACTTTGACTGACTCACCCCCAAGTCAGTTTTATCCTGCACACCTTCGTCTCCAGACAGGATTTCCTGTCTGTGTCTGAGATATAAGGATCTCAGGAACCTCCCCAGCTTTCAAGCCCGTGACTGGGAATATTGTACTGGGACATGGACTGGGAATGAGACTGAGGAAGGCAATGAGCTCACTCAGCCTCGTGTTTAACTGGTCACCGTGCTTTAGTTTCCTGCCTTCATTGTTTAAGATGAGCAGGAAGGATGAGCCATCACAAAAGCTTCGTGGCTGCCCTTTCCTTTTGTCACTCTGTTGCTGTAATGCAGGATTACTCACTTAACTGTACCATAAATCAGGGTGTTCGCAAAACCCAGTCGAAGATGGTGATGATGAACAAATATACAGTTTAATTTGAAGGTACAATAACCACACTTTTTAACATTTTGTCTAACACTAGACAAAAAGCTCCAGATGTATCTCATGGTGGAGAGGTCCTGTTGATGGCTCCTGTGAAGTCAGTCTGTGAAGATTACCACCACAGACATACATACTTTTCCTTTGAGAAAAGATCTTGTGACACACGAGTCTTTCATCTTTGATCAAGTCTAATACATATTTATGCTTCTCCAACCGGGAGATCACTTCAAAGTGGATTTCAGGTCGCTCCGATGGAGAACCCCAGGTGTGCTGCTGGTATTTGGAAGCGCGGAGCATGGGGGGTTAAAGACACACCCGTCAGACCATGCGATGTGTTCAAATGTCTTGTTTTGTCAAACAAACAGTCCCCAAAGGTAGTTGAATTTAAAATGATCTAAAACATTATTAACATGGTACATTTTACCACAGAATGACTACTCTGATACTTTTGAATGTTTAGTACTGCAGACGACAGAGGGCTCTGAGTCTGGTGACCTAGAAGTGCTGTCTGATGAGGACTGTAATCCTGCTTATGTTGACAGCAGCTTTAACAGAAAGGTCATATCTGCAGTATGAAGCTCCAAATGATTTCAAATCCTTTGACAGTGGCGCAATGAGCTGGTTCGTCTCATCATTATCTTTTTATAGTATCACATCTACTACAGCTGGGTGTAATCATGTGTTTGGTTGCATCTCCCTCTGCTGGATTAAAAAGGAACTAACTAGGAAGGGTCGACGTTTCAGCCACTTAGCTCAGTGGAGACTAGTTTAATCGTTTTGTGACATAGTAAAGGAGTTAAAGTTCATTTTTTAGCTTTGAAACCTTTTATTAAATAGTTTCTGTGTTATTACATCTGTGCTCACATTGTGTTTAACGCTGGCTTGATGTGTTTTACCTTTTAAAATGTAACAAATTGTACTTTAGAGGCAGACATCTGTTCAAAACACTCATGAAGTGAGCAACAGAAGTATCTCAGCCTCCGTTTTCACTGACAAGATAATGATAATAACCAAATATGTACATCGGTTATGTCTATCTATCGCATCATGTCTGACATTAGATCATTGACGGTCAGTATGAGTGAGTAACACATGCGTCAGTCTTACCCAGCGTGGCGACCTGTGAATGTCAATCACATGTCATCAGTATGTCAGGATGGTCCTCAGCTCACAATGGAGCATTTTTCCTATGATAAAATCAAATCTTGGAGAAGTTTTACCTGTTTCCTCTTTGCTCATTCATTCATTCAGCTTGTTGTTGAATCACTGTGTTGACCGGTTGCCACGGTCACGGGGCCTCCAAACAGGCAGTGATTTATGGGAAGGTCGGCATGAAAAAGGAGAAGTGAGCGGTCGACTTGATAAAGTAAAACTTTTATAGTAAAATTCCTGACTGGACTAAAAATGGACCACACTGATTTAGACTGACAAACAGATCTATAGACATTAATGTTCTACACATGTGAAATGACTCCACTGCTGTACATGTTACACTATTTCTTTTCTATTTGAATAGGTCAAAATTTGTGCATGTAATAATTCACAAAGGTAGAAGAAGCCTTGTTAAAAAAAAGTTTCAATGTAAGTGAGTATTTTTACACTGTTGGACTGAAAATAAAACACTGGAACTTTGGTTATTTCTTATATTATTTTTTAAATTATTGTCCAAAACTCACTACTGCTACGTCTATAAATAACAAACATCAATAAAATTCAACAGCCTCCATTCACTGAGTCATGATTTCTCTGCTTTTTTTAATTTGGAGCATTTGACTTTTTTCCTAACCGGTGGTGATCTGATATTCATCAGGATGTGACTCAGGATGAGGTGGGATTAATCAACTTGTGCTTAATTTAACATCAAATCATACCAGCTTCATATTAACATATCTATATGTTTGTTGCAGAGAGCATTGAATGGTGTCAGACAACAGTCCAGCTTTACCTGACATTTCCTGTGCGCTGCATTTTCTCTCAACATCACGGTTCAGTCCATGTAAAGTATGTGACTATTAGAGGAAGTAAAAACAGATGAACAGACCGTTCATGTGTGAACATATTAACAAAAAGAAACTAAGAGTGTTGTGAGAATAACATCCAGAGGCCGCCTACTGTGCATGTCAACCGAGGAGCTACGTCACGCTGCTTGAGTTTATTTTCTGGAGTGAGGTCTTGAGGTCAAATTGTATTAAAGAATATTTTAAAGATTGAAATAAATAACAGAGTTTAGTATTTATCTGTGTAGTACTTTTGTTGTTTTAGGTTATACTATTCTATTTTATACATATATGTGTTTTGATGGGAAACTAACACAGTTAGTGAGTTTGAATTTCTAACCTTATGTAAGCGACGTTCAGTGTTGCCATTTAGCCTGTAGCCTTTTGAAAATGTTATTAGTGTATTTTTATGTTTTTTTTTTTTTTTACTTTTTTTATAATTTTATATTATATTTATCGACTAAATGTATATAAGGTTGTATCTCGAGATGCTGTTTACGTTTTCTCCTAGATTGTGTGAGCGTTAGAGTGGTATATACGGAGCCCCTTAAGAGTCACAGCGGTGACATTTTATCTGAGCTACTTTGGTGTTCACTCACAATAGTTAACTATACTTTTAACTTATCTCTGGTCCATCCCAGCTGTATTCCCAGCAATAGTTTGTCTCAATCAGCCTATCCTTTGTAACTAACTGTGTCCATCTCGCTGAGTTACAGTGATATACACTGCCCGCCAAAAAAAAAAAGTAATCACCTGAATGTAACTAAGCAAATAGGTAAGAGCCTCCCATTGAATAATTACTGCATGGACGATTATGTTTTAGCTGACAACAAGTTATTTAACTCTGATGCAGTGAGTAGCTTCTCATTTCTTAAACAACCATGTCTGAAGACACATCCTGTGGAAAAGATGTTAATCTGTTGCAGAGGGGTCGAATTATTGACATGAATCAAGCAAAGGAAACATCTAAGGAGATGGATGAAACTACTAAAACTGGGTGAAGAACTGTCTAATGGAAGAAGGTCATGTGGTCTGATGAGTCCAGGTTTACCCTGTTCCAGAGTGATGGGAGCATCAGGGTAAGAAGAGAGGAGGGTGAAGTGAAGCACCCATCATGTCTGGTGCCTACTGTAATGAAGCACACCTGAAGGTACAACTTAAGTGGTTTCAATTTAACACAAACTAAGTATAAAAATGTATGAAGTATAGTATGAAACATACTTTTAGAAAATAGGTTTAATAAATATTATATTACTATATATTTCTTTCACTTAGGACATGCTCTGTTCCTGTTTTAGTTGTTGAATAAGATGTTTTACGTAACCTTCTTGCTCCTGTTCTGTGATCCATTGGCCCACTTTTGCCCAACTCCCATGAATACATTTCTACATAACATAATTGTTGTTTGCATATTTTTACATAACTCACTCCCCTAATTTCCTGCTCATGCTGTTTTCTCTGGTGTTAATTACAATTTCATGCTGCAGTGACACAATTTCCTCTTGTCTTGGTGGGTTCTTCTAATATGCAAGTGATGGAATTAATTGGAAACCAGCATCTTCCTGGATGGTGGTGACACACACGCTCAGCACTAAAAAATTAAAATGATGAATTACAGAACACGACTTATGGACTAAACTGTGCATGAACAAGGAAGTGGCTGTTTAAGATGTATCAGATCAGGTCTTACAAAAAAACTCCTGTTAGCTCTTCTGCTTTGAGCATTTGTATTGTGTTTTGTATTGATCAGTTCGGGTTGTGGGTACGTCAGTCCTTTCCTGGTTCTTCATTTTCAGATGCTGAAACATCACCCGTGGTTCCTGTCACAGCCAGACTCAATTACTGCAACAGCACCCTCAAAATGTCTTAGTATGTCCAAAACTTCACTGTATCCAGATCATCCTCATCCACAACAACAGCATCCTCCTCTCTTCCCAATCTCCTCTACCTTTTCTTAATGTATGAATCAAGTGAATAAAGAGTGATGTAGGTGTCCCAGTGAGGATTGGCAGACACTTCCACTTACCTGTTTACTCTGGGATTAGCTGCTAAACCAATTCATTCGTTAGCTGCTATTAAGAATAATCAACCGTTCAAAATTCAAAAGAAAGAAACGATAATATAAACGCCTGTCAGAATATCTTTGCCCCTTTTTTGCCTGTCATGTAAATTGATGTAAATTCGCTCCCTGTGTTTTTTAGGGAGTTACTGAGGGAGCATCCGGTGTACTTCATGAGGCCATTATGTTTCTGCATAAATAACTGCCTGCAGCTGTAGAGCAGCAGGACCAAGACAAAAAGGCTGAATTATTCCTGACAGTGAAACTAATGACAGTGTTTTTCATGCCTTACAAATCCAATATAACTAAATTTCACTTACAGAGATAGATTAGCTGTTTGTTTACTGAGGCTTGAATTGCAGCAGCAGCTACTCCCGAGTGTGGACCAGTCCACTGCTCACATAGATAAATAAATCCACTCTTATCTGAAAGGGGAGGATGGTTTTCACCCTTTAACAGTGAATCAGCATTTAGGCATATGTTGCCGACATGAAGCTATCATTTGACCATATGACGTCACCACTCTGAACCCCGTGTATGTGATACCAGAACGTTTGGTGTAGCAACAGTGGAGATATTGTCTCTTTATTTAAATGTCAACACTCCTTAACAGTTAACGGGAACTGGGATTTGACTCCCTCCTTGCAACTGGGCCCTGAAAAAGCAAACTATTAAAACATCGCTCAGACGTTAGTTCAAAGAGAAACCATGTACTGGCTTCCACTCTGTGGGAAATTAAGTAAATAAGGGCAGACGGTAGCTTTTAATGATTTGACTTTGATTCATGAATATGGAAGAGATAATCTGTCTGACTGCGAGCGGTGAGGACTCAGCTTTGAAGACTTTCACTGGCGTCATGCAAACAGAACAAAATTGTTACTGTATCAGCCTTCAGCGGTGC
Source organism: Anabas testudineus (assembly GCF_900324465.2). Taxonomy (NCBI): domain Eukaryota; kingdom Metazoa; phylum Chordata; class Actinopteri; order Anabantiformes; family Anabantidae; genus Anabas; species Anabas testudineus. The sequence continues at coordinate 6,566,946 of NC_046617.1, read as the reverse complement.
TTTTCTACCCAAGACATGTTTAGAAAATGTGAAACATAAGATATCAGCGATACAAACTGCAATAAAATTCGATTTAAAAAGTCCATTTTAAATGGCATCTGAAGAGTGGTAGCATCGCTGCCCTCTGTGCAGGAGACTAGGGTTCAAATCCCGGCTGTGGCCTACCTCCTCAGGTGAGACCTCCCTATGCTTACCCTGCTGTTTTCTTGTACCTTGTAAATTGCTTTAGATTAAAAGATTAAAAAGTGTCTGCTACATGTAAATGTTAGGTTTAGGTTTGATTCCTAAAATCATATTTGGTGCCATTTTAAGTTTAAACAACTGCGCAGTGACAATTATGACAGCAGCTGAACTCAGAGCGAGTTATTATACGTTGTGATGATTGCATTTCTCATTCTGCATGTGCATCTGCTCTCTGCTGACAATCAGACAGCGGAGTTAATATTCTGAGCGCTGAGCTGCCAGGTCAGGAGGAGCTGGCATCACTGCAGTGAACATCCTGAATATGCTGCTGCTCCTCACACGTGACCAAACTGATTGTGTGTGTTTAAGAGGAATTATGAAAGTGCGTTCATTAATTACATGTTGTGCAACTCAAAGGCAGCAGACTCATGAATGTAAATTATACCGTAATGTTAAGATAGATTTTTCAGCTCTCGGCCACGTGCACCGGGCTCCAACAGTACAACTACTGCTGCGATTTGACAGATTAGTGAAATTCTTTTGACTGGTCAGCAGAAAACGCTGTTGAAAACATGAAGGAAATACAACATCTGTTTGCTTCAGGTATTAAAGTGAGCTGATGTTTTTTCACTCTGCAGGATTTGTGCTTGTTTCCAAGCATAAAAAGCCCAGCCCGACTCTGTGCCTGTGCTTCGAGGCAGATCAATCATTCACTTCCCTCCACGGCTACAAGCTTTATGTGTGATTCTGCTTTCATTTACTGTTTATAGCCATAGGATGCTGGGTAATCTGCTGCCTCCTGTACTTGTGATGTGCACTGCAGCCAAGAGACGGCTGTCTTGAAATTGTAACATGATGACAAGCGATTACATTTAATGTGTTATTGTACTTTGAGAATTTGAGGATTATTATAAGCTTCTCGGTTCAGTTAATGGGATGGTTTGGAGTCTTGTTGGGCGCCAGAGATGCTGGTGAAAATAAACATTATCTCTATGCTGCTTTGGTGAAGGCTGTGCTTAGAAGAAAAATCAGAGCCAAGCAAGCAAGAGCAATGTCAGGGAGCAATTTATTTTCCTTCTGTGCACATGTCCACGCAGTTTTGAGTCTGCAACACGTGGAGCTCTCATTTGTCGGAGTGCTGTGCTGTAGCCTGTGTGGGGGTGGCTCCTTTCTCTGCTGCTTAAAAAGCACACATGCCGCACGGCAGATGTTCACTGTGGCAGATCCAAACACCCATCACCTGTTTTCATTTCCGTCCTCTGTACATGTGCAGCAGCAGCAGCAGCAGCAGCAACAACAACAACAACAGGGGGGAGTGGATGCAGGAGGAGGATTTGAACGGTGCATGATTTGACCAAGCAGGCCGACAGACTGAGGAAAGACCAGTTTAACGAGTTCTCACCAGCTGTGTTGCATAATCCCACTGAGTATCCTGACATTATGCTATAAGGTAGGACAAGATTGTTTTAGAACCTGCAATATATGTTTGGCAGATATGAAACAGTGTTGGGGATTAAATTCTGTCTGTACAATTATACAGAGATTATTTCCATTAAACTACTGTCTGAACTGTGTGCATGTCCTTAGTGTGTTGATGTCTACGAAGAAATGAAATGAAATCCAGTCCTTGTTGATGTATACATCCCATTGCTGGTTCTTCCTGCTTCATATTGTGGTGTCAATATTCTGATCATCTCTAAAGGTGAAAGAAAGAAAGTGTACTCCCAAAATGTTGAACTATTCCTTTAACATCCTTTAGCATTAAACTGTGCCAGATGTCAAACAGCTGTGCCGTTTTAATCCACTCTGGCTCACCTCACTGATTCTCACCGGGACACAACTTTAACATCTTCAATTAACATCTTAATGCAATATTTAGTTAACACTAGTAGATCACTGAGAGTGAGAGTGACATGTAACTAAGATCCTTAGGAGAACTGTGGTTCACAGTCAGCATTTTAAACTTTGAGCTGCTATATAACTACAAATATGACTGACTTCAGCTTTTAACAGCATCCAGTCTCCGATGACATTAAGTTCTCCGTGTGCTGTTAACTACACAATGTTCAAAAATACTGGCAAAAACAGAGTCTATAACAAAAGGCAGTGAGACACTGTGTTAACATGCTGGTGGATGCTCAAGGTGGAAGTTGCAGTACTGTGGTTTGGACTGATCCTTTGCACTTGCCTGGTGGTGTCAACACTGATGCAAAGCAGGTATAATGTTTACCACGTCCAGCATTTGAAGGTAGCTGTGGATATGAATAGATAAAAAACACATACAGCTGAAGGACTGATGGGAACATTTTACTTTTGCAGGCATTTATTTTATAAAAAAAAAAGAGAGCACCACCGTTGTTGCAACTCATTCTGGAGGGGAACATGAAAGTCTGAACCGGATTTTATCGGGATCCACCCAATAGTTGTCCAGACATTGCAAAACCACACATGTAAACTTCCTGGTGGTGCAACGTATAGCTGTGATTTAAGTGACTATCCATAGAGACACATTCTATCATGGCTAAAAATACATGTGCTTATGCACCGCATCAAATCATATCAAAATATCACACTTATTAGAACAGCGACAGCTCATATGGAAAAGCAGGTCAGTTATTAAACCTCAAACCGGTCTCTGTACAGTACACAGCAAATATGTATGGTAATGGGTGACAGGTACACAGTATACATTAAAATACTGTGTTTGGTCTGACCAACGGTCAAAAATGCAAAGATTGTTCATGTGTATGGAATACTATGACAGCTTGCCTATTATCACGTTTAATTAGCTGGTACCTAGTCAGCTCAGGTGTGCTGGCTGTGTTTTAGATGTGTGGTGCGATGGGGCTGATGTGTACCTTAATAGAGGCCCAGCAATTTAGGTTTCTAATTCCCAACTGCAGAGCGAAGCTGTGTGTTGGGCCCGACTAATTTAGTCCAATTACGTAAGACCAGCAATCTTTCACCTGATCTTTTCCTCTGCTTCGGCCAGCCGGCGCACACAGAGATCGTTATCTGGACAGAAGCTCTCACACGCAGGGCAGTGACTGGCTCCCCTGAGTCCCGGCGACATCAGAAAACACTGGATGTCGGCCCAGAGGGGATTCATGGAGCTGTGTGGCATTCTGGGAGATCGCCTCTGTAACCTTGATTGAGGGATTCCCAGCTGTTTGAGTGGATCTTTTTTTTTTCTTTTTTGGTGGTAAACAAGGCCGGTGTGAATGAGGACAAATGTGAGGCACAAATCTCTCTCAGAGCACTAGCCTCACATTGGACATGAAAACTATAATCCACTGCTTCAGGTTTCTTTCACCTGCTCACAGGTAGTTTGTAGGTCAGTGTGTGTGTGTCTGATCTTTTTCATAGGCCAGTTCAGCCCAGTCAGTTAAATGACTATTTTCAACTTATTTATATTATGATTGTGTCAATACATCCCAGAAAAAAAAAAAAAGTCCTAGTTACAAAAACAAAAGTCACTGACAACAGCTTCAGTTTGGCCTCATTTACTGTCCAGCAGGTTCTGGTCAACACCCTTCAAGCTGATAACGTAACGCCACAACAGCACCTACGTGAAAGACAGATAACCATTAAAATCACTCATCTTTATGTTGAAATCATTCTTTATGTTGATTCATTCAAACACAAACTTTGTGTTTGAATGAATCCTGAACACTTTCCTCTGAATTTTCATGTCAAAATTAAAATGTTGTCCAACACAATTTGTCACAGGTCAGTTCTTTGAAATGGCTTGTTGTTGTTTATTTGCTTGCTGTATTTGTGAACAGTACGCAGTGCATTAGTAATTTACACAGCACCTGGCATGTACACAAACAAAAAAACTAATTTGCTCCTGTTAAATCTCTAAGTAGAGTCTCGCGAGACACACTACTTCCCATCTTAATCTCCCTTAACCACGTCAGAGCAGAGTTTAGTGTACATTACATTACAGAAAATCCTTTATTGTAATATTTACGTTTTAACATAAACTCCATGTTAATGTAGCCATTTGAAACACAGGCAAACAATCTGCACTATAACCTCATTACACCATAAACACAGAATACAGAAGCACCTCCAATAACCATCAGTCCCATTCGCACTGTGAGTTTAGTTCAATATACCAGCTACCAGTGGATTTCATTTGAACTGTGAAGTCAAAGGTAGAGATTGAGTAAAACTAAGAAAAAAAAAAGCTTAATAATGAATAAAAATAGATTCTCAGTCTTCCAGGTGAAGTTATCTGGAAGTTAAGTCATGGCAACTGGACTTTCTTCTTGTTGGTAGTGCCTAAAAAGAAGAAAGTCCATTTGCCATAAATCAACTTCCAGATTCCAGTTTATTAGCACTTCTGTCTTATTTGTGTCTCATTAAAACCACTGCACACACAGAACTGTAACTATCTGTGAACATGTTGCTGTGGTATTTGCACAAATGACCATGAAATGTGTTGTTTTAAACTGATATGGACAGCTAATAGGGGCTAAGCTGGGTGAGGCCGGTGTTGTCGTGGTTAACCTGGGTGTTCTGGCTCAGTGTGACATCATTCCCAGCTCTGACGTCCGACTTTTGTGGTATATTGAACGCAGCACAAACATCACATTGGGATTGTCTGTGTAAAAATGTTACCACTGAACCTTGAATCATGTTAAAAGCGTGACTCTTCGCCTCTTTCTGTCCTCACACATATGCTTTCTTGATGACTAAGCGTGGAGGCACACCTGTACCACAAGAAATAAGCAAATGCCAGAGCCACTTCTCGATCTTCTCCCCCTCTGGGATTTTTCCTCCCAGTCTGATTTAAGGTGTTGTCAGCTAGTAAATTTTTAAAGAAGCTCTCGTCCCAGTCAGTGAGTGTATGTGTTCCGGAAAACTGGCTGGGAAACCACTCTGTCTGTCTGAAAAGTGAACATTAGAGGAACATTTCAGACAGATACAGAAACAGAGGTGTCCATGTTGAAAATGGACAAATCACCTCTGCTCTCCTGCTGCCTCGTGTTTTCCTTTGTCCCAGCTCTAAGGTTGACTCCCTGAGACAAGTTCATTCGCCTGCAGAATAGCAATCTGCTGCCGTGACGCAGCCAATGACTCAGGATGCAGTGAATTAAAATGATCCTCCGGCTGCATGTTTGTGAAAGAGCAGGCCGAGGCAGGTGAGGACGCTCAGAACGATCAAACCACTGTAGGTCAGCGGTGCCGCTTTTTATTCTGCTTCAAAGCTTGTTGATCTTTTGATGTGCACACGCACTGGTCTGTGTCTCTCTGACATTTAATCATGAAATCACTCTTTCTTCACACTGCATATGTAGATACAGTCCTGAGCCTTTAACTCTTAAACCCTATTGACTTTGTCTCTTTATGATTTACATTTTAGCGTACACATTGTAGCTTAGACCTTTCACCAACTATTGCTTCCCCTTGCAGATATAAAACTGTGGTGAGTGTAACAGAGTTTTAAAGCACATTTCTGTCTCTCTCAATTATTCTAACACAACAGCTTTCACCTTTTATTCACCAGAGGAGACAATAACAATCACAGGCCTTTTTTTTTTGCAGTTTTACAGCTGAGAGTGATGTCAGTCGCACCTTTTCATTCACTGCTGCTGCTGCTGTGATTAAACGTTCACAACAAACCATCGATTTCAGTTTGCATCTGAGTCACACTGCTGCGTTTCAGCCGGCACATGCTGTGCTTTGGTGTATTATCTGCTCGCGTTGCGTTCAGGGATGTGGGAATGATTGGGGAAGAAAACGGACTTTTCTGTTTTCGGTTTTGTCTTAACAGTGCCACTCTGAAAGTCAGATTGTGGTTTGGATATATTGAAATTAGGGGAAATAAGGGGGTTTGGCTTTCCTACACACAATTTAACCCTCTGCAGTACAGTTTGAATTTTGTCCACTTTTGCATTAACCTTGGATTCACCTTGACTTAGCCTAAAATATGCCTCTTTAACTAGAAAGTATGTAATTATTACCCTTAGCCAGCCTTAGCCTTAAAAAATCCCTGATTTGAATATATTCCTCTGAGCCGCAGCAGGCCTGTTAAAATCATCCAGCCCTCAAGGATAAATAAATCTGTAATAAACAACAATGCTGCTAAGTGCTAACGTCAACATGCTAACACGCTCCCACTGTAATTCATATTTTGTATTACTCTGTAGAAGCCGGAGAGGAAATTAACTAATCCTGCTGTCCGTGAAGGCATCACAGCGGCAAAGGAGCGCACCGCCGCTCTGCGCTCTGATTGGACGGTGGAGGCGGTGGGCGGGTTCAGCGGCGGAGAGCGGAGACAATAGAGAGCGGCTTCACGGAGAGAGGACGGGGGACAGACAGGGAGAGAGACAGAGGCGGTGCAGACAGGTCCCCGTCGAGGTGTCAGCTGCGCGCTCAGCTTCAATCAGCCGAGAATAACGAGTAAGAAAAAAGGAGGATCAAGGATTCAGGACGGTACCTGTGCAGTTTCATGATCTGAGTGTGCTGTGTGGATGGAGTGACACTGCATGCAGCGCATTTTGAAAGAAGGTAAGATAACATCTAGTGTCTCTCCATTTACCTGCAGCTTCAAACCAAACCGAGTGCTCATGAAATGCCGGTGTGTGTCTCCAGGTGTGTCTTCATACGCGCTTAGCTCCGATTCTTTGCTTTGAAGTGATGTCTCATTGTCTGTGTCTAGACTGCTGATTACAAGACAGCGTTGTTTGACTCACTGACAGGGACTTATCCTAATTTTAAACTGCTGTTCTTTTCAACTATAGCCATGTCTTCAATTATGGTGCACAATGCAAAAAAGTTACACATGCACCCATGTGACAAAACAGTGACTGAGCAGAACAATAGAGCTGCTGTGGAGCTATTGTGTCCCTGCTGCACATGTGGAACCAGGGAGACAACTACTGTTGTCACTGGCGTTTCTACATTTATCGATGACACCGTCCACTTTTCCACGCAGCTCACGCACCTGAAACATGTTCAGGTCAAGTGCTACCACACACACACACACACACACACACACACACACACACACACACACACACACACACGTGTTGTGCTGGATGGAGTGCATTGTGTCTACAGAGCGGATTCACAGTTCATGTCTTTGTGCTGCAGCTTGTGGCCTCCCAGACTGTAAACACTGCTGCTGACACTGACATCATCTCTCCGTACTCTTTGTGAAGGAGTCATATGCTGATCCATTAGCAAATTTACATTTCTTTTTATCATCACGTGGGAAATGACACACACAAGAGGAGCATTTGAGTTCCTGCAGAGCTCATGTTGTCGTGGAGCTGAAACCGTCAGACCACTTGTCACTGACAACTGGTTAAATCACGGGTTCGTTGTTTGAGTTGAAGAGTTTCAAACGATTCTGCGTTTTCTGCTTCTCAATGAGAGGATTTATAGTTTTTCATCATAATAACATTAAAGTCTGTGTCGTTTTGGACTCATGTATCTGTGTTACCTATCTGTAGACTAATGGTTAATGCCAATAATTGTATTGATGTACATGTACACAACAGGCGCCCTGCAGGCAACGACGGGAAAGTCAAAAGGAGCTCCTTACTTACTGTAGCGTGGGGCTCAAAGCAGCAGCAGAAATGGTTTGGCATCAAAGGAGAGCGCCCAGCGATGTGCTGCCGAGCGTGTAGGCACAAAGCCCCAGTGTTGCCAGATGCAGGAGGCTGAGGCAGTTAAACCACAGCTGCTTTGATGTGCTCCGCAAGCGCTGTGGGAGCGACCGCGGAGCCGCACAGGGAGACATGTCCACACACACACACACACACACACACACACAGACACACACAGTGGGAGAGGGAGTGTGAAGGCCAAGCATCTGTATGGGAGAGAGCTGCCAGTGGGGCAGGAAGAAAAGCTCGCTGGGTTTGTTCTGTCTCAGTGGGCAGCGTCACAGAACAACGTTTCACACGTGGTAGCGCATCAGCTGGCAACGACTTGAATAGGTAGTGAGCAGTATTGTTCAGGAGAGGTTTGAAGCGCTGACAGACTGGAGTTGGGAGGCGTGATTTAAGACGGCAGCAGTTGTTCATTAAGTATTTTCCGCTGGTAGACGTATTGATTTAGTGCTACGAGTGATTAATTAGGTGTCGATGTTTTACAAGTCGACGTTGACCTGAACACAGATGATGTGGCAGAGGCCGGGTTTTCCTGCGCTGCTTAAAGGTGTGTGTGCACTTTCATGTCTGACAAACAGCGGAGTGACCCTTACTCAGCACCTTAGTCAGGTTGGTCATGTTTATTGATGTAGTAATCTCAGGCTTCTACTGATGTAGCAGCAGAAACCCTGTAGATCTGAGGGACAGTTACTGCAGAGACTTTAGGCCAAGAGCAATCTGATCTACTTTCTTTGTTCCAGTTAGAAATGGCAGGATACAAACTGTTCCTGTTCAAGTCTGCTTGAAAATAAAAAGCTCTCACAAGCTTCTACTACAAAATTACAACAGAGTCGGTCATGCATAAACAGAGATGTTGATCTCCTCGGGAGGCGTACGTCACCTTTTAATGTGTGATCAAATACTTTCTATGCAGGACTTTTCTGTAGTGGTGCTGCTTTCCATCAACAGGTGTTCCCACTCCACTCCAGTCTGACTGAACCACTCCACCTCTCTTCCTGTGTGCTGCTGCAGGCTGGCGACGTTAGAAAAGGGATGCAGGTGGAAGACGAGTTCCAGCTTTAATTACAGGAGTATTTCACTGTAAAGAAACACAGCAGGGTGGTCTCATCCGCCTTATCCTGGAGGCAAACGCAGTTAAGCGTTACCTGGAGCTGCGGCGAACTAGAAGATGCTCTTAATTAGAGCTGGTTGGGACATCTTTCATCTCCAGGCTCTTTGATACGGCAGCAGTGCGGGTGCACATGTGAGCGTACACTGATGCTCAGGAGGTTACACATCTGAGAGAAAGAATCCAGTGTGGACGCGTACGCGCTGCCTGCGTACATGTTAACGCTGTAATGAAGTGAAGCCGAGGCTCAAACAAGGCCGCAGTACACAGGATGCTGCTGGTGTTGATGTTGGAGAACATGCAGCACGCTTCAGAATAAGCCAACATAAAGGTCCACTTCATTATCAGGAGACGCTCTAATCTTTAAATGCATGGCACGAGATGAGAGAAAGATGCGTCTGACTGCTCCCTCAGTAACATCTGAAAACCAGCCGAGTGAGGTGCATGCGTCTGAGGAGCAGGTCTTTATGCAACTGCACACAAACATGGGCTCTCTGACACAGTAACAGTGATCACGTGAGGCCACAATGGAAACAGCCTGAGTTGTGATTAAACATCTACACTGTGTGTGTGTGTGTGTGTGTGTGTGTTTATCCGGGACTTTTTCTGTGCTTCTGCAGCTCCAGACACGCACCGGCTGTCTCCTCTGCTGTGTATTTTATTGACCTTGCCAGAGGGATGCTGAGTGGACCGGTGATAGACAGCCAGTTGGCTCCTTTGGGTTTAGATGACTCGTAATTTTTTTTATCTGCCTGTTGAACTATTATGCTGAGCACACAGGGTTTGTGTCACAGGGTTTTTCTAATTGGAATCCTAACCACAAAACCATATCTGTGCTGTGAGTGGTTACTCTCTTGGCCCCCCCGTTCAGTGCTACTTCTTCTTCTTTCTAGTGGAACATACTGTATATTTTGGTTTGGTTTCATTGTTTTCACACGCTTTACTTGGGCTTTGTGTACACATTTCCCCCGTCATGCACGCTCACACTGTTGACAGGAGCTGTCTCCAAGGCGGGCGCAGATGGACTTGATGCACAGGATGTGATTAGCATCCTGTCTCATTCAACACTTTTCTCATCCCTGTTAATGAGAGATGGTACAATTCTGCTGCGCCATCAGGGCTGCGAAGTCTCACCAGTCATTCGGAGATACTTGCTCGCCGTGGGTGACGAGCGATTGGCGGGTTGCAGCGGCGTGCGAGTGCTTGGCTTCTTTTGGTAGCAGAAGGAAGAGAACGGTCTGACAGATTTGCTGAGAATGGAAACCAGTAGGCGTGACGGAGTAAAAACACACGAGGGCGGAATTAGACATTTATTAATGCAGGAGAATCGTTAATGCAGAGGAGCGGTTCCACAAATAGCACTACTTTCTCAACTGTGACCTTTTTAAATCTTTGTTTTACATGACTAATAATCCAAAATGTGGACCAGAGGAGATGGGGAATTGAATTGAAAGCTGTGCATTTAGTGGACGAACTGCTCCACCAGCTGAGCCACAGCCTGTCATGTTTCCTGAAAAGCAATTCACTGTGCAGTCAGTGTTAGTGGGACAAAACACATCACTGTTTAAACTAGAGTTTCAATGTCTCGCCCAGGGACATTTTAACATATGGCCAGGAATCAGGTGAAACCTGGATCCAAACCATCAACTCTGGTTTCATAGATGACGCAACAATTGTCCTTTAATAATGGAGCTCTGTGATAAATTCTCAGAAACACGATTCAAACATTACCTAATAGTTCAACTGGCCTTGTTATTTTCTCACGATGGGGATATTCATTTGTATATGTGTACATAGAATACAATAGGTGTGCTCTCTGTACAGTGGGAATGGGTTGGGATATGTTCCTCTACGTGAACTTTGCTTTCCTTCCTGCTCCTCCTGTTCCACAGGAAGAGCCGTCTCCAGACCAGCCCTTGGCACCAGCCCATCCCTCCACAAGAATGAACCCCTCGCCGCATGGCTCCCGCACCTCCATCGACATCCTGGAGGAACTACAGCTGATCGCGGCACAGAACCTGGAAAAACTGGACATCAACAAATACTATGAGGTTGTCCGTGAGCTGGGCAAAGGCACGTATGGGAAAGTGGACCTGGTCATCCACAAAATTAGAGGTAATGGCTGTAGTATTCTTGATTACTCATGTAGTCCATAAAATGTCTGGCAATGTGCAGAGGGAAGCTTTATGAATGCTACCAGTTCACTTTGATATAACAGCCGCAGCGTCCACCGTTTTACTTTGGCCAAGCATCGGTAATCTGTGCACAGGTACAGCCCTGTTATTTAGCTCTCAAGTGTTTACTCTTTGGATTAATTCTAAAACCAATATAGAAAACACTCATGCACTGGTTTAGCAGAGATCAGGATCCAGGCAGCCTTAATTCACCACATAACAAAAAGAAAATCTGTTGAACCCCTTCAGGTTAAAAGCCAAATGTTAACCATCTGCCCCGAGCCTCTTAGCAGTCTCCTTCATGCTGCACAAAGACCAGAACTACAGCTACACTGCCCATTTAGAGCGACTGCAGTCAGCCACTGAGATGAATTTGACCTTTTCCAGTCTCTAAAATGTGCCGTTGAAGGATGCGTGAAAACCCCTGTGTACCTTTTGGTTTCATTATCTGCCACCGTGTGGCTGCTAGCTTTGCAGACTCTCAGCTTTAATTGCCTGCCCTCAAATGTCTAATGAAGCTCAGTGGAAATGTCAAGTGAACAAAATGGACTCGGGGGTGAAGAAATTTCTCAACTTTAAATTATAGTCGTGTGCAAACATAAATCAATTAAATATCAATTAGAATGTTTATTCATTAAAGGATTACTTCAGCAATGCCTAGTTTGCTTCTCATGGCTCTAGTTTGGGGAGTACATGTACTGTATGTGTAACATCCCTTCACTATAGCAAAATATCTGGAGGAGCTATTTTACTATAGGGAGAGAAAGAGAAATAAATTATATTAAAATGAAAACTAATCCAGGCAGCATTTTATTTCCTGTTTATATCAACCAACGCCTGTTGCAAAACTTGCTGAGCACAATAGAGGTAAGAGACAGAGAATTAAAAATAATAATTCTGACAAAATCCATTCATATTAACAATTTTTAGATCACCCCATCAAGAGAGTGTATTTATATATAAGATTGTGTGGATCTTTTTTTTTTGTGATGGCATTAAGAGCAAACAGAAAGTCCCCTGTTGACCTTTGCTAAAGTGGTGGCACATTATAAAATGCACAAAGCACTTTGCAGCGCTGATCCGGTGGTATTGGAGAAGTGTCACCTCTCATCTCTCTGCTGACACACTGACTGTTGGTGCAAGGAGAGGCTGAACCTGGAAGCTCTCCAGCTCTTTATCGTCTGGGGTATTTCTCCCGGCGTGTCACTTAAGTCGTGGTAATTTCTCTTTCCTCACTGCTCCGTCTCGCTTTGGGCTTTAAGTGGCTGCTGTGGGGAAATGATGCGAGGCAAGTCTCCGAACCGTGTTCTCACAAACTAAATGAGCGTGCGTCCTTTACATTGTTATTTCAAATAAAAATAAAATGCTTCACGCCGGAGTAGAATGAGACTCTTGTCTTTGGCTTTCTAATCTCATTACCAGCTCTCTCTGAGGATATGTTTCCAGTTGTAAACATCAATTTACTGCAAAATCCTGGGCATGAAAGCAGAGCGGCAATGTCCTGGTCACTGTCTGTGAGCAGAACTAGTCCAACAGAGGATTGGGAATACTTATAGCATAAATCTCCCGGGAAAAAAACATCAGGGTATAATTCTGTGACATTGAATATTTTAATTATTCATGCGGTTTGAAATTATTTTAATTCAGTTTCTTGCATGCAATTACGGGCTGCGAAATAAATCCCCAAACTCTTTAATAGGTTGGCAAAGAACAAGAAGCGAGAAATGAGATTGGAAGTTATGTAACCGCTCCGTGCCCTTTTCCTTTCAGGCACAAAAATGGCCCTGAAGTTTCTGAGGAAGAAGACCACCAAGCTCAAGAGCTTCCTGAGAGAGTACAGCATCTCCCTTTACCTGTCGCCCTGCCCGTTCATCATCAACATGTACGGCATCGCCTTCGAAACGGACGAGTACTACATCTTCGCTCAGGAATACGCCTTAGCAGGAGATCTGTTTGACATCATCCCTCCGCAGGTGAGATGGGCTGAGAGACACACAGCATGCATTCTTCTATATACTGCGTATTATTGTGGATTACACGTTGGCATCCAGTACTGTTTACTGCTGTGTTATTTTTGCATGTGACATTTAGTTGTCTCTCTGTGGAGAGTCACAACTCCTGATGCCAAAAACACAAAACTCCACTGGACTTTTACTGTGAAATTCTATCCACATAAAAGGGCAGTGGAGGCTCATTAAGGCTTTTTGAACTGGCATGTTACATTAAAACTCAGCAGGTGTTAATGAGATGAGAAAGTTTTGGTGTCCAGTAGCAAAGGAAGAGAAGCCAAAAATGGAAGTTCACAGGAATGATACCAGAGTTGCATTAGTTTTTCTCCTAGATCTTGTATTAATGATGGGAGAGTCAGAACTCTGTACAAAGTCTTCTCCAGCACATCCCAAAGATTTTCAATGGGGTTAAGGTCTGGACTCTGTGGTGGCCAGTCCATGTGTGAAAATGATGTGTCATGCTCCCTGAACCTCTCTTTCACAATTTGAGCCCGATAAATCCTGGCATTGAAAAAATCCATTGATGGAATAAGCTGGCCATTCAGAGTATTCAGGTAGTCAGCTGACCTCATTCTTTGTGCACATAACGTTGCTGAACCTAGACCTGACCAACTGCAGCAACCCCAGATCATAGCACTGCCCCCACAGGCTGGTACAGTAGGCAGGTTGCGTTTTGATTCTGTCAACTCCACGGGAAGTGCAGAGCTGCAAAGTATTTCACAGTACAGTTCAAACAGTCCCCTAGGGGCCGGTGCATCTATGTTTTTCCTTCTTCAGAAACTGGTGTGGAGTTAATTCTTAACTCAGTGGTGTTCTGTAGAGTTTCTAAGACCTTGTCATGCTCTCTCTCTTCAGGTTGGACTCCCTGAGATGGTGGCCAAGCGCTGTGTTCACCAAGTTGCCATCGCTCTGGACTACATGCACTGCAAGAAGCTGGTCCACAGAGACATCAAACCTGAAAACATCCTCATCTTTGACAAAGAGTGCAGAAAGGTCAAGCTGTCAGACTTTGGCATGACACGGCGTGCCGGCTCCCCAGTGAAGCGGGTGAGCGGCACAATCCCTTACACGGCGCCTGAGCTGTGTGATGCTTCGCGGCATGAGGGTTTTTGTGTGGACTACAGCACGGATGTGTGGGCATTCGGCGTGCTTCTCTTCTGCATGCTGACGGGAAACTTCCCGTGGGAGAAGGCCATGCCGAATGACTCCTTCTATGAGGAGTTTGTCCGCTGGCAGCGCCGTCGGACTGGGATGGTGCCTTCGCAGTGGCGCCGCTTCACGGATGATGCCCTACGAATGTTTCGTAGACTCCTCTCCATCGACCAGGAGCGCCGCTGCTCCGTCAAAGAAGTCTTCAGCTACTTTAACCACTGTTGGATGTTGGACACGGAGAACGGCAACAGCAGCAGTGGAGCTTTAGCAGGCAACGTAGCTCCTCTGGACATCAGCTTGTCCTCGTCCGAAGAGGACGTATTAGTGGACAGACTGAAGCAGCAGAGCCTGTCACCTGCTTGTGTGGTGGCGAAGGGAAGCATTATGACGGACACCCACTACTCCTCCATGTCCACCAACAGCTCGCCATCCTCCACCGGCAGCTACGAGCGGGTCAACAGAGAAAACAACGAACGAGGACGTATCCTGGTCACCACGCCCATCGAGATCTGCGTGTAGAGGCTGCTGATGCTTAAGTGTACCTGCTCACTCGCTCCCTCACACGAGGATGGCGTGTGCCGAAGAGGTAGCTTTCTCTGACTACGAGAAAGAGGAGAAAAGTGGCGAGCAGTACAGGAAACTATCATCAGTTCGCTGTAGGTTCGGGGCAGATTTGCTCATTTCTAATGAAGACAAGCTCTGAGGAAATGAAGGGGGAGACAATCACATGCTGTTGCCTCCTGTATGTGATTTATACTTCAGTTACTAAAACAAGACGTGTACTCAATAAGACTATCTCACTGACCTGTTTAAAAAGATTGAAACAAAAGGCAAAAGCAACATAACCGTCAAGCAATATGTTCAAACGTTTTGGAATAATCCAGGCCTGGAAAAGGTGTCGGGTGATTTCTGTGAGCGATGGTGCTGTTGTGTGTTTATTATAGTGTAGCCTACCATTGTCATGTTTGCTCGATATTTAAGTGGCTTTTCACTTCATTTTATTTGGTTAAATTATTTATTTATGGCAGATGCACCTCTTTCAGATGTGACTGGCAAAGAGATCTGGCGCCTGAATTGTCTCAAACCGTAGAAGCAAGTCATTTTGGATTTCGGACTGTTACATTTTTCTTTAAAATGTACTTGTTGTTGTTGTTGTTGTTGTTGTTGTTGTTGTTGTGATCTCTCATAAAAGCGATGTATGTAGACGATTTTTGTCCTTTCCATGTTACCCTGTGATGTCTAAACCCACCGCACAGTAGCAATCAACAATACAAGCGCCTGAAGATGCGCCTCGTGGTCAGAAGTAAGGGATAGTCGAGTTTTTTGTACTCCCATTAAACTGCTAAACTGGGACCTTTACTGAATACTGTTGCAGCCCAGTTATCAAGGTCAACTGTTTTCTAACCATTTGTAAGGTGACAAATGAATTACATTGTGTTTTTCCTTTATTTATGATCATTTACAATCATCAACTTTATCATAATTAACAGGCATATTTGGACTGAAAAATAGGCAAGATACATGAAATAATCTTAACATAAGATAGGCCTTCTGGATCGTTTTTCCAGCGTGAGAAGAATACAATGCAGTATTGACATTTGAGATGCTCATCCCTTTCAACCCTGCTGTATTATTTATGAGGAACCCTGAAAATGTGAGACAGGATACACAAATGTAGAAAACACAAAAATGTCTTTAGGATTTGAGGAATTTAACATTTCATTATTCTCGTCTTGTGTTTTTATAATTATTGCATGGGTATTTCTGTGGTTAACATTTGTTGAAATAAATACTCCAACTATAAAAAAAAAAAATCTTGTACTTCTATTTGGTAGAGTTGATTGTAACTGGATTTCTACAGTTTTACTTTGTCCACCACTGCAAACACGCAGATGAAAGATAACCGCATGGAAACACAAGTGCGAAGAACTGCAGAAGACACAGAGGCCAAATTATTCAAAACCACAACAGCTCAGCTCAGATAATGGACCAGCATGTGTTATGCAGGTTACAGAATACACCATGTATCTCAGCATGTAAACAACAGCTTATAGATAAATTGGATCACTAATGGCAGATTTACTGAGGTGAAAAGACTGAAGCACCTTCTCATTTCCGCTAAAGATACAAATTCGTGCTTTAGCATTTATGTCAAAGACACAATAAAAACAGAAGGATATGTGGACTGTCTGTAAGTCGGTCACACAGTTATGCCCCAATAAACTAACGGTGCCCCACGAAGCTGTAAAATCACTGCGTTCCTGGCTCAGCTGTTAATGAGCAGCGTTTGCCTCCACAACCTTGCTGGAAACTAAATTACACAACACGCCAACCCAGGTAGCACTGACTGACTGACACTGATTTAATATTACAGTAAGTAGGTCAGCCAAAAGGAAGTGTAAAAAAAAAAAATAAAAAAATTTGAATTTACTACAGATGTGCACATCACAAAGCCTCTATACGGACTGATAAGAGAGAGAGAGGTGAAATGAATCTTCCCAAACTCAGTCTCTCAGGAACCAGAGAGGAATAAATGAGCTAGAGAGCACATCAACAAGCAACCCTGCATGTTGAGCATGGGAACTACAGCTGAGCGCTGCATTCGCTTACGTCAGGGCAAAGAGGAAGAGCAGATATAACCACTTTTACTTAAGTACCATGTGGTGTATAAGCTCACAAAAAAATACAAGGTTTTTATTCAGGTGTGTGAATATTTTTTCCTGTTTTTAGAGGTCAACTACAGAGAGTTTGTGCAAGTGCAGCTTTCCAGTAGAAGTGAGTAATGTCACTTGAATAGCTATGAGCAACATGTTTACAGAGCTGTGAGCAGAGAGAGTGAGAGAAGGACCATGATCAGATCCTGTCATAGTGATGAGCAGTAGAATTGTTGTTTACAGCTGGGAGAAAACGTATTATCATTATTACAGCTTTTCCACCTCCCTTTGAATGACAGTGAATACTGTTAGAAACAATCTCTTCCACCTTTCCATTAAATCACTTTATTGATCTTTAATCAAGAATCAGTCTGATATCAGCTTCAGGACCAGCGAGGGTGAGGCTGTTGGGTGGAGAGGTGGGTAGGTCGTACCATCATCGTGGAACCAGCGAGCTGAAGTGGAGTCATCCGGTAGAAAGGACAGGAAGAGCTGTCAGCATAGCAATGATAGGAAAGACGTCTGGATGTAAATACTTAGCTAAAAATATGATTAGATAAGCAAAAAATGGAAATGGGAAAGTTTTTTAAGATATATTTTCACTTTTTAAAAATTCTAACAATATTTGCAATATATCCATATTTTCCACTAATATGAGCCTCTGGGGGAAGATACATTTTGTACAATATATTAAAATTTTCTACTGTGCAAACGCACATATCCCCTGATATGCAAAAAAAAAAAAAAAAAAGCATATTGCAACTCTGAAAAGGAAAAAAAAAAAAAACATAATCATAACACAAACCTGAAAAGAGTTTGAAAATAAATCCCTGCAGATGGTTGGTGATTTGTCAGAACTGAAAAACATGTTGCTCCTGGGTGGAGCAGCAACGATTGTGAACAAACATTCACGAGGCTTTCTGAGAGCAGAGCAATACGACAGGGAGAAGGGTGAGACTGGACTGAAGGCTGAAACTTTTACTAAATGTTTCTCAGTCACAAGACACAGACAAAGGTTTCATTTTAATTGTATTTAATAATTTAATAACAGAAAGTGCGAACATGAAAACAAGCGCTGACAACTTTTAAACAATTAGTGCCTGTTTTCTCATCAGTCGTGTCAGTCCAGAAACAACTTATGTCAACTGGAAATACAAGAGAATACAAGATAAAGATGGATGGTTAAAGCTGCACTAGGCAACACACAGTAACAAGAGGAAACCAATATGTCAAAGGGTGAATTCACTCTAATCACAAAAACACTTTTCTATACTTATTCCAGTTTTACTTGTGTATTTATTCTTTTTGTTTTTTTGCTGAAGATTGTTCGCAGCTACTTCCGGTGTAAGCCAAAAACCGCTCCCCTCCTGGTAATCGAAACGAATACACCGATACACTTTCATAAGCTGTACCATAAAAATATGTCCTCTTTTCAAATATATAAGTATCTTTAAAGTATATCACAAATTAAAAAAAGGGACCCTTGATAAAAGAGACCTTTAAAACCACAGAATTAGCCTTTTAAATCATGTTTTAAGTGATTCAGAGACACTGGTCTGTAAATTCTATGGAGACAATTTGCCTAAATGTAAACAAATACAGGCTAAAATTACTGGGTAACTATTGTAGCTCATAGTGCATCTCTAGTAAAAACTAAACAAACTGTTTGTCTGTCGACAAACAGACCAAAAACTGAAACTTTGATCTTTTGTAATTCCAAAACAAAAGGAGCAAATCTGTGTTTTCATTGGGAATTCTTGCAAGAAAATTAACTTTATCGAATACCCACTTACAAACGGACTTATCACTTCAGCTAGGAAAACCTAAACTATTTAAAGCAGACAATGTAGGCTAAGTGAGTTTTTGTGATTTGGTTGAACTGCCCCTTTAATTTCACATCCCCTCCAACATAACATAAGATAAGAATTCACCAGCTCAGCCACAAAACACTGAAAGCTGAACGTTTATCAGTCTTAACTTTCCAGATCTGGTGAGCAGAGATCCATCGAAACCTGACACCACTGTATTAATATGATGAATGTACAGTTTGTGGTCTTAGATATTCAATTGTTTCATATAAAATATTGCTTAGTGCAGCTTTATAATAAACTTTAATTATTTTAGTAGAAAGGGAAGAACCAAGTCCATAAATAGACATAAATACCAGCTGCAAATGATACTACATATGAATTATAGAAAACATCACCTGTTCATGTAGCATGATGAAATTAAATAATGTAATGGTTATATGATGACTGAAGCGCTAGCAGTCATAGAAAAGTTGTACAAAAACTGTAGAAAGAAAACAGTGACCTCACACTCTATAAAGATATTATGCTCTCTACAACATATTAAATAATAAACTTCATTTAATATTCAAATAGAATTTTTATGTTCAAATAATAAACTGTATTTGTGACGTGGCTATGCCAAGTGTGGCTCTTCAAGAGGAATAAATACACACTTACATCCACACACACACACGCAAACACACACACGCAAACACACACACACACACACGCACACACCCTTCTCGGCTCAGTCGAATTGTTGCAACTGCCTGTGTTAAAGACCTACAAAAGAACAGAAAATAGAACAGGACAACAGACACGTCTTATAAAAATCCTAAAGTGGCCCTGGGTTTGAAGTGTCTGTCATGACAAGTGAAATCTTACCAGAAGGTCTGCCTTCTGCTCGAGCACACAAATTAATTAGTGTTATAAAACAGCCGAGGTGAAGTTGGGCAGCTCACGTCGCACCCTGAGGAGATCTGTGGATCATTCTGAGACAGACAAAAGAAATGACTTTAATGATGAACTCATGTATTTGTGGCCTGTAATTTTAATGTTATTGCTTGATTACTTCAGAACAACAG
The DNA here is from genome assembly GCF_900324465.2 of Anabas testudineus. Taxonomy (NCBI): domain Eukaryota; kingdom Metazoa; phylum Chordata; class Actinopteri; order Anabantiformes; family Anabantidae; genus Anabas; species Anabas testudineus. The sequence continues at coordinate 6,547,163 of NC_046617.1, read as the reverse complement.
CGCTTGTGAAGGTCAGGACCATTGGGGATAAGGTGGATCGTTGGTTTTTGTAGTCACTGTGTCGAGCTGATGGTAAAACATGAGCATCTTAAACAAAGGCCGAATCATTATGACCACATGACTTCAGAACATCGCTGAAACTTTCAAATCTTCAGTAAAACGGCCATCACTGGGTATTTCACAAAATGTTTCTTTTTACTTTTTATTCCTTCAAATTATGAACTACAGTGCCACACTCTAATATTTTGTTGGACCACCTTTAGCTTTGATTACAGCACACAATCCAAAACTGCCTTTTTCCACCTAGATATTGGTAAAATTAGGAGCATCCTGTCTCAAAGTGATGCTAAAAAACTAGTCCATGCATTTGTTACTTCCAGACTGGACTATTGTAATTCATTATTAATAGTTTGTCCCAATAACTCCTTAAAAAGCCTCCAGTTAATCCAAAATGCTGCAGCCAGAGTTCTGACTGGAATTAGCAAGAGAGATCATATTTCTCCTACTTCTCTCCATTGACTCCCTGTAAAATCTTGAATTGAATTAAAATTCTTCTCCTCACATATAAATCACTTAATAATGAGGCTCCATCTTATCTTAAAGAACTCATAGTTCCATATATTCCCAGCAGATCACTCTTTTTTGTTGCCTGCTGTTCTTTTCTCTTTCTGTTCTTTATCAGGCTTGTACGCTAGGCACTAGGCATGATGGGTGCATCACTTCTCCCGCCTCTCTTCTTACCCCGATGCTCCCATCAATCTGGAACAGGGTAAATCTGGACTCATCAGACCACATGACCTTCTTCCATTGGACAGTTCTTAACCCAGTTTTAGCAGTTTCATCAATCTCGTTAGATGTTTTTTTTTTGCTTGATTCATGTCAATAATTTGAACCTTCTGAAGTAGATTAACATCTTTTCCACGACCACAGGATGTGTCTCCTGACATGGTTGTTGAGAAGCTACTCACTGAATCAGTTAGTAATAACCTGTTGCCAGCTGAAACATAATCATCCATGTAGTAATTATCCAGTGGGAGGCTCTTAGCTATTTGCTTAGTTAAAGCCGGGCGGTGACTATTTCTTTTGGACGGGCAGTGTATTACGTACCTCCAGTGTCCCCAGACGTCGTTCATATCATCTCTTGTGCTGTCTGCTTACACTTATGAACAGTTTGTTCTGTTGGATAAAAAAACACATCAGCCAGAAATGTATTAATTTCATCACAGCTACTACTACATACTATTCAGTGGAATGCAGTAAACCCTGCGTGCTACATACAGTATTATCAGGCTTTCAAATGCATATGATGTTTTAAAACTCAGGAACTACAATATATGGTCAAGAATTCCTAAGTGATAGGTGACCTTGTCGTTTTAAAACCACCAGCATTGCCCTGCTGTTTTATCAGCCTAATTTCTTCTGGCTTCAGGTTTTCCACCTGTTGCTCCAACTGGCTGTAGGGATTCGCTCCCATTCAGCCACAAGACCAGCGATGAGATCCAGCACCGATGCTGGTTGTTAAGGTCTGACGCCTTTTAAGTTCATCCCAAAAATAAACTGGGACAACTATTTCTTTATGAACTGTTTGTTTCCTCAGGAACAGCATTTTAATGTTTTGAAGACCATCACCTTCACACTACACCTTTTTATTTAAAAGCTGCACTAGTGACCCCCAGAGGCCGTGCAGCTTCTTACACGTAAAGTGTAAGTTTGAACTTAACTTAAAAGATTTTTCTATTTACCTTGTGCTCTGGACATCTCATTGAGAAGTTCTCTTCATTTAGGGCACAGCCTAAGAAAAGTACAAAAAGAGTACACTTTCAAAATGTATAATTTCAGGGAGAGTGAAAATGCGAACGACATCCTTCATTCAGGCCACCGTCTGAAAACACACACACCAAAATAACCTTTAAGATTCGTCATTTCAGGCTGTGTGAGAATAACAGCCTTCCTACACACATAAGAAAAGCACAAGTGACTCAAGATCTCACCCTTTGGGGATCTGTCACGTAAAACATCATTTTCACAGCCTGAGTTAAAAACTGGCAGATTTTAGGAACACAAAACCATGACATCAAATACTCATCAGTGGAAAAAATGTTGATCATCTACAATGTACCTGAATTAATGGCACATCTGTAGTGATAGTTTCTGGGACAACCCTTCTGGAAACAACCCATTACTGCACCTGTTTGTTGGCATGTTGAACATACCTGAAGATGACAAACACACAGTGAGAAAAAAAACACTAAACACTGTTGGCTGATATGCACTTATGTCAATAAAAGCATTTCTTATTAGAAACTTTATTCTCAATAAGTCCTACAAAGATTTTGGTTTGTGTCACTCACTGTCTCTTGTGCGAGCTGGGCTGCCTCCTCTAAGCCGTACAGCTTCCCTCTGACTAGGAATACACCAGTGGTCCAAATGCCGCAGTCCTCATGGATCCAGCACTCACCCAGACGAAGATGCACCTTTGGGAGGGAGTGGCTGTCACTCTTGAGCAAACCGTTGGTAGCAGAGCAGTCTGAACCTTCACAGCCATCATTTGAGGAATTTACTGAATGGCTATTGGTGAGTCCATGTAAATTGCCTTCCTCTTTCTGCTCAGTCCCGCCATTCTGGCAGTTCACAGACGGGTTGATGGGATAGTACGGGCCGTGAAGGTCCCCAAGGCCCATGATGTTGGCTGTCTGACCACAAAGGCAGCACAACAGAGTGGCGTGACACCTGCTCTCTGAGCTGAGTCGACCCAGCTGGAAACAGGATGTACTGGGAACAAATCCGGACACAGACCTGACTGCCGTCTGCCGTTGTCCTCTGCTGCGCCACACCGATGCCTCTTCTTGATAGTTGATAACAGTGCACAATCTCTCGTCCATGTGAACAAAGGGGCAAAAACTGTCTGACTTCTTGTCCTTTTTCTCCTCTTTAATGTTTGCATATTTAAGCTTGATTTCTGGCTCTCTGGGGGAAAACAGAGCAGAAGGTCCAGTCTGAGTTCTCCGTTTTCTCTTTCGTCTGGTTATAGTTTTTTTGTTTACCACCACTTTCCTGCAGGATGAGGCCTTTTGCTTCATGCAGTGTTTTTGTCTCTGTTTGGTTCTTCTCAACTTTTTAGCTTTATGAATGCTAAGCGGCTTCTTTCGTTTATGATTGATGCTTTTTGCACATGAGGTTTTGCAGTGAGACTGCTGCTCCTTCTGCTGTGATTTGGTCTCTGTGCGAGCATACTCATCAGACTCCTCGGAATTACTGCTCACTCTCTGACATGCATTTGGCTGTGAAACTGACTCGTCTGCCTCCGAGCTCGACAGCCTCACGGCATACTCCATCACATCATCTGAATCACAGCTTTCGTTATAGATACCCACCGCATCATTTTTGACTTGTCTCCTCAAACTGTGTCGAGACACAGTGCGTGTGAACTGAGGCATTTCAGAGACAGATTTTCTGATTCTGGTACTTCGTCGTACCTCTCTAGGCTGAGCTTTTTCACCCTGACCCTGAAGAGGAGTTTCTCTCAGCAGATTCTTCTTACAAGTAGCACTTTTCTCACATATAAAACTGTGGCTTTTCTTCTTTTCATTACTGACAGAAACTTCAATAACATCGCTGTCATCGCTGGAGATATCCACAGGAGATTCTGCAGGGTTGCTGTACACAGCACTGAGGTCTGACAGGAGGACTACAGGCCTTGTGTGATGTACAGGAATGTCCACTGAGCTGTCTGAGGAGTCTTCTGAGTATGAACTGTCAGGACTGGGCGAGCTCATAGGTTGAGGTAGGTGATAGCAACCTCTCCCTTCATCTAATGAGGATGCAGTTGGAGACAAAGGCTCCACAATGTGCCTCACGCTCTCTTGAATAAAGGGACTGCATAAAAGGGGCTCCTTCGCTGAGGAAACAAGGAAAATTACATCAGAGCCGCTGTCACTCTCCTCTCCACCACTGCTTTCAGGAATAGGGCCACCGGTTTGGTCGGGCCCATAGAAACCTGGATGCCACAGGTTGCCGTGAACGCCGTTGTGGTACAAATCCAGCCCTGGAGCTATCGTTGAATTCATGTAGTTGCCTAAAGCCTCAGGGCCCTGCTCCATGTCTCTGCAGTGGACGGGCGCTCCTGGCTGCGTGGAGAGAGTGTTGTAGGAAGACGAGGCTCTGGATCTGTACGAGGAGGTGATGTCTGTGCTGCAGCTTGATGGACGTCGGTGGTACCACTCCGGTTTCTTTGCCAGATCCATGGCCTCAGTGTGGCTGTGGGTCAGGGGGTTGTAGCTCTTTGACAGGTCCATAGCCGTGAGAGATGGATCCTGGGAGGACACTTCCATCACTGCCAATCATATCAACACTACTGTGATGTTTGATTTTCAAGTTTTTGATGATGCTTGTGTCTTTTTTGTTGTATGTGTCTATTGTAAATATATTAAAATTATTATAAGTAGGTCTGAAGTAATGAAGAAAAATTTGAATGATTTTTCTAGCAGACCTTTATACAATACAATAACTTCAAACTGGGATAACTGCGTAAATGATTTATACAATATTATACTCCTGTTAATCAGCTGATAATCTTCATGCTTTAATCTAGAAATGTTTTCTAAAATATCTTTAACATCCAAATAAATTAACTTACTAAAAAAAAGGGAAAATAAAAACTACATATCCTCACAAATGTTATGTTGAAACCAATTAGTATTTTTCTAGTTTTTAAAAAAAGACTTGTTTAATGTGATTATCACAAGTAGTTTGTTGTGTCATTAGCTCTACTTTAGACAGGTAGGCCCGCTCAGATATCCATCCATGAGTAATGTAGAAGGTGATGTCACCTACCTGTAAATAATGACAGGTCGATCAGCTTTAACTCAATGTGACAATAAGTGTCTTCAAAATGTAAACGTGTAGGTGACCTCACCCCTCAGGTGGCCGCGGTTGTGACGGATGTCGCCAGGCTTGAGGATGCCACTTCCCCCCCTGGAACAGCTCTGGTAGCTGGGTTAGCTAACACACCTCTCCAGGCCCCTCATCATCGGGGCTGGATGTAAACAAAAGCAGCGACAGCTCCAGTTCATGCTAGCAGGCTAACTAGCTTGCGCTATGACGCCAGACTGTTTCCAAAAGGGAGACGACACTCGACGCGTTAACGACTGACGCACATTTTCGCCAAAAGTGAAGGTAGCTGGTAGTGACAAGCTCCTGGCTACTGTTGGTATTTTAAAGTTGTCATCATGGATACCTTCTTCCTCCAGAGTCAAGTCACACTGAAACGACATGGACGAAACCGGAAGAGCGCCGCGAAACCTTCAAAATAAAATCGTAACACAGGCAGGTGAACCACGATATTAGCAAAGAGTCCAAGAGGTGAACATATGATTACTAAATAAATACCTCCTGCTGTTCACTTGCCTCGTCAGCGTCACTGTAGCACTTTCATTGCACTGATATAATGTCTGAACATGAACAACACCTCAGTTTTACAAAGTAAACATATGCATATGCAGAGTTAGTGCAGCCACTCAAACGCACCATCCAGGCGACACATCAGTGACTGCTTTGATTCTTGGAATATCGCTTCGGAAGTTAAGTTAATTTTTTTATGATAACTTCACAGCCCTCTTACCAGGAACAACACTGAATTATCTCCGTTTTTTTAGCCCCAGGATCCTTTTGCTGTAGCTTCCTGGATCAGCACTTGACTCTACTAGCTGTTATTTTTGAGACTGCGTGTACAAAATGTTGTGATGAGATGTTGTTGCACGATTAAACAAACAAACAAACACCTGATAAAGTAGCTATAGCTTTAATCTGCCAATTTAATAAAAATAATGAATTTGTATTAATAACACTGCAGTGTACAAATATAAATGACAGTTTATGTATGACAAACGGATCTTAACATTACTCTCCAGAATTTATTTTTAAATTAGTTTAATTTAAGATATTTTTTATTGCTTAAAAAAGGAACAAGGAACATACAGCAGAGGACACCAGAAAACAAAATACATATCTAAAAAACACAGAATACTCATACTCAAGTCATATTAAAGTATTACGGTATGACAAAGCTGTACAGATAAAATATATACACGACACAAAGTAAGCCATTATTTTTTTGTGATAATATTTGGTGAATCCAAATATTTAAAAAGATAAATAAATAAATGAAACACTATCACAATTTGCACTTTCACAGGATTATTGCAGGAGAAATCAATCTATCAAGGTTAATAATTGGTCCAGAAAAGCCTCACAAGACCTTATGGTTATCTTTACAGTATCTCAAATCGGACAGATGAAAACCAAAAATAAAACGTGACATGACGTGAGCTTGTGGATTGGAGTACCTGTATCTGTCAAATAAGACAAATACGTTTCGGAAGGGAATCTTTTTGTTTGTTTGTGTTTTAAGGACATTTTTTTTTATAATACTGAGAGTAAAGTAGTACTAGTGAAGGTACAGTAAAGACACATGTAATACTGCTATCATCAAAACAGACAATTCACAGTGAAGTCTGAGCCAGAGCCTGATGAGCCAGCCTCAGGTTTTCTCTCAGTTCGTCCATCTTTCTCTCTGCTTGGGCCCTCACAATGCTCAGCTCAGTGTACATGTCCTTGTATTTCTTTGTTGCGTTCCTCTTGTCCTGTAACAAGACAGAAATCTCAGAACTTACAAACTGCAGAAAAAATACAGGTTTGTTTTTTTTAAACATTGTACACTGTCTCCATTCATTTCCTGATCACCCATGACAAATCGTGATCACTAGTGTTACTCTTTATAAAGTCATGTTTTCTGCAGTGTATTATTACACACGTTCAGACTCTCTAAACAGCTGCTGATGTGTGACTCTCACCCTCTGTGCTGACTGCAGTTCGTCCTTCAGAGATGCGTTCGCCTGCTTCAGACACTGCACCTCAGATTCCTTCACTCGCAGAGTAATCTGAAGAAAAAGAAGTTAATGTAAACAATTAAATGCAATCTTCAAATACAAATATGACATACAGACATTATTACAGGGTTTACACTTCTGTGTCCTGCAGGTCTGAGAATAAACACCTTCTAACACAATTAAAGTTGTAGCAGACAGAATCAGTTTCAGTAAACAGTACATCCCAGCTGAGCCTCTACAACAGATAGACAGGCTGATTTATAATATGGAGTAAAAATAGAAATGTATTAGATAGTTTGAATTTTAGGGTTTTTTTGCACTCTTCTTATAAATACTAACAGTCAACATCAGACGGTGCCCCTGTTGTCACCACACAACGTTTTCAGACACTAGCTTCAGTTTGGCAGTAAACACACATGATTATGGTGGACAGTTGAAAAGTCATACATATAGATATGCTCCAGACATAAAAGTTTTGTGCTTAGAACAACTCCACAGAAAGTTCAATTACTGGTTCACCTAGAAAGAAACGCTCCCTCACCGTCCACAATAGAAAGATACAAAGTTGGGACTTTTTCCAAAGTGTAATAAAAACTAAAATAAGGGATTTGCTAGTTAGCTCGAACGTGACTAAAGATTTCTCGTGTTTTCACTAACTAACTACAAGAATATCTGAATATCAAAATGGAAAACTAAATACTCATATGAATGGATATCTGGATATTTGTGTCCAGCCCTAATATAGAACATAAAAGAAACCTTTTATGATCATAAAGTCCCATTTTAACTGCTTCTTTTCTTCTACAGAGAAAACTTACCTCCATCTCGTAGACATCCATTCCCTGGCTGAGCGGCAAGTCGTCCTGTTTGGCTAGAGAACACAGTCTGGTGATCTCCGCTGCGAGGTGGCCACTCAGCTCCTGTACGAGGAAAATACAATATCGCACTCAGCCCTCAAACCTACTGATGTCAATTAGCTCTATTTACAAGTAAACAGCTCTTTACAAACACTGTCATATTTAGAGTTTCATCTAACTGATATTAACACTGTGACTTATAGAGCAGGATAAATGTGCAGAGAAACACACAAAGGGGGAATTAAGAGTGTGAACTGCAGCTTGCACCTGGTTTCTGGTCCTCAGGTCCTGGTTTTCCTGCTGGCACTGACACAAGGCCTTTCTTTCAGCATCTAGAGCCTGGACAAGATGTCCGTTCTCCAGACACTTCAGACAGAACTGCTGTGACAAAACTTCGAGTTCCTGCTGGTAGGAGGTGAGCTCCTCACTTGAGAAACACAAACACATATTTCTAAAAGTATGTCTCCAAAATAAAACACTGTCATAATGGATAATGGAGAGCTGGTAGGAAAACTGAATGTACCTGTGTTGCCTGTATATGTCTTGCAGTTGTGAGTTTCCACTGCTGCTTTCTGACTGGCATCTCTTTTGCAACTCCCTCTCCAGCTCCAGGCGATGAGCATTCTTGATGGCTTCAATTGCTGAGAGACCAGAAACACAAGAGGGAGGTCCTTGAGACATGTTTGCAGAATCTTAACAGAATCGGCTTATAACAAATAGAAATATAAATAAAGCATTTACTCAGACAATCTTACTGATCACTATTATTTAACTACATTCATATTTGAGGATTTTCTTATACTTTTTAACAAGACATTTAAAGATGCCAACATCAGCTTAGCAAAATGTTGTGGTATCTCCTATCCTAGTGATCTACAAGAAATTCAAAATGCTCCAAGATTTTCAAATTTTTGCTCAGACTCTCTCTAACCGGTTGCAGTGGCAGCGCTCTCCTCCTCCAACAGTCTGTCTCTCTCCATCAGGAGGCGCTCCACCTGCTGCTGGTGTTGACGCTGCAGCTCCTCCACCATCTTCAGGTGAGACTCCTCCATGGAGGCAAACCCATGCTCACATGTGGCCTGTAGGAACAAGAGACACTCACATGAGGCAAACACTGTACTTGCAGCCTTTATGCTTCTTTGTCACCTACAGTATGTTTATAAATCTTTTTTTTTTAACATAAGCACCCATAAACACCATTTGATGTGTAAAAATAGGTGGCAGCTTGAATATTAAAATACTATTTAGAACTACATACCTTCAGCTTTTCCATTTCTTTCCTATGTTGCATCTGCACAGAACTCATTTGCCCATCAAAGTCTTCTTTCATCATGACAGACAGCAGCTCCTCCAGCTCCTCCACTCTCCTTCTTAGTACTGACACTTGATCCATCTCCTCACTTGGAACTGTTTCCTTGAGGGTTTCATCATTTTTCTCTGTGTTTTCATCTGAGACCTCCTCGATTCCCAAATGACCTTCAACATCTGAAATTAGGATTTCCATACAGTCTTCTGTTGTTTCAGGTGCCTGCTGCACATTTTCTTCCCTGATTTCATCTGCAACACTTTCCTTTCCTATCTGTAGCTCTGTACCCTGTGAGTAAGTCTCATCTGTCTGGCAACACGTGTCCCTCTTATCGACGCATGAGGACGCTTGTTGTAATCTAACTTCTAGCTCCCCGTTCTCTGCCATCAGTTTGGCACAGTTGCTGCAGTTGAGAGAAGAAGTGAGCAGTTTGTGTTTGGCTTTTTCACGGTCTTGGTCATATTTTGATTGAAGCCTGCTTAAACGACAGCAGTACAGTGCCTCAGTGGCTGCAGAGTGAATAAGGCCAGACCAAAGGTGAACTGGAAGGTGACAATCATGAAGTCTGTCTGCCATATACTGGAGTTTTTCAGGAGCAGAGGTCCTGACAGAGGAGGTGATGTGATTTATCAAAGAAATGTTCATCTGTGTCATTGTTTTAAAATGTTCAATGTCACACACCTGGTCATTACAGTTAAAGATCTTGCTTTCATCTGTCTTTTTGGGCTCTGCTGCTGTGACACTTGCATTGTTCCCAATAATATCCAGATCTTTCAAAGCTTCGCCCTTATCCCCCTCATCTGAGCCTGAAAGTAGACCATGACCTAAAAGCAACACTTGCTTCTCTAACATCATTTGTTCTGTCACCTCACGAAGAAGAGCTCCCACATGTTTTTCCTCTTGTGTCTGGGAAGCGTTGGCTTGCAATTCATGGAGCAGCCTGCTCCAAAAACCTTCTTCCCATTTCACCTGACTCTCCACTGTAGGCTTCTCCTCCTCATGCTCACTTTCATTTGCTAAATCCAACCTGTCAATCACTTCCAATAGTTTCCTCAAAGCCTGTAACCTCATGACCATCCCCTCCATCACTTGCTGGATCCTTTCTTCACCAGAGACCCATCTGTTTATATCTTCTATCCTTTCCTCCTCTAACCCCTGATTCAGCCTTTGGATGTCAGTGTCTACCTTTTCAGCTCTATGACCATAAAGTTTCTCTTTAGCAGCAGTTTCCTTCAGGTCTGAGTTCTGTGCCTGGAGCTCCCTGCAGGTCAGCTCTGATTGGTCGAGCTGCCTCTCCAGCTCAGATAATTTAGCCTCAGTAGCCTTAAAACACTGGAGCAGATATTCCTCTGCTTTCGTAGCACAGTTGCTTTTCACCTCGCCTGGTTCCTCTCTGTCTGCTAGGACATTTAGCTGTGGCAGCGCCTCGGCCTCCCTCAAGTTTTCCTCCAGAGAGGTGATCAGTGTCTGAGCCTCCAGGAGCTCCTGGTTCCTCAAGCTCAGCTCACTCTCCAGATCTTCCACCCTCATCTTTCCCTGTTGTTCCACCTCTAGAAGATGATGAGGCTCAGTGTACCTGCTGCTAAGCTCTGCTTTCAGCCGTTCTATCTCACGGTCTGCCTCAGTCAGTTGGTTTAGCATCTCCTGGTTGCGCTGGTTGAGGGCCTTGTTTTGGTTGGTGAGCAGCTCCACCTCTTGTGAAAGCCTCCTCACCATTGCCTGGTCAGGAGGTATGTGCTGCTCTATGCAACAGTTTAGTGAGTTATCATCTCCCTCTGCAGACTTTTCCAGAATTAATGAACTTGAATCATATTCCCTGTTGTTTATTTGTGTTTCTGAGGAGGGAAACAGTTCACTGTCTTCTCTGTCCAGCTGGTTCTGGTTAGTGTTTGTTGCAACGTCCAAGTGTAGTTCTACAGCTTGTCCATCACTCAGAGAAAGCAAGTCTTGGTTATTTGATGGAGGTGATACTAAACGTATGGCTACACTGTCAGAAAGCAAATCTCCTAGTTCTTGGAAATTGCCCTCTGTATCATGCAGCAGGATGCTGGGTGTCTGACTTGGTAAGAAAGGTGAGGAAAGGCAGAGCTGCTCCTGAATGTCCTGTGCAATGATGTTCTGCTGCTGTAAGAGCTCTCTGGAGTCTTCATAGACATCTTTCAAGGTCTGCGTGTGGTTGTTTGATGATTTTTTATCTGTGCCCCATGGGCAAAAATCTGCTTTATTAAACAGTGACGGGTCCAGCTGAGAAAATAGAAAAAGCAAAAAAAGAGAATAAGCACAAAGACTGATCAAAACATTGCAGACAGATACAGATTGATCTTGCTGTGGGCAGACCTGCTGCTGACATCCTGCTGTACTCAGCTGAGATTCTAGCTCCAGTCTCCGATGCTCAGACTCTTCCAGCTTGGCCTTTAGATCCTCAACCTGCAACAACAGACAACCAGTTAAATGGACACTGGTTTGTTGGTACTACTCAGCCTGGGTAAACAGATGTATAAAGTTTTTTTCCCTGACCCTCAACAACCCTGACAGTACATATACAACACATGCATTAATACTAAACCTCTAAAAACTACTAAGAGAAGAAAATGCAAGAACAAAACTTTGACATGAGAGTTGAATCGTTACCATTACTTTTGTGTCCACTTGGGGGCGGAAGATTTCCATGGCTTACATACTGTACACATTCAACAGGCACTGAGAAACATGAGCATTCATTTAGAGTCATGTTTCTGTCCACCTGATATATTTAAGTTAAGTACTAATCTCATGTTTTGCTATTTTGGTGTCATACTCACATACAGCTGCTAAATGTTCAACTATGTTCACCAGCTGGATTGAAAACTGCTGCCTACACCATGATAATCCAGATGAAAGACAATGTGCCAAAAGATCAAAATAATAAGCTAAGCAGCTAAAATGCTATGTAGAGTCTCATATATTGTAATTCTCCTCGCACCCTACTATAGCTTTGTAGGTTGCAAAATTTAGTTTGGAGCCCAAAACACAATCTTACACTTCATAAAGGCAAATTCAGTCCAACAATACTGGTATGCACTTACCCACTTCCTGTAGCTGTCAAGCAAATTCTCCATGTCCGCAGCATCTTTGGTTTCAGAATACAGTGGGACTGTCCTCTCCAGTCTGAACACAGTATTCTCCACCTGTTTCCAGCAGTCCTCTATCTCTTCTTCTACTTTTTGGTGTGATGTTGGACTCAGTGCTCTGCCACCCACTGTCTTCTCCTTAATTTCTTCCCAGCCCAGAGATAAGCCCAGCATGCTCTCATATCTCCTTCTCCTCTCTTCCCGCCTCTTCCGTCTCTCCAGGTCCCCCATTTCCAGCAAGCACGGAGGTTCAGTCTTCTGGGGATCTGTCTCAAGTATCAGTTTGTTCTGAGGTCTAAACTCAGCCCAGTCAAAGGTTTTGTAGCGACCTTCCTGTCGTCGCTCCATCACACTCCTGGGTTTTAGGTGAAAGTCTCTGTCTGTGGGGACGTCAGCAGAGGGAGAGTCCCGGGTCACATCTGGTTTGGGGAAAGCTTCAGGTGGGCTGCAGGGAATCTGGTGGCCAGGTAAGCTGTATGACAGATGAGTTAGATGTTAGAGGATAGGAAAATATCACCATCTATGAATTAAACAGTTAATCCATTAACTGACTCAACAGATAAATATGGTCAGTTTCGATCATTAATTGACTTTGTCTTTTCATTTTGGACTGTTGATTAGACCAAGTACAATATCTGAAGGTGTGAATTTGAGCACCTGGGATGAGCATATTTCAGATCATTTAAAACTAATCTAGGCCCACTTCGGCTAGTTTACACTGTTCCACAGAAGTATTTTAATTCAACTTTACCTAGCTACATCTGGAGCATTGGCAGGATGTACATTTTTAATCAGTGCCTGGATCCAGTTCCTTCGTATCCCTGCAGTCATGGCAGACAGTGTGTAGACAGCCTTGGGGGTCTACAAGATACAGGATAAGCATTTAACTCATTTTCTTGTTAAAGCAGGAACTGCAATACAAAACAAAGAATTGACCAGTAAGTACAATACAGGAACTGTGGAGCTTTACATGGATCTGAAAGCCGTAGTTCCTCTGCACCTGGTACTCAGACACATTATAACACTTTGTCAGGTCGATTTCTCCCTCAACAGCTGATGCCTGAGAGGAGAAAGCAGAAAGCATGTCTAAGTGTTGAATTGAACACAGATGCCATGATTTATTTTATAACTTAATCAATATATAAAAAAGTACCTCCTCAGCTACTGAGTCCTTGTAGTATCTCAGACTGTCAGTGGAAAGTACAAACCAATATTTCTTCCACTACAGAGAAGCAGAACACATATGAAAGGTACAGAATGCTAGACGGCAATACAAGATATGGGATGTATAGGGATTATTTAAATCATCAACATACATTTAATCTTCAACTTTTGGTTTAGTTGAGGACTAAAAATTTTTTACCTGATCATTTTCATCCAGTTTCACCATCCAGCCTTTCTTGAAGTTCAATAGATCTGGCTGCAAGGAAAATACAATGGAAAAGCCACAGTTTAGAGAACTAAACAGAAGAAACCTTTGCACTTAATTTTGACATTAGAAGTGTTATTTTGCCCAGTGTAAGTAGTTGAACTCTTTAGGTAAAAGTGATCAAGATCAGTGGTTCCCAACTTGAGGGTGGCAAGAAAAACACATTTTATCATTAGACTATTATCTACAGAAATCTGCAGTGATTTTTCTAAATAAATAATATATTATTCATGTAAATCTACACAAACAATGTTGATTAAATATTCATTATCACTGAAAAGTATATATAAATCTTTGACTCCAGTTCAGGGCCTGATTTTTCACAGTTGCTTTTTTTATTTACCCCCCATTCTCCTCAAGAGACTGAGTCTTTTTTTTCATTCATTTGATGATCTGTTAGCCAGAAGAGATGAAAACACTAGATCTTTGTGGAGTAATGAGACCATAACCTTCCTCACAATAATACAATAATACATGAAACAGAAACATCATATTCCCATCATGTTTTCTACATAGTTTTCCCCCTTTTAATACCATGCTGTATTCCTTTCTTCTGTGATGCTTTAATGGCACCCAGCTGTTAATCTTGATGACATCATCATGATTTTGATCACAATATATGCGAACAAAGAACAGGAAAACCTGTTTACATGAGGTGTATGGAGCTGTGTGGCCTCTAGGGGCACACATGGGGCTCTCGTACTTTTTTGACTACACTGAATTTAAAAAGGCTATACTTCCCTGTGTACGATAATGCATCATTTTAAAACAAATAAGTAGCATTTGCTGAAAAAGTAGCAGTAGTGGCTTACCGTCATTACATTGTCTGATGTTCTGCCGTCCAGAGATTTGGCTCTTCTGTGAGGATGGGGAACGCTGAGCTGGGTTATGTCTCCACATGACTGTAGTTTCTGGGAAAGGCAAATAGTCAATACATTGAAAGTTCAACAAATCCTTACATCACCAGCATTATCATCAGAAGCAGGTTTTCACTGATGCAAAGACGTGACGTGTTTTCTCAATCTGGACAAAGTTTGTATGTGCAGCCTGCATTCTTCCAACCAGAGTAACCAATAGTCTGGTTACTTGGCAGAGATGTCAGCTGTAAGGATTAGGCCTGCTGTAGAGCACCGCGGGGAGCCCTACAGGCTTTTCTCCCCTTCCTGTTAAACTCGCATCACCACTGAACTACACATGGATGACTGGATTTGGCTATGGAATGCATGAAACGGTTTTAGAGGGAACATAATCCTTGATACTCTGCAGCTTTTTGTCTTACGTTTCAATATGATGCCACAAGTCCAGAAGAACTGACTGAGATTCCTGCCCGCTCCTAATGATCAGGTTTCATGCTGGCGCATAGAGCTGCTTTAACAGCACGTATCAGAGTTTGGATTACATAGCATTAAATTAAACAAGATTTTTTGTTTGCTTGTGTCTGAGCTATTCAAAAGATTCTTTCTTCTCTCTTATATAACCACTTTAATGGGGAAAAAATTAGCACTTTAATCGTTACAGAACATTCTTTGTGTTTCTTTCTGGCATTTACGCTGAACACTTTCCAAGCACACAACACAGTGCTCTGGCAGCGGTGTGAACTCGTCTTTTTTTTCTTTCCCAAACAATCGCTGACCGCTGGAGACAGAGCCTGTCCTCTGTTTAGTGAAGAAGCTCCACAAAGAGTGGGGGGAGGAAGAGGCTGTCTTGGGAATCTCAGCTCAGAGGCCTGAATGAACTCTGGACAAGCTCTTCTGACCTTTTCCTGGTTAACAAAACAAACGCACCCAAAGACATACAAATCATCACATGATAACTAGAGCTCCTGGTATATTTAAAAAGCAAATCCTCTGGAATGAGAGTGAGTGCTTAATCAAAGCTTGACAGCTGCGACAGTGATGACCACCTGTGCTGCACTGCTCTGATCATACTTTTACTATGTTTTCTACATGTGCAATGGCTACTGAAGAGTGTTTCAAGAAGGTGGTTCAGGAAAAAAAGTGTTTTTTTGTGAAAATGCTGAGCCAGGATTAATCTGTTTCATAAACAGAGTTGGTGTGAGCAGACCAAGCCCGGTTTGTTTCACGACTCTGAAACACACACCCAAAACACAAAGCACTGATTACAACAATCCTGCATTTTGCTGCCATCACGAGACAAATGCCTTTTCCATCATTTTAACACAATCCTTTTCATGTTCTAACAAGACATCAAGATATAACAAGACATCTGCATTCATAATACACGTGTATAAATTAACATATCTGGTGAAGTTGAGTAAATGCCGTTTTGCCATCATTGCTGTAGAGAAAGCACTAGTATGTATCATTAAATGCCTAAATGTATGTACAGTAAGCCTCCAAAATGTATGAAACACTACATTACTCCACTTCAGTGAACTCCACTTCACACAAGGCTTCAGCCAGGTAGTTAATAGACAGAAAGATCATTTCTGGAGCCTGGAAATCCATGTAAAAAGTTTAGACTGATTCATATGATAAATGAATAACTTTTTTAGGACAACTGAGTAATTCAAGCTCTGAACTGAAAGCGTTATCACCCTAATGCCATAAGCCTTGTCCCACATGTGCCCTTTATGCCCCCACAATGAACTGGTTGGATGTAACAGCGTGTTCACCTGATGAATGTCACTTTAACACTCACGCTTTACCTACAAATAATCAGTTTCAAGATTGTTTATATTATCTGATTAACTTCAAAAACACTCACATATCAAATCAGTATCTGCCTAAAAATCATGAGCAATTAGAACTGATGTGATCAGTGCTTGATGTCTAAGGACTGTACTTTCTGTACTTCAGGTCTTTGTGTCTTTAATATTAGCCAGTGCTTTTCATACATATCAGTTTCTATGGTAAATAATATCTGACTTAGTTAAACTTCCTTAATGAAACAATTCAATGAAAGTAGGCCTGATTGCTCAACTTGAAATCGTGCTTTATGTAACACCCTGTGGACTTGTTGTGTTGTTCTGTTTTTTGCTGTGTCACACTCAGACAGACACTTGTTACAGTTTACTCACCTCTTTAATCAGCGGGGTCTAGTCTGACAACACACAGTGACTATCATTCACAAACAGATGTGCGTGGAGAAATGGAGGCACTACTTTCAGAGCCTCCCCAGAGTTTATCAGGCTCAGTAAATACAGAACAACACATGCAGAGGTTCTCTTAAAAATCCTTGAGAGCCTTGGCTCCCAGTGTTACACTGGATCTCATTAAAGTTCAGAGGAATCTCTGGAAAAAAAGTCTGTAAGAGGAATTGTCAGATTACAAAACCTAACCGTAGGCCGACTGAACAACTTCAGGGCATCAAAACCAGTTCTAGTAACAAATAAAATGCAGCTCCAAATGAATCACCACCCCTCTCCCACCTGCTGACACATGCACCCTCTAACATAAGCTGGAAAAAACACAAGCCTTGATACAGCTAGACTGACACGTCTCACAACAAACTCTTATCATCACCCACTCAACAAGGGTTAAATATAAACTATTAAGTGACTTGAATGAATGAAGATCCATTGTGTTTGAAGTTAAGTGTTTGATCAGGTCAGAGCTTCACAGTTTAAGTGACGTATTTTTCTGCATAACACCTGGTTGCGTGAGTCACGGTCCAATCAATCCAGCCCACAGCCTGTTCCAGTACAGGCAAAATACCTACATCTACATGCAATTACTGTTCTTAATCATGTTTAGCCCACGTAGAGATTAATCAACCTTACTGATTTGTGATTATTACTATCATACGGTAGTGACTGACCACAGTTGGGAAAAAGGGTTTTAATTGTTTGATGGTGAAGCCCTGAAATCTTATTTTCTTAATAATTTGTTGATGATTCCAAAAGGACAGTTTTAGTTTTGAGTTTGTTCTGTACTCTTCTCGCTGGTTTGTAATAGGTTGCTATTACATACTGTAGAAAATTATCATTAATCTCACTTTATGTTCCTTGTTTGCCCTAATTGTGCTTGAAAATAAAATACTTTAAGATTGAACAGCTAGTACTGTGTTTTACTGTGTGGAGGCAGATTAAAGCTTTAAACACATATGAAATCGCCAAAATGTGGTTTTCCTTTATGTTTGTATCGTGTTTGTAAAGTAAAATGTAAACTAGCAGGCAGAGCCTTCGTTTAGGCATTCAAGGTACATTTAGTATTTTTAGCCATGCTAGGTGCATGACTCTTAGGATGGCATCAGCATGTTCTGGGCATCGCACAAGGTCCCCTCCCAATTGGATGTATCCAGAATGCTTCCAAGGTTAGTCATCTAGAGGGAGTGTTTTTTAATACCAGTATATTCAAGTAGCTTCCCCTGAGAAACATGTTGTATAATTTCTGCAAGTTCCTGCATGCTGTATCATTTCTGTAGTCACTGTTAAAAACAAAATATATGTCACCTATCCAGTGCTGATATTAGAGTTCAGCCAGTCCGTCTTAAAGTCAAGTCAGATTTTTAAATATTTAACTAATCATTCGACTCTCGAGGTGAAATTGCCTGAAACAACATGCTTCAGGCAATCCAACAGGAAGGAGTGAGCGACCACAGCGTCAATATCAGTGGAGAAAGGTAACAATTAAAAGTGTGGTTTCTAAAACAAGAACAAATCACCTCTAGGAGAGTGGCAACTGTGTTACAGTGCATCATAAAACCTGCCCCAAAATTGTCCAAGATGATGAATTTGTCCAACTAGGACCCAACATTCAGAAAATACATGTGCTCCAAAAATAACAGCTACAAAAGTGACAGATAATTACTGGGTCAGTAAAAACATGAGACTGCTGTTAGAATCCTAGGCCCAACAATGTTCAGGACTTCTAAGTAGTCCTTAAAATATTCCTTTAAATGTGCTATGTAAAACAAGGAAGAGGAGAGACTTTAACTCTGACGCACTGTATGATCTATTAGCTGATCTATTAGATTCCGAACAGTTTGTGACTGCAGGGCTGAGTACAGTATTTACTGCATTAAATAAAACTTTGGGTCTCTAGGTGTGTTAGAAGGTGTTCTCAGAACAATATCTGACTCTCCCTGGTTTGACACACTGTTGGTATTTTGCCAGAGCGTCTCAGATGCTGTTAGGCGTTTCTTTTTTCCATTACGCTCTGCTCTCCTATCATATTTATTAAGCTAAATAAACATAGTAAAATCCAGGTGGATTATGTGATAATCATATGAATAAAGTATGATGGCATTTTATGTACTCTGACAATGTGTCTAAGATATAAACAAATTAAACACGTGTTTACTGTGATTACCTCTCGCTTGTTTGTGCGAGCTTCACTCCTGCCCTTCCTTGAAACAGCTGCCCCAGCTTCTTGTTCTTTCTTGGAGGCCTCCAATCCCAGAATCCCCTCTGCTATGCTGTCATTGCTGGAAAACACGAACAGCTAATTAGTGAAACTCCTAGGACAAACAATGTATACATATATTGTGGCTCCTCTGACTCTCGCTAACACACAGGTGGGTTCTGACATCATTTCCACCACCATAACACTGATGATGACAGCTTCATAATGAACTCTAAACAGCACCTGTGCAACAGACAAGAGCCCAGAGGACACTCTGAGCAGCCCAGATCTTTGTCTTCTGAGTGTAAGCAAAGCTAAATAAGAAACTAAATAAGAACTGACTCCATTCTCACTGATGTCAGTCAGAGGTGTTTTGTGTAGACTCTAAAGTAGCCTGATATTATGTATACACAACTCTGATAAAAAGCAATGTTGTCAGTTAAAAGTTGGACTTCATGCTTTAGGAAAGAAATGTGCTGATGGGAAGCAGATGCCACAAATCACAGAAATAAATCACATTTACATTATTCATATAAGCATCATATGACTATTAGAAAATGGTTAGTAAGTTAGTGTAAATCATCAAATCTCTCAGTGAATCTTCATGTTTTTATTAGATCACACTGTTTCTGCTGCAGCACTCCCTGTTGCTGTTATGTGCATAATCACATAATGTACTGCAGCCACCTCGTTAGTTCTGACAATTTACATTCACAAAACGTTATTGCCTTTTGTCTTTTCTTAACATGCAAACAGGTTTTAAGTAATTAACACACAACAAGTAAAAACACCTAATGATTACTAGGTACTACGTAAACTCTCATGGTTACATCTCAACTAATCATATAAGAGATGTTCACATTAATGTGTTAGCTTAAAAAAAGACATGACTGAATGACAAGTATGGTTGTTAGGTTTTCTTCATCATAAATAAACCTGATTTGACTTCACACCAATACAGTATTGATTGGAGAAGAGGCACATGAATTAATGTCAATATAATATATTAATAATCATATAATGTGATTTCCTTAATCTGCAGTTCCCTGACAGATTGACATTATACCTTATAAGAAAGAATCTAGAAAAAAATCAATAGACTAATTTAGATCCAAATATATACTTTCACATCACTTGTCTTGTTCCCTTTTTTGAAGCAGAATGGAAAAGTCATGTCAAATCCAACAGTTTCTGTTTTACTAAGCAAAATTAACTTTTCTTTTTGTTCCCTCCCTGCCTCTTGTAGGTGCCGACAGTCATGTGCTCTCAAACTGAAGTCTTTCCCTGACAGGCAGGCAGACAGTCAGCATTAAGGTCCTGAGAAACAATGCAGCAGATATCTAATTACACCAGAGTTTTGGAATTTGTGACCTTATTTGGAGGGGGGATACGTATTTTGTGTTTTTGTTTCCCAAAACGGCAATGAGTGTAGAACTGGGATGTATTCTCCTCACGTGACCAGTTTGCATGCTGCTGGGGCACAAACTGGGAGGGTTTCTTTAAGCTAAATTTAAAAACACAGCAGTCCGATCTCTAATGGAGGGGTAGAGCGTGAGCCTTTGATCTGCTGTTTAGCAGTGTGTGATGGCTTTCAGCTTTATATTGGGGGGAAGTAGAGAGGCAATGGCTGTCCTTTGCGTTAATTGCTTGCACATTTACCCCCTTTTTATCTGCCAAGCCAGTTTAAACGCTTGTTAGCAAATACCCACAGATTACATGCAAACATACATACAGAAACACTATACAATAAGAGTTATATACACATGTTATCTTTAAATTTGGCTGGAAATTGTTAATATTCTCCAGATTATTCCTAACCTTCTGTGCTGGTCCCGGTTCTTGTCGTTCTCTAATGAGCCTGTGCTGTTTGACTCAGCCAGATGCTTGGTACTGCCATGGTCATCAACCGCCAAGCCCGAGATTGGGCTACTGAAACTGCTTCTGCTGCACAGGTCGGTAGACATTCTCCCTGAATATTAAATCAACACAAAAGGTTTCAGAATGGAGCCAGACACAGTGACAGGAGGACAATATAACGCAGTGTATTGAGTTGTATCTGAAGTAGCTGCTTTGGAAAGTTAGTTGAGATATTTATACAAGTAAACAGCAAAGCATGTGTGTAGACTGTGATGGCATTTTTTAGGGTTATATGTTGATTTTAAGATGCTATCTTTTGACACATTTGTTTTGTACTTGCGCTCACAGATTCAATGCTTTAAGATATTTTTTAACTCAAAGCAATAGTTAACCACATCTGTCACCATAGTTTCTGACAGTATACTGATGTGTAGATTTACTGTAACAAGGCACATATGGGAGTTGAATCCATTTTCAAGCCTTTTCAACTGTCAAAGATCCAACTGGGTTCATTTGTGTCATAACCACAGCCTCTCCCCGTGAACCAGTTTAAATCGGTTTGCTGAAATTATTGTAAATATCACTCTGCTGCTGTCATTCTACCTTCCAAACCTATGACTATACAGTCCACCTCCATCACCTCCTCCCCACCACCTTCCAACTTGGTAAAGGTGAATGCTTCATTTACCTTTACCAGTATCTAGACCACAAGGGATTCTTCCTATCTTCTATCTTCACTGACCTATTTCTTTCAAAGTTGCACTTATCAACAGGGACTAATGGCCACTTTATAGACTAAATAATTTATCTGTATTTGTGCTGATCTGGCACATTTTAAAGGGGACATCCCTGTGTATTAGTCAAAGAAATAATCAGCGGAAAACACCTTACAGAATTTAATGATGCAGCGATGGCCCAGGAATTCAGTGATAAGAACAAAACACTGTTACGAAACACTCTGTGACAAAGCATCATTCACTAGACGGCCATCCTGTTTGACAGAGTCTCTTGCGTTTAATCTCCACCGCTGTAATGAAGCGGCCCATAGGCACAGTCACTAGGCGTTAATCCATGTCTTCATTAGAGGACACTGTCACACCCTGCATTAAGTCTGATGCCAGATGGGTACTGGCATCCATTTTGTCACATGGACAGAGCTCCTGTCCTTTGTTGATTATCAAGCCTGTTAGGACATTTAAGAGGTACTTAAATGTGGATTGTGTTTAGAGACATTGGGTTCTCAGTGCATCTGCAAGTGCTTGTTTCTGTCTACCAGTCTGTGTTATTACCCCCTCCAGCTCAGTACTCTACATGTCTGATTAAGGGTTAAATAAAATGTATAAATAAAAAGATGTAAGCGTGTGAACATCTGCAGGATGTTAAGACAGTGAAAGAGGTCAGGAAATGGCTGCGACTGACTGATGGACATAAAAGAGTGTGTTTTTGTATGTGTGTGTGTGTCTTTTGCGCCTGTTGCACCTGCAGGGGTCTGCTCTGGGCCTGGGGGATCTGTCACAGTCCAGATGGAGGTTACATCCGGTCTCCTACCCAGCTGGTCTTCCTGCCACCGACTGGACACTGCAGAGCATTCTGAAGATGGAAAACCTGTATCTGTCGCAGCCATCTTTGCAGGACTGGGCTCCTGATAAAGCAATAATTCAGTATAAACTAAAACCAAATTTCCAAAATCCAAACTTCTCAATCGAACAACCAACAGATTCTCTGCCACACTGAGGGGATCAGACTGGGTCGAGTCTAGTGTAGACCTTGACGTGAACACCGTGTTCCTTAAAATGGTAGGTAGCAGGACAAACACAGTAAGAATGTATAGTCAAGCACTGTGGACATTTGTTTGGCTACCTGAGTGGCCACAGGCTCCACTTTGCGTTTCTTGTTCTGATTTTGTTTGTTAGTCCTTAGATAGACTGCAAGCTGTTCACTCCACCTGATGAAAAAACACAGAAAACAGCAGTTTAAAGACATTACTTCGACATTTAAACGTCACTACTAAGAGATTGTTTTTCCAGTTTATACTGACCCGTTAATGATCTCTTTACTGTCGCCACGGATGAATATTTCCTGCTCTGGCGTGATGATGCAGAGTGCATTTCTCTGGCCTGTCCGGGGTTCAGCATCTGTGATGTCTGTACACAGATTCATGTTCACCGTCCCCTGAGGCAAAGTGCTTGGCTGGAGGAGAATCAGAGCATCTAAATTACTCTTGTAGAGGTTAGGCAGCTACTCAATGAAACTGCATTGCTAGGACTTATCAGAGAGCAACTGAATGGTAAACAGAAAGTAGTTTGTGGTGTTAAGTGTGGAATGAAAGAGATGAGGGAATGAGATTGGAGGGATCACAGAGAGAGGGGGATGTGTGCATTAGAGGAAAAGCTAAGCCCAAATCATCTGTTGTGGTTTTGCACATGACATCTGGCCTAAAGATGCTTGCTTTATCCCAACGTACTTTACATGCAGATGCATTTAAATACCAGTTCCTACTATACAATTCTGCCTCATACATGATTTGATTACAATTCAATGGTTTTGTTCAGTTTCACTATCTGAGCATTTTCTCACCAGTTCATCCAGGGCGAAGCTCAGGCTGCCGTGTTCATAAAGGATAAAGAAGCGACGCTGCCATTTCTAACATTGAAAAACAGTTAAAGTTACAATCACGGCGGCAAACTCTTTATAAAGAAAAAGCACAGATACAGACGTGGTAAAACATGTGTGGATTTAAACCATGTTTCGTCATGTCCTACCCTCGATCTCTGCATGGGGTTGTCAAAATCTGTCCCTTCAGGTGCCAAACACAGCCAGCCTCCGTAGATGGGTTTTGCCTTTTGGTCAGGAGGGAAAGTGCAAACTGATGTTAGAGAAGTAGAAGCAAAGACTGCAATCACCTCACAGAGTAACAATTAATCAGTAACTATTTATATGTATCTGTCAGTTAACGTCATTGTTAAATATACAAATCATTCCCTAATTCCTGGTTTTTAGAAGTCAGAATTAGCAGTCTTTCTTTGTTTTATGTGACGTTAAATTGACAATAAACTAGATTAGTGCTTGTGATGATGAGTGATGATGAGTGAAGTGTCAGCTTCACAAATATTTGTGTCAACACAACAAGACAGGTTGACCTTTCAACCATTAACTGGGAAAACTCAGCAGATTAGGTTATCATGAAAATAACTGTGAGTTGCAACACTGGCTGGGAAAATACAAAAGCTTATTAATCAATGATTAACACAGATGGCAATGCATTTTCAACCAAATAATTATGCCAAGCCGTGTTACAGAAGCGCAAATGTAAGGCCTAAGGATGTTATGCTGCTCTGCTCTAAGCAGAAAAAAAAGAAGACAGGAAAATGTTTTTAATCATCTATGAAAACAAAGAAGAAGTGAGAAAATGCAGACACATGGGAAAATTTGTTTTTGACTAAAGAGTTGATTATTTATGTAACATCTACACAGCTTTGCATTTTGCAGTTTTGCAGTACATTAATGAAAACATGCACCACAGTTGTAGCAAAAAACACAAACAAACTGCTTTTCCCTGTAAGCGTATTCCACTGCGTCTGAGTAATACCATTTGTAGTGTTTGCAGGTTGAGCAACAGTGGTAAAATTACAGGGCAGTGACAACCGGAAAGGGGGCACAGTAATAAATTATTTTAACAATGTGAGGCATGTAGGAAGGCGTCATGATCATCTTCTTACATCACCTTAACATGACAGACTCACAGGAACAATGTTTTTTAAAGTTACAAACTATTAAAGAGGAGTTAGTGACCAATACTGTATACTGTATAAATACTGTATATATACTGTATATAATTTTAATCCAATCTTCGTCTTCTAAGCTACAAGTATACCAAATACAATGTGCTTAATCACATTACTGTAAATATTCACAGTTTTGGTGGAAAAAGGAAGTGAACCCTAGAATTTAATGAATAGTTGAACCTCGTTTGGCAGCAGTCGCCTCAAACAGGAGCTCCTGGTTTCTGCAGATCAGACCTGGATACAATCAGAAGCAGGACTATGGCTCCTTACAGACCTACCTGAGCTCTCTTAAGGTCATTCCACTGTGTCTAAATAGGGTTTAGGTCTGGGCTCAGACAGAGCCGCTCCAAAGCACTTCAGCTGAACATCCACCTGGGCATTATCTTGTAAGAGACCTTTAGACGACGTTTTCATGTTGGCATGCAGCTTCCTCTTTATGCCATGTGTAGTACTGTGAGTTCTCCGCAAACAACTCAGTCCACCAAATGTTTTGCCAGTAGCACGGTGGAGTGTCAGGCTGCTCTTTTTTAATCTACCTCACTGACTGTTCTGCGTTTGGTCAAAGTAGCTCTATCCCACAACTTCAATCTGGTTTCATTGACTGGACTCCATTTATTAGCTTCTGACTCCAATTAGCTTTTGTTGATGTCATTAGCCTAGGGGTTCACATATTTTCAACCTACACCGTGAATGATGTATTCAAGATGGGCCAGAACAATACAATGATTTGTGTGTTATTGAAATAGACAGTGCTCATCATCAACTTCTGTACATACAACATATATGCAGAATTCCAATTCACTTCCTTTTTCTTACAATTAGAAATAAGGTTGCCAGTAAAAATGTGTTTTTTGTTTGTTTTTTTATCAATCTTTAATTACAGTAGTTATTCAACTAACTACTGAGTCATTTATTAAACGTCAAAAATGTTGAAGCATTTCACTGAGATGGAGGTGCCATCTTCAAATTAACACAGCTCAGATCCCACTTTAAAATATGACAAACAGCATTAAAACTATGAAAATATTTGCTGTTTATTCTCAAATATGTGATATTGATGCTTTTACCATATTAAAGTAATCTAGATAATGAAATTATGTTAATCGTTGGCTGCAGACTTAATTAATGAATGGATTACTCAGTCAACATGTGAAAATATGAAACTTTGACTTCAACCTTTTTATGTTTAATTGAAGTTTAGTCATAAATAAATAAGGTTATTTTGTAATGAAACAAACTAAATGCTAGCTAACCGACAGACCCCATTCTACATTGAAGAATGCTAATATTGCGTTACAATTAGTTTTTCCTTTTTGTGGGTAAAAGACCCCGTCAAAACGTACATTTTATTTCAGTAAATCTAGATAATTGTACAGTAAAATAACTCTTTGTGTGTCATAATAACACGGTGCAGTTCAACGTTACCTGTCCCATGTCATGGTCGTTCAACAGATGCAGCTCCCGGGACTTGAAACAGTTCTGGCATTTGCTTTTATTGAAAATGTTAGCTTGAAATTTGTTACAGGAATTCGTGGCCTTTTCCCCTGACATGTTTCAGCTCTCTCCGGCGGTGAATAGTCCAAACACAGACCGCCGTGGTGCTGTTTTCCTCGGTACTGACTCGCAGACACCGTCCTCGGCGAACATCTGTCAGACACTGAGCTGCCCGCTGACTGCTGTCGTCATGGTCACGTCTGACGACAAGGCGGCACAACATCCGGTCATGACCTTCACAATAAAGCATGTAGAAAAGAAAAGAGAAGTGCAATTCAATGACGAAATGAAGGTCCCTTATTAAAAAAGGTGAGTTGGGATTTTTCAGCAATGATGCATGTGAGTCAGATATTTCTGCTACCTTCTACTTAATGTAAAGTGAAGTAATTTAGTCTACCTCCTAATTTAGGGGTCATATGAGCAGGCAATTTTACTCCAGGAATTGCAACACATTTAATTTGACTATGTTTTTTATTTATCTAATTGATTTTGTTGTGAGATTGTTGAGATTTATTTGAGTGAGATTGCCATGATGAAGGTCCCAAACTGGACTTTTATTTATTAAATATATTTTATATACAAATATTCACTAATTATTTGGACGTTTTTTTTTTTTCTAATATCCAATATCTTTTTGTAAAATATTGGACATCTTTCTGCCTCAATGACACCAATGACTGCTTTTTGTAAAGTCAGAAGTAATCTTTAACAATAAACTGTACTTTAAGGTTACTACTACTACCTCTGTTTGCAAAAACTAAACACTGTGAATGTCCCATGTTTGCTGTTCTGAACGTCAGACCATAAAAGCAAACAGACTGTCTTTCTAGGTATAGAATAATGAAAAAGAAATAGAAAAGTTACAAGCATTATGGCCTACACTACAGGCAAACACTCCAGCTCCAGTGTAGTGTAACTAAGTGTAAGGTTGTTTGGCTGCTGTGAGATGGTTCAAAGACACATCTATCTGTAATAAAGCATCTTCAAGATAGGATGGATTATTTTTCCACTAGATAATTGAGAGATCAAAGATGTATAATGGCTGCCTCATCTCTCATCTGCACTTTTGCACAGCATTTTGATCATCAACAAAATATTTAGTCCTTATGATTTATGACCGATTTATTGCATTGCTTGCCTTTCAGTTGTGGAAGACCCTGCCCCAGCTTCATGTCCTGCTAAAAAAGTGAATGGGTGCAGCTCAGAATTGAGGAGCATTTATTTTGAAATTCTTAACTGGAACTGAAGATATACTAGTTTACTTTGTCACCTGTGTTAATAAGTGCACAAAAGAAAATGTAACAGATGTTACTAGTTACTTGTACATGTTGATCGTCACAGTCACAGCTAAAATGAGTTGTTACAGTGACATGAACAACCATTTTACAGTCACTAACACTCTGCTTTAGCCACAAACTCAAGGTAGTTTGCAGTGACCTCTGGAGGGCAGTAAACAGTTTCTAACACACTTAACAATCACCCCCACTTAATTCAGTCTGTAACATAAATATAAGATGAAAAAACTGTATAGTTACTCTGTATTAAATAATCTGTATTCTCACTTATAACTGATCTAATCATTTATTTCATAACACAGACAAAACAAATCTCACATAAACAGCCAGACAGGATGCAAGCATTTATTCAAGGCAATTGAAGAGGCAGGGATTGTACAAAATAAAAATGTTTTTAAATATTTGGCCATCAAAAAACATATAAAATCAGCTGTTATTCATTATCATTTGACATGATCCAATCATTCAATTACATCAAAATGTGATTTGCTCATTGTGAAATACAAGTTTGCTTTATATGCAAACCAGGCTATCATCCCTAATACTGATGTATTTGTTCAGACAATATACAGTCACATTAAAAAGTAACAGCACTGTTTGCAATTTCTGATTTTCTGCATAGATTGCATGGTGTGAATGGTCGTTTTTGAAGACAAAAGATAGCTGTGATTTAGATGTGCACACTGTCCAAAGGGATTTCTGGACCATTCATGAATATTGTGTTTGTTGATATCTTTGACTTTTGTGAAGATAAGCTCACATTCCATGACCCATTTATACAGAAAACCAGACTGCAGACATGTAACTACTTTTTCTTGTGACTGTACATGGGCTTGTTAAATATCTTAGACATTTCATTTCAAGTAATAAATGCTTTAATTTCATACAATTTAATCTAACAGCACACAATGAATAAAGAAAGAAAATCAGTTTGCTATCTCGAAGAAGTAAGGGTGCGTTTTTTACATGAAACTATCAGACTTTACAAATTATAATTTGACAAATTATAGATTAACGTTGGTCTGATGGACACACTTGTCTGTTTATTTGGCCCTGCCTCCTTAGTTACGGTTGCTATGTCAATTAACATTTCCATTCTTACATTAAGCCCCGCCCCCTTGATCTGGCAGATTTTGACTTTTTATTCTGATGAATTTGTTCAGACAATGTACAGTCACAAGATAAAGTAACAGCACCGTTTGCAGTTTCCTGGTTTTCTAAGCTGATAAAACACAGACACGGTTTGATGTCTTTTTTAAACACAACCATTAAATATACTGAGTAATGGTAGAAAGAATAATGGCAACAGTGTCTCAGTAACTGGTTGAACCACCTTTGGCAGCAAAAACCTCAAGCTCCTCCTATAGCTGTGATTTAGATGTGCACACTGTCCAGAGGGAATTTTGCAGGAAACTGCAGACATTTCACTACTTTTTCTTGTGACTGTACATGGGTTTGTTGAATAAAATTATATATTCTTTTAACTATTTAAAGGGCTATTAATTTAAAACAGTGGTAGATTATTATTTATTTTCTCATTCAATTAATTATCTAACTCAAGTAGCTTCCAGTGTATATGGCCAATTCAATATAGCCTACCTTTTAGACAAGACTTTTTTCATATTTACAAAATGACATTAGTGATAAAATTACTAAGTACTACTTACTTTTGACAGAACATGTGGACATTTGGTCTGTGTAAGCAGTAAAGGAAATATCATCATACAGTATATTTTTAGGGAACATGTGAACATGTGACGTATAAAAGAAAAATATTACAAAAAATAATTAAATAAAAACTTTTTTATATAAATTATAATGGCTTCTCAAGACTGGGTCTAAAACAGAAATATGTGTTTGTTTTTTTGTTTGTTTATTGTTTTCTCATATAGAATATGCTTGATGCCCAGCTACTCTGGCATTGTCAGGCAGTATTTGTTTAGGTTTAGATATGATACATTTAATCTACTGCAAATGTAATATATTCTACAGCAGTTTTGCAAAATAAGACTGAGATCATTTCACTGTATGGGTGTAGGCTAAAGCTGGGAGTTAAATATTAAGGACTGAAGAAACACACACTGCAGTTTAGTTTAAGTAGAAGATGTGATCTTTTCCAGGGCTAGTCTCTAAGGACACATTCACGACATTCAGAAGACTAAAGAAACTGACTGAACTCAAGCTTACAAACAGAAATAAGGAGGAAGACGCTCCTGTCAGACACATCTGTGCTTTAAAACTCGTGTCTGTGATACATGTCTGGATCGTAGTATTTGGTGACCACCACTCTGTTGGCGAACTTGCGGCCAGTGAGGGCTTGCATGGCTTTCTGACAGTCCGCAGCAGAGACGTACTCCACAAAGATCTGAAATGAAACAAACACAAACAGTCAGAACCCGAAGAGTGACAAAGAAGAAAAACACAAATCAATTAAATTAATAGATTGAGATTGAGATTAAAGGATTTACAAACTGTCTTACCACACAAGCCACGCCATTGAAGTTACATGCCTAAATGTCCATATAGGCTCACATACACTTCCCTCCAAAAGTATAGGAACAGACTGAAAACATTTGGGCTTGACATCAAAAGACAAACATGAGACAAATTATCAACATTCAGCTTTTATTTTCAGGTGTTTATATCTGGATCCGATACACAACTTTTGTGTATTCCTACTATTGGAGGAGAGTGTATGTGGACCAAACCAAGCATCACCTTATATTAAGAATAGCTGAACATAAATACATAACATTTTAGGAATGTAAATGTAGGTTATGCTACCCGACATTACATGGATTCAAAAAACACAGACAAGCCCCCACTCTTACAGTAGGTTGGGAGGCTTAGAAAGGGTTTCAGCTAACCCAAGGGGAGGTGACACTGTGACTAGACGTCCCTCAAGTACACTGGAAGTTATGTCATTGTACCTTGTAGCCACCACCTACTGTAGCACAGCAGAAGTAGCTTCATCAATTATTCAGCTCTTGGTCAGGATCTAACGGTTATTCAGATTAAGTGAACCTGTGTGGTGTTCAGAACACAGTGAAAATACTCAGCTCTGTCTAAGTGGTTTTTATTTTTAGTAAAAGACCAGATAACTGTCGTTGTGTTTTTGTACCCTTTTCTAAAATGTAAATATAAAACACACCCTACAAACACAGGGCTTACTTTTCCACAGCCGGGAACTTCCACACCATCGACAGGCCGGGGGATCTCGATGGAGCGGACGCTGCCATACTTGCAGCACTCGTCGCGGATGTCTTCCAGGATTTCCTCATAGTCCTCGTCGTCCACCAGCTCTTCCGGCATTACCATGTTAAGAAGGCACAGCACCTCTGTGGGCATGCCAGAGTTTTGCAGCCTCTGTAGTCCCGGGACCTGCAGCGTTACTGGGGTCTCTATTATGGAGGTCTGTAGGTGGAGGAAGGTTACACATCAGTTTAGTATTAAGACAGTTACTGTTAACAAATATGTTCACAGTACTGATCCATTCCATGAATTTCACTTAAAGTAGAGTATTTTCAAATGTTTTCAAATGGAACTGAACCACTGTTCGTGCTACCTCTGCAATTTTACTGCTACGACCTTTGAAGACAACAAAGGAGTCCTACTTACAGGATTAGCGTTTTTAGCTCCCACACTTGCCCTTTGGACTATCAGCTTTTTGTCACCCAGCTGCATTCCATTGAGCCCAGCTACAGCCTGGTGAAGGATACACACAGATGTCAAAGCAACAGAAACCTTCCCTCAGTGGTCCCAATGGACAAAGCTATTACTGTACATTATTGCTCCATACCTGATCAGTGGCGCTGATGTCCACATATTCACAAAAGGCGTAACCTTTTGACAGTGATGTGGCACTGTCCTTCACAAGATTGAAAGCTTTAAGTGGCCCGAATGATGTCAAAAGCTCCTTTACCTGCAAAAAATAGACAGCAAGATATGAGACTGATACTTTATAAACACATATTGTTTACTACAGAGTGAATTCTAAATGTCCATTTGATACTTGGAATCACATCTCATTAATTTACACTACACAGTATTTCCTATGAGTTATGATTAAAAACAATGAATGGGATCAAACTGAATTTGCTAAGGAAATCTGTTCATGTGATAGATTTTGCTTTGCTATGTTGAGTTCTGAAAAGTAAAGGAAGAAACAGGAGTGTGGAAAATAGTCTTTTTGAGAGTTGTGAAAGGTAAATGCTGATGATGTGCAACCTCAGCTACATGTGAGAATTACATAATAACCCCCTGGGAGTTCAGAGAAGAAAGATACTGAGATCATCAGGAAAAGTGCTGCAATGTATGATTTTATTCATTACAGAATAACCTGCTGATTATTTTCTTTATTATCTGTCAGGAAGTAGTGCAAAAAGCCCTTCACAATTTCAATTAAGTTCAAAATTATGGTTCCAAATTGCTTCTTTTGTCCAACCAGCTCCAAAAAATATGTAGCTGACTATTGTAAAAGATGAAAGAAACTAGCAGTAATACTGGTATATATTTTTTATTTTAAAATTACTTAACCAATGAATCAATTATCAGAATTATGCCAATTATATTATGACAAAATAGTTTCAGCCGTGATAGAGAGCAATGTTACATTGAAGCTTGGATTCATTTTGAAGACAAGCTGAGTGGTAAAAGATGCAAGTTAAAATAGAAAATAAAAAAACAACAAAAAAAGTCTTTTAAAAATTGACTTGACTAGTATTTGCCGGCTACAGGCAAACTGCACCACAACATTTGGACACTATTGTTTAAAACAGTCTTACCTTTACACTAAAAGCTGAATATAAGTCCCCAAAAACCACCACCAGCAACAACATCCCCAATTGTTAATGATCAGTGTTAACCCAAAATCCCGGGGTCCTAAACGCGCTCCAAAAGCATAATAAGGGAAAGAAAGAAGCCAGAAAGGGAGCCTGCTGGCTTGCAGTGTATCCGTGTGAGGACCAGAATGTCTTACTTGCCTTGTGTTACATGTTGGCATGGCAGCAGTAGATGAGTACTACTGAACAAATTATGAGCGCAGACTTAACGATCTTACAGGCCCCTAGCTGGGGACAAAGTGGGGGAACAAAAATGAAAGAGCTGTGAGTATCAACGCAGTGGCAGTGACTGCAAGTATTTAAAAAAAAAAAAAGAGTCAGTGAATAAAATACATCAGGCTACATGTGCTCTGAACTAGTTGGAGTAAATGAGACAGAATGGACAGTTAGAATTAAAATCACTGTGAGGTTTATGGCATCTGTCCGTCTGAGAGCAAAGAAGGAGCTCTACTGTTGCTTCTTTAAAGGTTTCATACTTAGATAACATGTGCTGGCCTGCAGCAAATATTTACTTTAGATTTTAATATTCTCAAAGAATAAGTCCACCCTCTAGCTTTAGCATGAATTTAAACTTGATTAATTCCTATACATGATGCATTTTTGAAGTTCTTCAGGGATTTGTTTGCTCACATAATGCCTCTTTATAACCACGATTCAGAAAATGTGCCTTTTTTCTGCTTACTTGTATCTTACAGTGTTAAATTTGTACCGACTTTTATTTGGTAACAGACGCTTGTTTCAGATCCAGTTAGGTCAACAAACAATCACTATTACACAAGTACGGAGCTGGCTACCTTTGCTGTAGGCCCCATTAGCTCTCACTTGGTATGCTGGTTCAAACTGTTACAAACATTTAACACTGGAAATATATAAACAGCTTAAACTATTGGCACAGCGCCGTACAGAATAAATACCATTTCAACAGAGGGTTTCCTAAGGTGGACTTTTTCTTTGACAATTCTAACTCATATACACGGAGAGCAACATTTAGACCTAAATACCACACAGACGTAACTACAGGTAAGTTTATCGGACTCTTACTGTATGTAAATGCACTGGACTTTGCTTACCTTTCTTAAGTCAGTATGCTTAACATGAGAAAGGTATAAGCAGTTTACTTAGATAACCAAGTCACCAAGTCGTCTTCTTGTATTATTCATATATGGTTAACGATAGTGTACATACTGTAAGTTTAATATCATATAGATTTAGCAAAATAAGAGCGTAGGAGAATACAAAACGTAAATGTTAGTGGTCCATTTTGAATACTTATAGTTAAATATTAGAGATATATTCAGAAATACACGTAATTAAATAAGCTTTTTGGAATTTTCCTATACTGTTTTTGTTAACTTTAATTGTTATTTATTTGTTTGGCATTTTTGCATTAATACTATGAACTTAAATTCTGTTTCTAGGACAGGGGTGTTAAACCCTGGTCCCCTGAGCTAATATAAACACACACTTCAGAGATTTTGACTTATGTTTTGTCTTTACCACATCACATCTTTAATTTGTCATGTCTAAAAGAAACTTAAGATATGTGTTTCAGTGTGACAAAAAGCTCTGCAAGTGAGAGAAAAATTAAGTATCATGAGTGCTCCTGTTTGAAACAGTTTTCAGTTAAATACCTGGTCATCATTAAGGTAGTTAGGCAGGCCACCAATGAACAGTTTATGGGGGGAATCAGGAACAACAGTGGAGACCACACCTAAAGCAAGAGCAAAAAAAAAAAAAAGTCAAATATGAATGCTTTATCCCAAATAATATAACATGTTATTTTTTGCGGCTCAAAATATTCCATAAGTAACAAACCTGGGACGTGGAAAGCAGGCTGCTCTGAGATCCCGGGTAAAGGCCGATAGTCGTGAGGTCTTCTGATCTTCAGCGACTGACCCTGGAAAATGATTCCATCAAAGGCCATGGCCTGCGTCGTCTCATCCACAGACCGAAACTGGAATACAAAGACAGTTATGTGATGTTAACTTGCAATAAGGTGTAGAAGAGACAATAATGAGGTAAACATCAGGACCAACAGATCTCTGTTGTTTAATCCTAAAACTCTGGCTCCTCCATTTTTTTTTTTGGAGAAATAAGTCTGCTGTCCGACCATGTTCATCAACTACTTTCCAGAGATTATACGGAGTTAGAAAATCACACAAAAAGATAATAACGTTAAAGATAAACCCAATACATAAACATATAATATATACAAAAAAAAACTTAAGACTACACTACTAATTTAAATACCAATAATAATGATAAGAATAACTACCCTTTATTTTTATTTTAACCTGGACTAGTATAGTTTAAAGACAGGTAAAGGCAAAGTCTGTGATTAAAAGTATTTTCAAATTCATTTAAAAGATGAGTCAGTGCAGTGAGACTGGTGTGATATGTGTAAAACACTTTGTTCTTGTGAGTAGTCTGACTGCTAATATGTGAACAGTTGCTGCTCCATTGTTCAGAGACATTAAACGCAGCATTACAATAACTGAGGCAGTAATTGATTTAAAAGAGTGCAATTTTCCTTTGTTACTAAAAGACTAATTAAAGAGATCAGTCTAATTTTGGAAATAGTCCTATTCCCTGTCAGTGCTATATTTTAAGAAATTACTGTATAGGACATCCAATATTGCATGGTGTTAAAACAGAACAGCAATTAGTAGTAAAGCCAGTTTGTGAGATTTTAACGAGTATATCGCCTGTGTGGTGATGGATGGCAGATGAGTAAACCTGATGAGGCTCTTGATACAAATACAACGCTTGTTTCAAATTCGTTGTTGGTTTGTATCTTTTCATTTTTGAAAATTAGCCAAAACATTTACTAAAAAACACTAATCTGTGAGTACTGAAGAAATAAATGATTGAATGTAGGTGAGCTGGAATCTTTAAAATCAAGATATTTTGAAAGTAACAGAAATACAGACACCTACCTCGAGGAAAGCAAAGTTCTTATCCTGATTAATCTGCACTGCGAGTACGGGGTTACTCGGAGCTTGTGAAAGGCCTGCAAGCCGCATCTGAGCATTAAAGAACTCTGCCATGGACTCCTGAGGGGAGAGAAAACACAATCAGCACGAGCGAAAACACTGCAATGTGAACATGCAAGTGCTGGGTACAAATACCAGTTATTGGAACAAACAGGAAGCCAAAGAGAAGAGTAACTAGAACTTTACCTCAGTCACTCCAAAGGGAATATTTCCGACATAGAGACGTCTGGCTTGTCTTGTCATCTGACTGCCAACTATGGGTACTTGTGTTGGTGCTGCAGCCACTCCAGTGGTGGTGGATGTTGCCAGCAGAGCTATTGTTGGTATCTGCCCAGCCGCTGAGGTAAAAATACAAAGAGAGAGAGAAAAAAAAGGGAGCTTCATGAGTGCAACAGCAATAAAGCTGTATTTCCAGCCTAATTACAACAGACCTAACCCCTGCTTTTGCATATGAGTCAACAAAAAACCTACAGAAACCTGCAGAATATTTAGAGATCCTGCATTTTTGGACATACAGAGGAAATTCAATAGCGATGCACACTTTAGGCAAAACCTGAACTTCGATTTTTAGTTATTGTTTGTTTACATTTAGCACCACTAAAAGTGTTAAGTATGAACAATTACTAGATAATGTCTGCTATGCAACCAAGAATGTACAGGCTAGCGTCACTGGATTACTCTGAGCATGAAGAAAACTTAAAAAAGTGATGATTCTCAGTCAATTTGTCAAGTTAATCTCTTTCTTCTCTTATTTCTCAGAGGATTAATGGATATTTATATGTGAGGGGCATCAAAGATAATGTTATCTTCAAAAAATGCAAGTGACACTGAATCAAGTCAGTCTATTAAATTTACTGTCCGAGTATGACTCAGAGGAATTTGAATTTAGACACAAACGGAGGCATCGAATTGCTCAGGGCTTTCAAGTACCTTAACATCGTCTGGAAACTCAGTGCCACATCGCAAACTGTTGATGATGTTGATAAGGAGAGCTTTATAGCAACTAACTAATTAACTAACTAACATGTTTTTTTTTTTTTAGAATACTTGCATTTTATTGCACATTACAAACAAAGACCCCATGCTAAAATATTCAAGGGCCTCGCAGAATACATAATCCTACGGTACTACTTGCCCCCTCAAAGCTACTTAATCATTATGCTTGCAGCTGGCTGGTCAAATCAGTCTTACAGCAAGTCTTGTGTCTGGAACAGACCTCGATTTGACCTGGTCTCAGTCACAACCTGGTTTGATCTGCTTTGCAAGAAGAATTACAGTCTTGTTTAGGTTTTGGTACAAGCTCAGAAACATCATCACTGGACACAAACCCCTGAGGAAAGTACTGGTAGATGCAGCTCTGCTGCAGCTCAGCTCCTGCTGAGTGGCTAAAGAAATAAACTACATTTCAAGTACCTTGCATAGCTTTATATTGCATTGGTGTGATATGTTCAAAGCCAGGAGGAGGCACGTCCCAGTATTTGCAGGTCCTTTTCTTCCTTGTTCGTCTCGGAGAGTGGCTGGAAGCAGGAAATGGGGAACATAAAGGCTTGAGTAGAACAAAACACATTGTACTAGTAAAGGAAAAACTCAAACGTTTAATCAGCAACTCTCTAAAACTATTTCTGCAAAACCTGAACGTTATTACCTTCATGATAGAGGATTTATTGCAACACTGTTGGATTAGATTGCATTAG
This sequence comes from Anabas testudineus, assembly GCF_900324465.2. Taxonomy (NCBI): domain Eukaryota; kingdom Metazoa; phylum Chordata; class Actinopteri; order Anabantiformes; family Anabantidae; genus Anabas; species Anabas testudineus. The sequence goes on along the minus strand of NC_046617.1, from coordinate 6,510,309 downwards.
CTTTAGCTTGATTTACCTAATACATTAAAATCCAGCCAGATGTATATGCAACTCTCTGCAGCAGCGAGCAGGCTGGTAGTTGTATCTAGACGCTGGAGGCAGCTGTCACCCACTAACCTGTGCTTCTTGTGGTCCCGGGAGGAGCTCCGGCGGTCCCGGCTCTTTCGGTCTCTGCTGCGGCTTCGCTTCTCTCGGCTGCGGCTCCCTCTGTCTTTACTCCAGCTGCGATGTTTGTCACCTCGGCCCGGAGATCCACTGCGACTCCTCTTTTTGTGTCGCTCTCTTTCTCGCTCTGTGCAGTCATAAAAAGGATAGCAGCAAGAAATAAAAACTGTATTTCTGGTAAAAGCAATGTAGTATTATTGGTATTATTCATTACAAATTAATCAGCTGTTTCTCAATTAACTGGTTTATGTTTATTCAAAATATATTTAATAAGATAATAATAATATGTTTCATTTCTGTATAAAATAATTACATGCTCTGATAGCCTCCACTCTCCTCCGAGATGTGGTGAAATTAAGAAATCTTTTCTTCTTTGCACATAGGAAGGGAAAATATGACTTAAGACCTCTTTAGAAATCAATAAGAAGTGCTCTTTGTTTCAGTATGGATTTGATCCACCTGGTAGCCCTGCTTTGATTAAATGTCAAGTTTCAGATTAGGTATGTTTGGGTTTCTCTAAGATGTTCTTTCTTTCTTTCTTTTTGCATGAGGGAACAATCAATGTGTTATATGTAACTTTATTGATTTATCACAGTGCGCTTGAGATGAGTCATTTATTCCCATAGTCAATTTATCACGAAAAAGAAAATAGTGAAACCTTAAGGAGATGTTTTCAAATAGGTTAAAGAAAGGTTATGTTTTTTTTTATGTTTTGCAACAATTAATAGTTGCAACTAATTAATAAGAAAATCGCTTGATCACAGTAAAACATAAACGATAATGAAATGACATTGTTACCACCACCCTCATTTTATCTACAATTTAATTAGAATTTCACATCATGGTAAAACACTGAGGTAGCAGATAAATACTGTACCAATGTAAATGGAGCGTGGCCATTGTTTTAAGTAATGTGCCGAATTAAAGAGTAAATGTTAATTATTCATAAAATGTCATAAATGTAATGTTTTAATCACATTTACATGTTGTAAAGACAGTAAAGAAGTATAGAAGGCTCAAGCGCTAAGTGAAGTTTCGCATCTTGAGGTCTGTCGCAAGAGAGTGACAGATAATCCACTGTGTGCTCTCACCGGTTCCCAGACTCCGTTCAATATTGTATGAAACAAGGTGGTATCTAATTATAATTGTCCTAACATAAAATAGCAAGCAGGTTGCGAAATACAATAAAAAGCAGCTTTCTAAATTTGCTGTCAGTTCGGGTTATATATAATCATATAATTACAGGCAGCTAACGAAACGTACAAGTGTTGCATTGCTAGCTTACAGACCGCTAATACTCACCTTGTCGATTCTCGCTAAGCTGTTTCTCAAATTCTTCGAAATCCGACATTATACCGGTTATCTTGTCGTGTAAAAACACAGCAGGTGTGCCTTGTCTGACGAGTGAACGATAAGCCAAGTACACAAGCTGTCAGTGCAGTAAAAAGCCACTGAAATCACCCCTGACTCAAGACGGACCATATGAGACATACACATAAACACACAGCATCCGGTTAAACCCTCCAAAATAAAACCACTCTGAACGCAGCTTGACAGGTGTTAACAGATAAATACAGTAATAAGAAAAATGCTCAAAGGGAAGATTTGTTGTTTGTTTGTGGGTGATGCTTTCTATGCATATCTTTGAGAAAAAAAAAATCATAATTAGTGAAACATTTTCATAAAAATCAACTCAATCTTAAACGTAAACGCCACTTTAGTGCGTTAAATCAATCAATCGGTTCAGTTTTGCCACAAAATATAACTCGGAACTGTGGATCGTGTAAAATCAAAACTATCACAAGAGAGAAAATTGTATAAACCCTAGAAGTAGAATTTTAAAATGCATTAACATGCTTTAAATATAAACAAGCAAACAAAAAACTGCAGGATCTGTGGCCAGAGACGTGTGATAAACTTTTATTTTGATGAAGCCAACATCCGGTTACTCTTTTTTTGTTTCAAACAACTGGATTGACAGAATTTTCCAGTCTCTAATTTCTTCACACATGTGCTTGAATATTAATATCCAGCTGGATCACCATCTATACACTCACATGTATGTTATTTGTTAGATGCAACTGAAAATAGGTGTCCTTATAGTTAAAACAAAAGGTTTTACACTTAATCTATTAAACTCATTAACTATGATCACTGTATGAAATCATGGTCAATAGTAATTTAGCTTTTATATAAAATAAATATAAAAATACATATAAAAACCTAACATACCTACATATACATACATGTCGGTGAAGGTTTTCAGTCATTCAGATCATGGTTATCCCAAAGAAGATGCTGGTCAGTGGCAGCTGGACTTACACATATCCATATCCACAGCCTACTTATTCTGCATGTGGTTGAAGAGGCGCATACGGTAATTGTGCTTGAACTGTTTTAATATTTAATGCTATTGATGATGAATAGTATGTTTAGCTGAGTCTTTGGGCCTGTTTCAACGATGGACACTAGCTTGAAAGACTTTAACAATGACTTAGAGATATGTGTATTCAAACGTTTATGTTCCTATATTTTGTTGTAGTTTTCATGGTGTCTGATGAAGAAAGAGGGAGAGAGAACGAGAAAATAAAAACTCAAAAGACATCTACATGATGTGTAGCCAGTATTTCTTTGGACTGTGGTAGCTACACTACTTTTACATGCACAAACATAACTTGTAATACTCTTGCAGGCAAGTATTATCCAAGCACCTGGCATAAGTCGAACCCGATGCAGTTGAGAAAATAAAGTACTCACCAACTGTGTCATTCACTCAACCCTACCACTTGAGGCAGATGGCCGCTTTGTCTGGTGTTCTCTGGTTGAAGGGAATTTTTCTTTTCTACTGTTGCCTGCTCAAATGGGAGTCGATGGGTTTTGCATTTCAAAGTGCGGGTTCAAAATAATATAAATTTAGCTGCCAGACAAAAAAAAAAAAAACATTTGCAAATATGAGAAAACAAGTTCCTGCACACAGAAATAAAGACGTATTTCTAAAGAACTGTTTTCAATAGTGCATCTTGTCCAGCAGATGACAGCAGCACACACCAGGAGGAAATCTCTAAGGTGTTGACTACATATTAAAAATGTGTGGAAAGTTACTATTGAATTATAACTGTAGTTTCACCATGTAATTGCAGTGATATAGCTTTGTTACCCTAGGGAGGCTTCATCACCTACAGTAAGTTGTCAGGGTAAATTAACAACTTATCCCTGAGGATCTTGTACAATTTGAGTATTTCTGAACGTTGTAATAGAGCAACACATAAAAAGAAAGGAAAAAAGCAATATGGAGGTTTAATTATTAACAAGGAGGTTCTAGAAAATAAAATCACAGATAGATATAATTAAACATGTTGTTAGTCAGTTGACTATCATCAGTGGATCAGTTATTTGTGGTGGGCTGAGAAAAAGTAAAGCATCCTTACATGGTGGGGGTCATCAAAACTCGGCCAGATTGCCTTCCTACTGGTCCCTGTGGGTTTATGGGGGTCTTTAGGAGGCTGAGCTGGCCATGTAGCATGTCATTTATACACATATTGGGGCAGATTTGAAGTGTAAGGGAAGACATTTGGGTTCAGAAATGTGGAAATTAACATTTTATTTATATTTTGTACATCCCTCCACTTTGACTGTACTTTTGCTCAGTAAATACAGTACTGTTGAGTAGATCTTTTCTAAATGTCTCTGATAAAGCTTGTTTCCAACCTTATATCTGAGTGCTATATGTATATAATGATTCTGTACTGCAGCCAGTAGAGACACCTCTCTTTTCCCAGCACCTCCCTCCCCCCGCCTGCCTGTCATTTTAAAACACAATGTTGACCACATACATGGAAGATAACTGACTCAGCTGTGCTGCTATTAAAAGACCTCAAATCCCAAAGTCTTGCTGTGGCAGGCCGTCCGACTGTCATGTCGGAGGAGCTCCGTGAATGAGTTGAGCTGAGTCGAGCAGCTACAGCTCCTCAGGAGAGGACTTCAACGCAGTCCAGAACACCTGCAGTAAGTGCTAACTACTTATTCATTTCTTGCAATATCAAGGTCAGATGCTTCAGTTAGTTAATGCACCGCTGTTTTAATCAGTCGATCAGTGTGGATCCAATACTGTGGAGAATTACTTTTACGTTTAATTTTATTTTGAAAACCTGCTGCATAGAATACAAAATGTGTTTTTATCCTTTGTGTTCCTAAGTCTCCGGACTTTTTCGTGGAATAATGTGACAAGTATTCTGTGACCTTGAGCCTTTTGTGAGTGATACAGTCTCTATTTCTAGGGCACTTTATATTTAGAAGCTCCTACTCGGACAAACAGCTGGTGCTTGGCATGGAAAACCAAAACCAAAAGGTTATCTTTAACTTCTCAGTTGGACACAACTAGAGCATATGAGTGTCGTTCTTTACAATGTGATGATGAAAAACTGGCACAATCGAGGGGGTTTTCACTCCCTTATGTGAAGGAAAGCCATGTCTCCAAACTTATACTGTAAGGTGTGTGTAACTCACACTCAGCTGATGGATTATAAGACAACTGGCCCCTTGTGGTTTGTGGTTGTTTTGCAGCTCTTCATGGTTGTTGTGTGTCTATTTTTCTTAGGTATTAATTTAATGGTACTTCTTTTTATTGTGGTGTGTGTCTCTGTAGCTGTTTTATGCCTCTTTGTGGTAGCTTTTTTAGTCATTTTGTGTCTTTTTAAAATGATTTTGTGCCTCTTTGTGGCAACTTTGCTTTTCTTTTTGTGCATCTCTTTGTAGTTGCTTTGTATCTCTGATGTTACATGTCTCATATATTTATATATTTATTTTTTATATATCTTTCTTTCGGTTTTTGCATTTTCTCTGTGGCTGCTTTAAATTCTAATATTAAAATCAAAGGCGAAATGCATTTTAAAAGTTTAAATAACAGTATGAAATGTTAAGCAATGGTGGATTTTAAAAATCTCAGTATCAGTTTTAAGATCTGCAAATTGTAAATATACACTATATAAATATAAAAACCACACAGAAAATTAATTTCCATCTGAAAAGATCTTTTTAGATCTTTAAACATACTTTAAACCCTGACCCTCATGATCAACTTTGCATCTTGTGTACCAATTTGGGAATACTCGATTATTTGATTTCTTCCTTGTCAAAAGTTCAATGGGAAGATAGATACCAATTTTATGTCTTTGTGGTAAATATGATGTTATTGCCACCACCTGACCGGATTAGTTTAGCATGGAGTTTAGATTAGCAAGTTTTTCTTTTTTATCTTACCCTTCACCAGAAAATGAATAAGTGAGTTTTTTCTATATTGTCAAACCTTGCCTTTAATATTTTGTGTGAACATTTACAAAGAGAACTTCTGCATATTTATAAAAAAAACAAACTTTTTTCAGGATATCCTCCAAGACATGGATCCGACATGGACCACCACTGTTCTCCTGGTGCCCTGTGTTGTTGTACTGACAGCTGGATTTTTCTATCTCTATAGTCTAATTATCAGTCTGTTGTCCAAAACATCAGTTCGTAATAAAGTGGTGGTCATAACTGACGCTTTGTCTGGACTTGGAAAAGGTAACATCCACTTTTTTAGCTTGAGGTAAAAACTCATCTGGCAGCTGTTGAATGTAATTTGATTTTCACTGTTGTTCTGTGTCTTGATTTCACTGCATGAAGAATGTGCAGGTGTGTTTCACAAAGGAGGTGCCAGGTTGATCCTTTGCGGGAAAAGCTGGGAGAAACTTGAAGAACTTGCGGATGATTTGGCAAATGCAGACCCCACTGTAGTAAGTTTACCACTACTAAAGAGAATGATGACCGAACAATTAAATCAGTAACACGTTATTTGTGTTAGTTATGAGCCAAACCGGCCTAACAGATCCACCAGTGGAAGACATACTGTGATATTTTACACAGAGCTCCTGTAAACTATAACCAGTGGGAAAAATTAAGGACATTTACTTAAACACTCACTTTATAGTAGCCTACTGTACTAAACTGTACACTATTGAGATATTTGTACTGTTTTTATGACCATTTTATGCTTCGTACATTTGAGGGGGGAATGTTCTTTTACATAAACAAACTATATCATAAGCATTTAAAATCATGTAATTAGAAAAACATATTTTACAGACTTTGACATAATGGAGCAATTTTATATTGTTGCAAGTACCAAAAATGGAAATAGAAAAGTCAACAACAAAGCCTGAGCAAACTTAGTAGAAATTACTCCTCACCTCACCTCAGATCCTCTCACCATGCCTGCTTCTCCTCGTCAGACGTTTCCTCCTAAACTCGTGCTGCTGGATTTTGGAGACATGGACAGCATGTCTGAGGCGATTGCAGAGATCCTGGACTGTTACGGCTGTGTGGATATTCTCATCTTTAATAGCAGCGTGAAGGTCAAAGCGCCTGCACACAGTCTGTCTCTGGAGATGGACAAGTTGCTGATGGACAACAACTACTTTGGACCGGTCACACTGGCTAAAGGTGCACACCGGGAATCTGTGACGTAATTCGTTTTCTGTCTGCACAGGTGTGATAGTGTCACATTTCCGTTGTTGCACTTCTGTTTCAGGTGTGCTGCCCTCCATGATCTCTAGGAGAACAGGGCATCTGCTCTTGATCAACAGCATCCAAGGGAAACTAACTGTGCCTTTTCGCACTACATGTGAGTTCAAGGGTTTATGACAGATAATACAAGTCTGTGAGTCGAAAGCTAATATTTATATTAGTCTGCCAGGATGTAATAAACTGCAATACTTTGGTATAATTACAGCCACCATAAACTGTTAGTGTGGTTTTAAAATTGAGACCATGATATGGTAACGTTGATTGGTCCACCGCTCTGTCTAGACTGATTATTATTATTGGATGGACTGACATTTTAGACATCTGTGGTTCCCAAAGGATGAATTAAAGATATGATAAAATATTTAAGCATCTAAAATGTCACCAGAGGCTTAAACCTACTGAGAATTGCGATCATTTACTTTTCATCAACACCATCAGGATGACATTGTCACAAAAGCAAGTTGGTCAACGTATTAACATTACAGCTGCTAAATATCAGCGTGTTAACGTGCTAATATCTGCATTAAGCTCAAACTCATAGAGCTGGTAACATTGCTCTAGACTCTCAGTTTTGTTCCTGGTTTGATCTTCAAAAATGAGAAACAAACCACACAGCCATGTTGTTTGTGGTCTATTTACATCTCTCTCTCTCTCTCTCTCTCTTTCCAGATGCAGCCTCCAAACATGCAGTTCAGGCGTTCTTTGACTGCCTGAGAGCTGAAGTGGAAGAGTACGGCATCTCCGTCAGCACCATCAACCACACCTTCATCAGCTGCTCTGCATCTGACAACGCAGCCTCCCCTAAATCTATCTGGTCATGTGAGTCAATGAGAAGAAGCAAAAGTCCCGCATCAAAACGCTTTATCAGAAGTTTTGCCACTAAGATAAGAAACAAGTTAAATATTATAAAGTTTGTGCTTAACATCTGCAATCAAATTGTTGTGAGTAAGGCAGACTGAAGAAACAAGATGATCTATTGTGGTTGATTATTAAATAAGAGCTGTACGCTTTTCTCTGCTCTTACAGTGTTGTACACTAAGAAGCCGCTTGGCATTTCTCCAGACGAGGCAGCCACTGAGGTCGTCAAGACATTAAACAACAAGAGGAGAGAGGTGGTAATTGCTCCATCACTGCCCAAGGTGGCCATGTACACCAGGTGCTTCTTCCCAAACGTGTTCTTTGCTGTGATGGCTGCAGGAGTGAAGAATAGTGCCGCCTCAGAGAACATGTAGCGCTGCTTTCAGTGTGCTGCCAAGCCATGTGTGGTGATCTTAACTGCTCTGTTGTAAATTAAGGATGGATAGAACCAAGCAAAGAAGCAACCTCTAGTTTATCATAGCAGGAATCAATTTATCATCTGTTGTTTGTGTAAATTTATTCACATGTATAATGTCATACTTTGTTGATCACCTTGGGGAAATTGTTGTTTGGACAGCTGCAGTAGATGACGGCGCTACTATTCTGATGTCTTGTGCAAAGACACCTTGAAACATAGTCAGGAGGAACCTGTAGTAGAACCTGTATATTTACCAGTTAAATAAAGTTTATTATAGCGCAGAATGTCATTAAACACAATTATTTATAAAGACAATTGTGTATCTATTCTGTGTCATAAAAAATGTCAACTTTTTAAAAATTGTTTAAACTGTTTAATTGAAGTTTCACAGCTGTTCATTCCTGGCAGCAAGTCTACATGAGAGAAAATGTGACAAATAGTATTTTAACGTCTTGTAAATCTCAATTTATTTTCAAATAATCTTCTAAGAAGTTTCCTGGAAATACATGCAGCACAACTAAAATAAATCTGAATAAACGAATAATAAACAATAATATCAAATATAATAAACGATTTACGTTAAAGGTTCGTAATTTCCACTTAAAACTAAAATTGAAATAACGTGAACGATGGAATGACGCGTTCTCGTGCATCTGGCGCCCTCTAGTGGTCAACACGCCCTCACTACACTCTGTGTGTGTAATCACGGGGGGGGGGTCTGTTCGTGTTTAAATGGCTTTTCAACTATTTTCCACACTCACTGTGAGAGTGAAGCGTTTTCCTGTCGCCTTCAGCGCCCTGAGCTCCGGCAGCAGGTTAAAAGTGGAGCATGACCGACACAAGCGGCGCTTCACCGTCACGCCAGGCAGCGGAGCTGGTAAGCGCACAGCCGGGTTGGACGCTGCGGGGCCCGGGGGAGGACTTGTACGGGAGCCCGGGGACCTGTCTCGGCCTGCTGAAAGATATTTATCTGCTACTGACTAATTCCCCCAGAGAAAACACATATGCTGTAGTACTACTGCGTTTTAGCTGATTATTTGGATTCTGCATACATTTTAACAGTCTCTATTTGAAGGAGTGAACGATCAGCGAAACTCCTTTGACAAATCTGCATATTTATTATTCCGTCATCCAAAATCAAACATTTCACAGCCGATGTCACTTACTTGTATTTTATGAGATTTGTGTCTCCTCGCGTCGCAGTTTGGTTTATTATCAGGACATTTGTTTGTACATATTTAGCTAGAAGGTTCATGGTAACCCAGTAGCACAAGGCAGGTACAGGCCACCTAAATAAAGTACTTTTTGAAGGGAGTTTGGTATTAATCGCCTGTCGATTTTTGTATACAGTGGCAAGAAACAGTAAGTGAACCAATTTCGTCGTTTTCTGCATTAATTCGTCATGACACGTTATCTGATCTTCATCTAAGTCAAGATTATTAATAAATATGATGTGTCTAAAATAATAAAACATCAAATTTGGATCTTTCATGCCAAAGGTGGCACCTTTTCTTGCCACTGTACCTTTCAACAGGGGTGTGTGCAATAAAATCTAAATGTATTTGTCACTGTTATATTGTCATTTTAGACACATTTGGTTATAAAATATGGTGCACTGTTACAAATTCGTAAACCTAAAAATATCTAATTAACACTAGTTTTAAATTCATGCCCTTCACACATTCATATCAAGAGGATGAGTACTAAGTACTGAAATACTCACTACTAAGTAAAGTACAATTATTGTGCTCCAGTAAATGTACTCACTCCACCACTGTCTCCAGTCGCTTTACATCTGTGAACAACTACATCTGTACTCCCCTTTGGGACCCTGTGATCAGTTGTGAAATGGACCGTGTGCTCTGTTCACAGGGGCCCATGAATGTGCAGTGCTGCAGTACAGATTCACTGGGGAGAAGGAGGTGGATCTAATATCAACGTACGTACCAGAGGCCTTTAGAAGCCAGGGTGTTGCTGCGTTGCTGTCACAGGTCAGGGTGATGCGTCAGTCGAAGCTGTGGTGTCAAGTCATACATTAGATGTTTTTTTTTTGTATTTAATGTGTCTTTTGCAGGCTGCCGTGGACTTCCTGGTTGAAGAAAACCTTAAGGCACGTGTATCTTGTTGGTATATAAAGAAATACATCGAGGACCATCCGGCACAACTGTATAAAGACCTTGTCATCACTTGAATGTTACTAAATTGTCCAGTGGTTGAGTTGCTACCTCACAATAACTGTACACCACTATAAAATGTGTTTAGATGATATTTTTTACTCTGGGTTTGTGTTAAATACAATTTTTAGAGGTTTCCAGTACGGTAATTTCATGATATTTTAAAGGGATACAATGTAGAGTAAATATGAATAAAGATTTACAAAATGATTTATTTGAAACTAGTAAATTGTTGCTTATTTTCAGGTAAATACGATGGCAATGTTGAACAGATGCCTCTGTACTGTGTGGGCTATGCTTTGTTTTGTGGTTATTAGTCAGGCTGGAAGAAGACTGAACTATTTATCACAGGACAATTGTTAAATATCAATAATATTAATATGTTTCCATATATATTAGATCATTGTGTTGACAATTAAAACATGATCTTTGTGTGTGTGTATGGAATTTGTCTGTCTTGGTTGAAGGTGATTTACTGGATACTTAACTTTAGCAATAAGAAGTGACTAAAGACAATGTCCAAAGTGGAAATATATATCCCCTGAGCATCTGTAGAAAATGTATCCAGTAGTTGATGAGATATATCAGACTAGACTGGACCGGCAGACCGATACTGGCATTCTTAGATCTCTGTGGCCACTACTACGGCCAAAATTAGTGCATGATGGGTAAAGCTGAAACCCAGAAGTAGCAATTTTCAACTGATTGGCTGAAAAAAAAGCAAAAATTTTCATAAGAACCTGGAATTTTTGCGACCAAACCATGAGCCTAGAAACTAACATGAAATCAGCACATGTCAGATGAGCACAGTATATCTTGGATTCTTGCCACTAATAAGATTACCTCTGTCATCACAGCAGCAGAGTTACTCAGTTACTCTCAAAACACAGTGTGTGTTCATCTGCAGTGGAGCGAACTGAATGGTGCCTTCAGGAAAGAACCAGATAACAAGAGATGCGCCACCACAGAGGGAGCAGATTTAACAGTATTCACTTTGAGAACAAGCGCGCTCGTATTTTATTGTGCATCTTCATTCAATCTTCAGTGGCAGGAAAACTATAATCAACTGATACAAAAATACTTTTCTGATTTGTGGGAGAGATATGAAAATTATTGACAATTTGTGTATAACATGCTTTAGTTCCAACAGATGTCACTCTAACGCCATCGTAGACAGTTCAATGTATTCTCTCCTGTTATGGTCCAGTTCTGTCAATGATACTTTTAGAGGTCAAATTAGAAATTGTTCCACCTCCATAACGCCAATCAGATCCCATCAAAAAGCATTATTTCAGTTTTTAGTGAGGTTTAAAGAGCTCAATCTTGACTTAATATAAAGCGACAGAATAAAAAATATGGATAAAAAGGTGAAATCAACCCAACCCATGCATGAAAAGCTTCTGAGGCCAATTTCTAAACGTATTTGCAGACATGCCCGCACATGTATGCTGTAAATTTATCTGCCAAGTAGTAATCATCAGTACAGCAAGCAGAGCTGGCTCATCTGCTCGGGCCCATACGAGCTGTATGATGAACCGAGCGCAGACACAGACCATCTGTTCCCGAATAACAGTTGTGGTTCTCACACACGGCGATGGCTTTTGTTGCTAGTACACATGGGTATATAGGGACTGTAGTCATGTTTTGTCTCTTTCAGGTAAGTTTTTCTATTTGTCGTCATTTTGTTTCTCCCCGTGATGATTCTCTACCTCTCACTAGTTGGTTTATGATTCTTTTTATTAGGTCTTTATCTCTTTTAAGTCGTTTTTTTTGTCTTTGTTGTGTAATTTCCTCTCTTTCTGGTCATTTTGACTTCACTTTGTAAACATTTTACATCACTTGTTGTTTTTATGATCATTTTGCATCTCTTTCTAGTTGTTTTGCATATTTTTGTAATCATATAGCATACAGTATATGTGGCCATTTTTTTTTTACATCTCTTTATAATTGTTTTAGTATCTCCACATTATCTTTTTTTTATCTGTGGTTGTTTTATATGTCTTCCTAATTGTTTTTATTTTAGCTCATCATTATAACATTCATTTTGTGCCTCCTTGTTTTCACTTGGTTGACTTTGCAACAAGAAACCAAAAGGTCCCTTCACCGATCATTTATTGTAGTTGTGTAGTGAGACCACTTTCTGGTTAATTACAAACTTTGAGCAGGTAACCAAGCCTTGTCCTCGAGAGCAACTGATTAATGAAATTTGGATGCTAGATGTGTGCTGAAAACAGCTGCATCTAAAATGATCTCCTGTTAAAACAGATATAGAGGTGCTGCAGGTGTAGACTGCACCCCCTGCAGGTTGACACGGCCTAGAGTGAAGATTGAAAAGTGCAGTCCTGTCTCCTCCCCCCTGCAAAAAATACCACACAAAGATTTTCTGAAGTGCGTGTTGTGTCTAAGCCATCCATCCTATATTATTTCCCCAAAACGTTTCTTTGTTCTGGCTTCCTAGACACGTGTTCGAAATGTGGCATGGAGCAAAACAAACAAGCAGTGAATCTAGGTCCAACAAATCAGCCCTGGAAACTGCTCCAGTCGGGAGCAGGTACAGAGACAGTGACTCCATTTTTAGCAGTAGGCCTCTCCTTGTGGTTCTGATGCACTGTCCATTTCCACCACATATGTTGCGCCTGTAGATGGTTTGTGGCCGTTCGCTGGTAGTTCCAGTGGCGCCTCTGCATCAGCAGGCCCAGCAGTCAGGTACATGTCCCACATCTGCTCGGGATGGTCCAGCTCCATCATCTTCTGCTTGATCATCAGGCTTTTCTCAATGTTCCGCCGTTTGTATTTAAACTCTATGATGGTCTTGGTGTATCTGTTGAGCGCCGTCACTGCGGAGGCCATGCAGGTCCCAAAGGAGCCCCATGCTAAGCTGAAAAGAGGTTTGAAAACAGTAATGTCACTCTGTTAAACTAACCACTGTAACATTTCTTTGCCATTGAAAACATGTTGAACTGGACCAAACTTACAGTTAGAAACAGCTTTTTTTGTAATTTAAGTAAATTTTACAGTATGTACTTTATTTTAATAAAGACTTTGAAGTCACACTCGTAGTATAGTAGTAGTAGAGTAGTATTTTATTAGGCAAATAATATTGACAGTATTGAGTTACTGTGCCATCAGTTTCTGTGGCGCATTACTGGCACATCACATCCCTGTATAAGCTACAGATGTTGTTATGTAACAGCTTTCCTGCAGCTCTGGTTATTTAACATTGAATATTTGAGACATCTGTCCATTTTTTTTTATAACATTACACATTTGTGAGCAACAGTCACACTGTGAAGTTAGTATTTCAAGGAACACTGATATGTGTTATTTAAAAAGCACTTGAGCTGTTGGCAGCTCTCCCACACCCAGACTGTGTGTGTATTACCTCTCCCTATTTACTAAATACTGTGCTAAATTACTGCCATTTTACTTGATTGATTAGGGGTATCCATGGGTATATTTGTACAAATACAACGAAATACAAGTTAAATAACATACATGGCATGTACTCTACTCACTGCTATCAATCCCACAGCTCACAGAGGACATTACCACCACAGTGATAAGATCAGTAATCGGACATTTAAAGTCACTGCTGACTACTGATTCAAATATTCATTTTTTATTAAGTAGGGAGAAGACAAAGATTAAGTGTGGGACAGTAATAGCTGTCTCTCTGTCACTGGTTCAGTTGTGATGATAGCAAATATCTGGACAGTGAATATTCACAGCAGAAGGTTCTTCTGTAGCCTCAACAGTCCATGTTTAACTCTGTTTATTGAATCGTGACTTGGAGTAACTAACGTTCACAGAGTGTTAGATCACCTTCACAGATATTGGCCAAAAAAAATCACATCCTCTAGAGAACAATACTGTAGGAGGCCAGAAAAACAAAACAGACTTGTTGTTTATTCTATAATGGCCATTTTGAGCAAAATAAAAAAAAAAAACTATATTTGTTATTGACTTGTTTGACTTGTTGACAATTTCCAGTAGTAGTAGTACAAAGTGCTTACACATAAGACCAGCTGTAGTCCCAGGTCTTGGGTCTCCAGTCTTCTGGCCCCATAGCAACAGCCAGCTGGAATATGGTGGTAAACATCATGTGGGCCACCATCCCACAAAGGCCTGAGAACGAGAGCAAATGAGTGTGTATGGTTCAGCAAAATAAACAAAACTTAATGCTGCTTTATTTATAGAATAAATCAAATTTATAAAGAGATAATTAAATTCATGACTAGGGGTACTGGTAAGTTTAAATTTAAATGGGTGTGTTTAGCAAATACCCATCACCCAGTGCATCACTCACTAATCGAGTTCTCAAAAGGTACTTCGTGTCAAATTGCTTAATGCTGCATCATTCATGGGTATAAAGGATCACAACTGTCACAAATGACAAACTTTCCAGCCAATGTTTTCAAGTTATTTCAATAGACGACAATTAATAATCAATAATGAAGAAGGCTGTGTACAAACATCCAGACCCTTACTCATCTAAAGCAAGCATGAAACCTTTATTACTTGACTTTTTTTGCTACAGAGAGCAGCACAACAAGGTGTAAACACAAACATAAAGTTGATATGTGGATTTAATTGGTTGTGGGCTAATTCTTGTGTTCACCTGCTGTACATAACTCCAATGTTCCCGCTCTATTAGCTCTGTTTTGGTCTATCAAATCCAGAGGGAACTGTTTGTTTCCATAGCAGCTAAGTGCTTCACTATTGGATGTTCACCAGCTATTTACTGTCTGTTTGGTGTTGAACAGAAAATCAAAACACTGACGTTCTGGCTGAACTCTGGTTCAGGTGAAGTGGCCTGTGCCTCTCTCTGGCTCTCCATCCAGTAGTCTGCCTATCCACAGCTGCTTTTCTTGGGATTAACTCGTAACAACTGAGGGGGATGGGGGTCAGGGGGGTGGAGGAATAGAGGGGGTGGGTGGGAGCTCCTCTGGGCAGGTCTTGGCCAAAAACCTCTGCACAGGCTCCAATCCGATTAGTCCACAAACCAGCAAATCCTCCAAGGCAGCGAGTGAACACAGTTAACTGCTCTGTGTGCTCGCTGGATGCTGACTGTCAACTTTGCCTCCTTCAGCCAGCGTGACCTGCTGCCCTGCTCCTTTTTGTACTAATTTACAGCAAAGTTGTCTTCACATAAAATACATGTCCATGTTTACTACAGATACTTTAATGTTCTTATGACTGCTTACATCCACGTTATAGTGCATGTTTGATTTAAATTCAAAACGGGGGTGGGGGAAGGTTACAGTGCTATCATATGTTTATACAGCAGATTTGTTTGAATAAAATCAAAGGAAAACGCGTAAATGCAAGACATATTTTAAAAAATTCTATTATTTTGTTTAGAAAATGAAGGCATACAGCTTTCTTTTATTGAAGGTTGTAAAATATATTTATGTAATCACAGTAGCATGTGTGATGTGCAACCTTTCGCATTTGCCTGAATGTATATTACCCATAAAGCTAAATAAGGATAAATTAAGCTGTTGGAACTAATGAATTATTCCAAAATAATAAAATCCAAAGAGTTCAGATTTCAGATTTATAGTAGGAATCTAAAAAGCTTTATTTATATGCGAATAATGTGACTGGGTGCACCCCTTTGATTGGTCCAGTCAGCCCAGCCCACTTCCATTGTTAAATGTAAAATTCAGGCTATTTGACAAATAAATAAAGGACAACATCTGTGACCTGGGTAGTAAGGCATGGAGGCTAAGGTTTGTCATCAGATTACCATATTTTGAATACTTTTTCTGTAGCCTTTTGAATTGTAGTTCTACGTTTTCTTACATTTTCATGTTTACATTTCTTATCCACATGGCTAACCTGTGAGGAAAATAGAGTGCATTTACAAAATATTAATGTGTTGAATGGCTATCACAGAAACATTTTAACATAAATAGTATAAATAATAGGGTTGGATTTGATTAAACGTTCATATAATCGTTTTCATCAATATCATTTATAAAGGGACATAGTTCAGTGCATCCAGAAAGTATTTAGTGCTTAACCTTTTCCACATTTTGTTATGTTACAGCCATATTCTATAATGGATTCAATTAATCATTTACTTCAAAATTCACCAAAATAAAAAACAAAAATGAGACATGCTGCTGCATTTTGGATCTAAAGTGGTTTGGCCCCCATCAGTAATACATTGCAGTAGTCAAGCCGAAATACAACCAGAGCCTGCACAATGAGTTGTGTTGTACAGTTAGAAAGGCAGGGTTGGAGCTTTCTGATGTTGAAAAGTGAAAACTGCATGCCCTTGAGACAGAGGAAATGATTAGCATGACGCTGCCACCACCACCCTTCACTGTAGGGATGGTATCGGCCAAGTTGTGTAGGTCGTGAGCAGAGCCTGGTTTCCCCCAGACATGGTTCTTCTTCTGGAACGTTCTCCTCTCTCCAAAGAGAAATGCTGGAGCTCTTTCAGAATGACCATCGAGCTCTTGGTCACCTCCCTGACCAAGTCCTTTCTCTCTCGATCGCTCAGTTTGGCTGGGCGGTCCACTCTAGGAAGAGTCCTGGTGGTTCCAAGCCTCTTTCATTTAATGGTCGCCACTGTGCTCATTGGGATCTTCAATGCTGCAGAAGTTTTTCTTTACCCTTCTCCAGATATGTGCCTTGATACAATCCTGTCTCAGCAGGACATTTCTTGGACTTCATGGCTTGTGCTCTGATAATTATAATGGTATTAACACACTTTATTGATCCCTTTGGGGACACTGTTGTTTGGACAGCTGCAGTAGAGGACAGTGCTACTGTGAAATGTGTCAGTGTCTTGTCCAAGTACACCTTGACATGTAGCCAGGAGGAACTGGGAGTCAATTGTGGGAACTTATACAGACATATAAATGCCTTTCCAAGGTATGTCCAATCAACTGAATTTCCCACGGGTGGACTCCAATCAAGTTAATGAGACATCTCAACGATGATCAGGGGAAACAGGATGCACCAGCGCTTAATTTTGAGTGTGATAGTGAAGACTGTGAAAACTTATGTAAGTGGGATTTTTTCATTTTTAATAAATTTTAAAAAGATTTCAAACAAACTTATTTCACATTGACTGTATGAGGTATTTTTGTAGAATTTGGAGGAAAATAACCAATTTCGAAATTTAGGTTGTAACATAACAAAATGTGGAAAAGCTGAACACTGTGAATACTTTCTGGATGCACTGTATCTTTCCATCAGGGGAGCCAGGGTCTAAATGCTTCAGCAAAAATCAAAAAAAATTTAAAGCTATCACTGAAATCAGACCTAAGACGGGATGTCTGTGTGCAGCAGCATGATCGTGGCATGAGGGGGTCAACAACAGCAACAGCAGAAATACAAATCACAGTATCTCTGTAGTTAACACCAGAGGTCTTTGTGCAGTGTTACCTGACAGGGCGGTGCACAAGGCAGCAAAGGCACTGAGCTTCAGTTTGTTCATGACGCTAAAGCAGGGACACTGCTCCAGGGTCATCAGAGCCCCGCCCGTGAAGAGCAGAGTGAGGTACAGAGTCTCAGCCACAATACATAACCACAGGACCCCTGGGAACACAGAAACAAGAAAAAAGAGAGGGAGGGAGATATTGAGACAGAATTGAGATATGTTGTCCTCATAATACCCTGTCCCTGGTGAATAATCCCACTTGTCTGAAGACATAAATGCATGTAGGTACAACAGATCTGCTCCTTTCAGGTCTTGGGTTCAGAAACAGATCATGTGGACTGGAAAAAAAAATGACCAGGCAATGTGAGTAGCTGCTGTTTATGTGAACTGGTTTCACTGTGTACAAATTTAAACAATAAAGTACAACATGGGTTCCTTCTTTACTGAATGTTAGGTCATCATTTTGTAAAGGTGTAGCATATCAAAGCTCATTGGTTTATTGATTGTATTTTTTTACTTGTATTGTGCTCATGTGCATACATTTCTAGGCACAGCTGTTTGAATTGATTCAGTAAATGGCACAAAACCTGGCGTGATGTATTATTATGCCAGAACAGGAATGGTTGTCACTATCAACGTGTCATTATAGTGTGTTTCCTTCCCTTCTTTTCAGCCAGACAAAACATTTTGTCATTTGACCAACCTCTTTCGTGTTCCGGTGCAATCTCCGAGAAGTCTCGACAGTCAAACCCTGTAACCAGAGAAAGTATGGACAGTGAAATGAAGTTACTGGTATTTCTCATTTATTTATTATTCATTACTCAATTTTTATGTGCTTTACCGAATGTATAATTGTGAGCCATTGTGTCACATTAAATACATGAAATCTAATTTTTACCTTACCTTACCTTTAACATTTTTACCATATTTGCTGTGATAAGCTGCAAATAACATTGTTTTGTCATTTGTTTTGTAGTGGTTACATTGGTGGAAGTCAGCAGACCAAACAATTTGTCACTATGTAATTTTACCAGAGCTTATCAAACTGAATAGTAAGGCTCGCATGCATCGCCAAGAAAGACAGTTATAATCCAGACTGGCCTCAGTGCAATGAATTATGCATTTGCCTTGTCTGTTCCTGACAATAATTACCCTTGACATTATTCATTTTGTATTGCAAAAGCTCTTTCGATGTTTTTAGCGCTTGCAGTTTCCCTTCAGCCCAGGGGAAAGGTAAAAGCCACAAAAACACATTTTCTCAGCTTCTTTCTATGAGCAATAAGGTCATGGACAAAGAGTTGTCTGCTGAACATAAACAGTTTTCTTTCACAATATATTTTGTATTATTTGTTTGTCTTGTCATTGGTTCAGCAAGGTGATGTTCTGCAATTTAAATGAAATCAGGATCAACATCTTGCTTTTAGTTAAATATCTCTCTTGGAATACATTTTTGTCTTTGCAGAGCTTTTAGACTACAGTCAAGTTCTCTTTTTAAAAGGTTGATTTAATGCTCAATTTAACATATTATACATTTATACATATTTTATAAAAATGTTGTCTAGCATCCTGTCTCTACGTCATATCTAAATAAAGTACAAGAAATATAATATGCTCAGTGCATTACCTTACACACAGACTGCAAAGGGTTAAAAAGTGATGCAACTGCTAAAAACTGGAATGATGTTTGCAGCCTGCAGACTGATAAAGTTTTTTAGGGCTTTACAAATCTTGCTTCCTCTTTCTTGACTTCCTGTCTCTGAACACCTGTCTGAAGCTGAAGACCTTGCTGCCCTTAGTCGTCTTACCGTTCATGTCGGCGGCCTGTTCACAGGAGAAAAATATGCCCGTGTGGAACTTCCTCAAAAGGAACTTCTCCTCCCCAGTCTCAAAGATGTACTGCACCAGCCGGGTGTCGTTGACGTTGGAGCTGTTGAAGCGGATGCAGAACCACTGCTTCACCTTCACTGGAGGTCCCGTGCAGAAAGGTTTGGCCACCTTCCTGGTCCCCTCACACCAGTAGCTGGTGGTTACAGCTGATAAGGCAAAGGCAAACGCCACAAAGTTGAGGGTGAGCGCAAGAGAAGCCCGCCGCCCGTGCTCTAACCTCATGGTCGAGGCCAGGCCAGAGGAAATGAAATGAAAAGGCAACTAATCCTGGCTTTCGATATGTATCCACAGTGTTTCGCCTCCCAGCAGATATATCAAATCTTCATAATCTCGTTGCATCTGGGGCTTCCTGGGTGAGAATTTTGTACATCCTAATGCCGGCTCTAAGGATGTGCTGCCAGTTTGATTAAAGGATTCATTCTCTCCACTTCCATAAAAACAATAGAAACCCATGGCAGACCAATGTTATTTTCCTCTGCTTCATTTCAGCTCTTTCACTCTTCACTCTCTCTTACTCATCCAACCCCATTGCTCCTCCCCTCCTATAAATCTTTGCCTATAATATTATCCATTACAAATGGCAAATTATAATGTAGATGTCCTTTGACTATATTAATAATAAAAAAGGATTACCATGAGCTTAGATTATTATACAGAACAAGGTTCTTCCTGTTTACATTTCCCTGAATTTTCTGCATTTCATGTCAAAGCGTATCTCCGAGTAATCGCAGCACAGACGTAAGATCCAGTGCCTGTTTTACAGTCGGTGACCCATGACATAATGTTTACAGTCTCTCATGAAAATCCACCCATAGTGTGTGTGTGGATGTGTGTGTGTGTGCGCCTGTGTGTGTGAATGCAGGATAAATCTTTTCATGTCTAATACCCTGCTGATCACACAAATGAAGACAATTTACTTGCAGAAGTGAGGGAAATGACAGACGTTCAGAGGAAACATCTGCTGCCTTTAACTTGACACATTTATATTTTCTTCTCCATCATTTTCCATCAATCCATAAAATTCTTCAGCTCAGACTTTCAGTCAAAAAACATGTTATCTTTGGTTTTTACAAGGGGTGTGCAATTCCTATCTTTAAGGGCCACCATCCTGCTTGTTTTACTACACTTCCCCTACCCAATACTGATTACCTTGACCAGATGTGTTGAGTCAATCACAAGCTGGAAGATACTATCTCAGATAATTGAGCAAGTGCTGTACATTTTGCACCATGCAAACTGAAACTGAACTTTGGATTAGTCCATTCCCTGCGAAAGTTGTTCAGTTGCATATTGTTGAAAAAAATCCTCGCTCGTCTGGACCTTTACAGCCTTACAGGGGAGCTAGCATTTCTTAACACATACCTATAACCTAAACCAAATGCTTTTTTCTTATTGTGTATTTGATTGCGTTCAACAACTTCTGATGATGCCAAAGTTTTCTCTTCTTCGTAAATCTACGGGACGACAATGGTCATTTTCTCTTCAAATGTGATAGCAGTACACTGAATGACCAAGCCCTAGCCAGTGTAATTCCCCCTCAATACAAAGGGATTATTACATTAGCTTCCATGTAATCAAAATGTAACCACGGGACAGAGTTACACTTGATGAAGTCGTAAGCCTGTTGTTGAGTGAATATTGCCCAGACTCATCCCTTTTTACATAATAAATACCTGCCAGAGGGGAACTCATATTAAGTCAACTCAGTAATATTATATTGGCAGATGTGAGATTTGAATAGCTGCCTATTCTGCTGAGATATTGTGTATTTTATAACAAAACCTAATGCGGTTATGTAAAAGTACATAATCATGTAAAAGACTAAAGAATGAATTGGACATTTCCTAATCTGGTTTTACAAAAGTAGATATGACAAGTTGTTAAAGGGATGCTCTCCAACTATGACCGGTGGTTGGAAGGGAGAATAAAGTTAATAAAGAGTATTTGTTCTGAAAAGTTCAATTATTTTGTATTAACTATTCTTTAAGGTCATCAAATGTTTGTGTACAACACTCTACAGTTAAATTTAGGATTATACTGTATGATTATAAACATAGATAGTTAAAAGATAGTTGTTGGGTGAGAGGTGGTAAATTTGATTTGTTAATGTCCTGCTGTATAGCCTGACGTTCTTTATCCTAAATGTCTTTACCTTATAGTTTGTTTTTTTTCTCAGAGCTGTGCCAAGAATGGCTTACGTTTCTACGAGTCAGCACATATACACCTCCCCAGTTCTTTAATTGCCTTCACTCACTGTGCTTTGGCACCATTGCAGCAGATGGTCTTGTAATCTGGCCTGAGACTATTACACTCGACACAAAGATAATCTCATCCCATTGTGAAGGAGCAGCCCACCATGCACCCCCTCAGCGTCCGTACAACAACGGATGCATAGAAGGCAGAAAACATTAGATCTGTGTGTGTTGATCATATACTATTAGGTTTGCCAGTTATGTTTTATATGTGGTTTTATATGAAAAAATATTACAGCAAGCTGTTGTGGCCATGAAGAGCAGACAGTACAGCAGAGATGCAACAATGGTTAAAAAGGCATTAAAAGGTCTCCCAGATGTTGACCTTTAAAGTGTCGGCCACCTGTTGTGTTTAAGCCGCTGCTTATACCTACAGTATTTAAGTATGTCTTCAAAAAGGTGTGACGTGGTTATCCCCTTAAGCTTCAAGACAGCTGTCTGGATTTAGGTAGTGATGACAATAATCTCATTCGACGCCTTGAGGGGCTGTCAGGGTGAGCACGAGGCGGAGTAGTGCCAACAAGTGCCAGCAAGCTTTTAACCGGCAACACAGGACAGAGGACAGAGAGAGACAAGAAGGGACACATTTCACTTTTGTGGGCATAATGGGGAATACAAAGAGCAGCGCTTTGTCAAAGGAGCTCCTGGAAGAACTGAAATCCAACACGAAATACTCCGAGGCTGAGCTCTGCACCTGGTACCAGTCCTTCCTGAAGGAGTGTCCTGGTGGGAAGATCAGCAAGGAGCAATTTGAAGGCATCTACGCCAGCTTCTTCCCAGACGCAAATCCCACAGCGTATGCACGGCATGTATTCAGAAGCTTTGACACCAATGCAGACGGCACTCTGGACTTTAAGGAGTACATTGTTGCTCTGCACCTCACCTCGGGGGGAAAGACTCTGCAGAAGCTGGAGTGGGCCTTTGCCCTGTACGACGTGGACGGGAACGGAACCATTAGCAAAAATGAAATCCAAGAGATTGTTAGGGTACTTACATTATTTTGTTTCATCGTGGTGCTGCAGAAAATAATTGATTTGTTTTCTACTTGGTAGATAAAGGATCAAATCTTGTGTAATCTACCTTTTTACTTCTTCATAGCAAAATGTCTGTAAGTGAAACTAAACAAATAGCTTTATTTAATATTGCTTCTGCCTTGTTATAAATGAGTTGATGAGTAATTAGTACATAATGTTGCACACTTTATTGTGTTGCAGTGTTGTGTGCAACGTATACAGTAATCATCTATAGAATAACAACCAATTATTTTGTGATTAATAGTGTCTCTATGAGAACTGTACAAATTCCCTGGATTTAAAATGTTCAATAGATTATTTTATCTAACAGCTTAGAAGCGTTTAAAGCAAATCATTATATTGAAGTAGCTGGAGCTTGTACATGTTTGCTAGTCGAGTGATTTAAATCAGTGAGCTAATTGCCTGATCTTAATCGTTGCTGATTAGTTTCAGCACCAAATGATGCAGCTGATAAGTACATAGGTGATATTTTGTGTGAGTCATTTGCATTTCACCATGTAATTTGTGTTAATGTACCCTTGTGCAGTCAATATTCAACATGATTCCTGTTGATGACCAGAAGAACCTCCCTGAGGATGAAAACACACCCGAGAAGAGGGCTGAGAAGATCTGGGAATTCTTTGGGAAGAAAGAGAACGGTAACTCTTGGTTCATTGAGCGTCTTTCATTGCTGTTAACAGCTTTGACATCTGCTTTAAAGTGTTCCTACACATTTTCTACAGCTTTCTATTCTGTTCTGTTTTTATCTTTTCCCAGATAAAATCTCAGAGGGAGAATTCATTCAGGGCGTGATGGACAACAAGGACATCCTGCGTTTGATACAATACGATGAGCCTCAGAAAATTAAAGACAAGCTGAAAGAGAAGAGGCAATAATATGAAGGCAGAACTGGGCTCTTCTTGTGGACTCTGTATTTTTCTGTTTACATCTACAGACTGGCTGCTTGTATGCTTGACCCATCTTTCATTTTTTTTTCTGTCTTAGCTGCCAAATGGTGTTGTGGTTTTGTCATTGCATCTAGAAAGAAATTATGTAGCCGCATTTGATACTAGGAAACAGAAATGCTAAATTAAGTAGCAGGTGGTTTTGTCACTGTACAGGATGGTTTCATGTACACCCCTAAATTTGGTAGCGTGCCCTGCGCTGGCACACGACTTTGTAAGGCACCACAGGGCTTAAAATCCAATACTCGTTAATGATCAATCATCACTCCTCCATCCTGTTGGTCTTTTACTGACTTGCTCATGTCTGGCAGCAAACCAGAATGTTTGTTTTTTTTTCACACTTCATTCATTAGGTTGATTGCAGGGAAGTCAGGATGAGAGCTCCTTATAAGAAGAATTAGGCTTAGGGTTAACAATCCACCTGTATCATCCAATCCTATTAGGAGCTGAAGGTCAGTTGAGACAAACAACCTCCTAGTTATGGTAATAAGCGCTTGGCAATAGTGAAGAATATGCTGCATGATTGCTTTTTTTTTGGCTGGGTTATATTCTTCACAGAGCTCTTTTCAAATACAATCTTAATGGTATATTTTCAAATAATTTTTGTTTTCAGTATTAGACAAGCTACGGGTTCAATGCAAACTATAAGAGAGATGCTGAGTATTTAAAGTACACGTAATGGTATGCAATGACCAGAGTGTATATTACCTAAAACATTTGCCTTTCTGCCATGATGATGGATAGGAGTAATCAATGACTAACTCCTACTAACATGCTTACTGAGATTAAATAGCTTTTGTTGTGTTGTTGTTTTTTTTTTTTTATTAGCATTTTTACTTAAAGGTATCCTGGGGAGTTTTCTTACTAATAATACATTTTTTCTTAAAGGTTTTACACATCCACACATTACAACAGAACCTAAAGAACACAACCACAATTAAAACACATAACAGGACATTAAACTGCATTAAAAATCCACACGGATAGATGTGTGTGGATAAATGTTTGATGAGGGCTGAGGTGTTTATCACAATGTGGTTGGCTTGCATCTATTATTTAAATTTAGCAATGCAGTTCAGTTTGGAGTACATTGAAGTGACAATGGATTCAATGCATACGTACAGTTGGACATCATCTGCATATCTGCGTATGTCGGTACATGTGCATGCTAGTCCTCATTTGTGTCCAGGAGATGATAATACACCGAAACTCAATATTCTCCATTAATGCTCAATAACACCACTAGTGGCCAAAAAACTCCACAGGGTGCCTTTAATTATGTTAAACTGGATTTTTCTTTGTTGACACCTAAATATTTTACTTTAAATATAATTTAGTAGTTGCTAAATGTGTAATCAAGAGGAGGAAGAAAGTATCATAGCTTGTTTTGAGGATTGCTTGGAAAAGATTTTCACAATTGTTTCACTCTGTGTATGTTGATTTTCTACCTAAAAGAACACACCCTTTTGATTCTCCCTTATCAATGAACATTTAACATTTACCAAGCAAAATAAACGTCCAAACCACAAATGTAATTACCTATAGTGTGAAACATGAATGTAAGCGACTGTGTTTGTTTGGGATTAGCTTGTTGCTTCATTGTGGTGCTCTCTCTGTGCTTTCATATCTGATCTTTATTTGTTTTATTCATTTAAGTAGATCATTGACTTGGAATAAATGGGAAGTTGTATTTTATTTTAATGAGCACTTTTATTTTGTTAGTTTTTGTTATATTTTTTGCATTCTTTCAAACATAGGGAACAGTATATAGAGGATATACAACCCAACCCTTTTTTTTTGATATAAAAGTTAGATATGGCATTAAAGTTCACAATTGAATTTAGGTTTTATTTTTTGGTATTAACTGTTAAAAATATTGTAAACAACATAGAACATAGCACCTTTGGAATCAGATCACCCAAATTTCAAGGAAGCAAAAGTATCAAACAGTTTTAAAATAAACAAAACTTAATATATCACCATGCACCTCCACCCCGTTTGACTTTGGTCACTTGGTGGAGGTTAATCTCAGTCATATCAGTCCATAAAAAATGTGCTTTAGAGCTTTTGTGGCTCATCTTTGTATTTCTTTTTTTGTTACAAATTCCAACCCAGCTTTCTGATTCTTATTGCTGGTGCTTTGTAGCATGGCTTGTATATTTCAGGTCATGTGATACCTGGAGCCTGTGGTCTGTAAGCTAACCACAAGATCAAAAGTTTCAGCTGCGCTTCGGTCGTGTGTGTGTGTGCGTGTGTGTGTGTGTGTGTGTGTGTATGTGTGTGTTCCTCTGCTGCTCCCAATACAGTTATATAATAACACACGGTTGAAAATGAATTTTCAAAGAGATTTATTTTGGACACTGCATTCCACAGTACACCGTCTGGACAGAGGTCACCTATGATCAAACATTCTTTGAACATCAGGAACAACGGATTTAATGTACGTTATGAAAATGTTCACCACAGAAGGGCAGTTAATTCAATGTTATGTCCTCATGAAATCATCAATTCTTGCCAAGAACATTTAGTTAGAACATAACAACTTGGTACATTTAATGCACAACATTGACACACACTGATAAAACCTCTACAACATATATACTATTTAAAACCTGTGAAGCACATCTGAGTGCACCCAGTCCAGTTGAAATAAAGTCGACATTACTTGATATAACAGAGAAACAAATTGCCGGTGCTTCGGTGATAAGGCAGTCGAGCACTTATTTGTTTTTTCATTTGCAATTCTTTTCTCGTTCCTGGAAGATGAGTTAAGATTCCGACTTGAATCTTTGTTACTTCGTCGGCTTTGTCCCTTTGAGAAATGGAAACGAACGAACGCAGAAAGGTAATAATAGAAAAAAAAAAAAAATCCAGAGCAGATAAAACCACAACAAAATGTTGAGACAAAGACAGACAAACACATACACACACGTAAACATAGACTCACTGTACTGTCCATGCAGTCCTTGCTAAAATGTGTTTTATTTGCATTTGTGCAACTGAGCCTGTTGGCTCCACTGTGATGATCCATTTAAAAAATGTACGGCCTTGTCTTCCTTATTATTTTTTCTTTTTGCACCATGTCGCTCTCAAAAACAAAAACAAACAACATCGTACAGTACAAACACCTCATCAGCCCGACGTTCTGGGGCTTGTTAAACATTTGACAGCAAAGACATCGAGCCTGTATGTACAAATATACACTGATGCAGAGTAGAATATATCAAGGACATTCCAGGTTTATAACCATTAGGCACTAAAAGGTGTTTCAGTGTAACTCAGACCACCTTTTTTCCTCCGCACTCATCCGAAATAGACCCTTGCCTAAATCTGATCGACCACATGTTGATGTATTCACATTCCAAAACACGCGTGTACTTGTTTGTGTCTTTAAACATCTGAGGTTACTGGATATTAATGCTGTACACACAAAGTCTGTTTTTTTTCCTTCTGTCGCTTATAAGATTCAGAATTCACAAATTCAGTGAAATATACCAAAACACCCATCGTGATTCCACAAACTGTGCAGCTCTCCATATACAGTAAAACCAAGATATTCAAAACATGCATTTCCACCAAAATGAACCAGCAAAATATGAAAATATATCATACCCATTCGAAGATCTTGATATGTTTCAATATCTGTATCTAAAATAAAGGTAATATTATCAGTCAGACTTTTTTTCTGTTTGGTTTAGTGAAACTGGAAAAATGTTAATTGAAGCTAAATTAAACAATTCAAAATACACATATATATTCTTTTTTTAATAGTCTCAACTTTACAACAGGTAAACAGCAGAATATATTAAATGGCATTCAGTAAGCTAATGTTGATTATGATAGGGTTTAAATTTAGAAGGAACATGCTGGTACTTTGATCCATTACTGTATCCTGAACCTTTCCTCCTGTTTCTCCAGTCCGAGGGCAGACCTCAGCAGTCTGAACCTGCACTGTCTCGGGATCCGTGTTGTTAGAAGTGTTCTGGGACTTTGTCAATTTGTTTTAATACTGAACACAGATCTTGTGATCCCAGGTCAGGATGCTCTAGATGTCCATATCCACAGGTCGGACCTCACCAGTTTTGTTCTCCTTCACCCACAGCTCTCTGTCTTTGGCTGGATCCACGTTCTGCAGCAGCTGGTCAACTGGCTCCACCGTCTAGAAATACACAAGCATAACACGGTCAGGTACCTCAGCAGCTCGCATACATTGGACAGGCCATGTGGAGGTGATGGCAGCTAATTGGCACCACAATGAGATTGTAAACCAGTGACCAGTGACGTTGTTACTGGGAGATTCAAAGATGGTATGGACCACGTTTGGAGAGAAAAAGTGTTTGGTAGAAAATTGAAAATGGAAAATCTAGCCAGATAGAAGTACTTTAAAATTATCTAAAAAATATAGTTAGGACACAACAACTTCCTGTGTGCCATAGTGCATCCCAAGAATCATCCTAAAGTGTTTTAAGCTTTGCCTTATAAAAATATTCCAGGTTACATGCTACAATCAGATCATCATATATGCAGCGTGTGTATCATCTCTCTGGTATTTTTCTTGTCAGCTGACAGACAGGGAAGCATCCTCGTTACGGCAGATTCCCACAGCGCCGTCAGAATATGTCGTGTTCGATTTACAGGGTTTACTCTACACCTTGTTACTAAGCAGGCCGCCTCGGTGGCTTTCTCGGAGGCGCAGCGCGATGGCAGCCAGCGTGTTGGGTGAAAGGTCTGACAGGGCTCACTCTGTCACAACATCTGCACTCACAGACAGGCTCAGCTCAAGTCACGTCGAAGCCGAATTATTCCGTTTGCTGAATAATTGTGAAGCTTTTTGCGAAGTCAGAATCAGTGAACAGCACTGGCAGTGGTGCAATTGATGTTAGTGATCTTTCAACTGTGACAAAAAAAGCACTGTATACCCCTGTATGACCTTTCTGCTGCAGTGGGAGTACCAGCATGCACCTGTCCCTTTGATATCACACACTTTTACTTCATGTCTCTCTCTCTGCCCTCATCCTCGAGTCACAATGTGAAAGCTCACAGTTACCTCCTTGTGAATAAAGAAAAAGCCTTTAAAGGAAAATTAGCTCCTGCTTCAACTCATTTCAGTTCATTCCAATAGCTGCTTTCCACCTACTTTTTCTCTGTTTAGCAGAAACTCCACCAGAGTTTAGATCAAAGTCGGTTTGGTGCCTCAACTGCAGTAATTGCAAATTCATTTAAGCAGCTTCCCGGGGAGTCTGGACCACAAAGTAGATTTTAAGATTGAGCTCATGTAACCAGCACTGAAAATTCAAATCACCGTTAGCTCCTCTGCTGCACATATTGTATCTGGAACACTCTCAGGTTTGGACAGACAATGACTATTTTTAAATCAGTGCATGCTTTCACTTTCATTTACAGCTTAAAAGAAATCAACCCAGTAATCTTTTCTGCACTTGCTTTATTCTCCTCGAAACTTGGATCTCTGTGTTGTCATTATCTTTAAACTACAGAAGCAGATAGGAATGCAAGGAAGAGCAGACTCACACTCTGATTGAACATGTCTGTTTCATGTCGCAGAGTCGTGTACTGGCGTAAATGCTGCTGGATCCACTCAATCCGTTCGACCTCCAGCTTCTCCAGCTCCTGAAGTGTTAGAGAGACCAAAAGCATAAGTAAGCACCGAAGGTAAACAGCAGCACTCCTGTATCTTTTTAATTGACAGTGAGTTATTTTATGGTGTTGTTGTTTTACCATACTGGTGGTGACCATTTCTTCGAACCACTTTGACTGTGTTTGATTGTACAAATCCACACAGCGCATCAGGTCGTCTCCTGGTGAAGCAAGGGAAGGTTGAAAAAAGGAAACAGTAATCAGAATTGATTCGTCATCTATCGGTTTTCTACTCCTCAACTTTACTGGTATTAGTAAAAGCAGTGGTTTATTCTGCAGCCAGCAGAGGGCACACACAACTCACTTCTCTATGAGTCAATGATAAACCAAGTTTACTGTGGACCTGATAGAAAAGGATTCAGTATAAAGTCAAATTAGAAGATTATCAAATTGAAGAGATCATCTCACAGTTTCTATAGCATATCCAACTCTTTTTGCAGTAGAAATTAAGCATTAAATACTTGTTTGACATTGCTACATGAGTTTTCTAGCAATACATTGGGCTTGTTTTGCTATAAATGTTCCAGAAATGATAGCTTTTCACTGTGATTTCCTGTCTCTGACAGTTAAAAAAACAAACAAAACCTTTTGCCCACAGTCCTTTGCTTTCCTGGAACAATCTTGTCAATAATCTAGACAATGATGATTTCAGTGTAATGTGAAATCTGTATATTAACAGAGAGATATTGGTTGAAGTTGAGTAAATTATCATAGTATTTCTTCCACTACTGACTACTGTGCAATATCTTAGCAGAGAGGAATCCCAGCTTTATACTTAAAACACTTACGGTAAACAACATCTAAGGTAAAACTAAGTTCCTCAAAGAGCAGCGACCAATGCATTTGCTTCTGGTCAAATATAAATATATAGTTATTTCCCAAATCTAAATCTGATACAATGCTCTTTCGAGTTTTGACTAAAGGTCAAACACTGCAGGGTGTTATAGGTCTTTGTATTCAAAAACGCTAAAAAAAAAACCCCATCAGAGCACAAAAGAGAAACCACGACTGAAGCTTATTAAAATTCATTCAGTGAGGGTAAACCAACCCTCGCCCCCCTCTTATCTCTGGCAGCTCGTGCAGTACAGCGAGTTGGAGTGACATTTGGCCCAACCTTGAGGTAGCAGAGGTGGTCGCTGACACAGTTTAACTGTACCTTATGGGCGCTATTGATTAGTGCTGTGGACTGTGACTAATCTACTGAGTGGAACTGAGAAAGAACCAGATGCAGTTCCCGCGGTGCCTTTTTCTCTACTGAAGCCTGAGTAGAACAGAACTGCAGTGGTGAACGATTACAACGGGAACTCGTCTTCTTTCTTTTTAAAATGTCAAACACGGTGTAACTGGGGGAGGATCCCTGTCCTTTATTCCTGTTTCCTCAGCTACCTCTACTGAATACTGCCGAACCTTCACATTATGACACATTATCTTACGATAACACCAAGGTACAAATCAAATGTTTGACATCAATGTCGTTGCATTTTCCTTTAACACCCAACACAGGTGTTAAAGCAATACTTTATGTATAGTCTCTTTATCCAGCAGCCTGCATTGATGCATGTATGTATATTGTAAAAAGAAGTTAAGTTGTTTATGGCTTTGTTCATTTCTAAATTGCACTTGGTTGAGAATGTGACTAACAATACATATTCGTCTGTTCATACTGCAGCCACTGCATGGATTCTGGATTTTAAAGACAGATACACTGTTCCCTGTGCCGCTATTCAGTGACTCCCTAACATCTGCACATCTCTGTGTCCTCTGACCTGCTTGTGTGGATTTCCTTCGGGCCTTCTTTATGTCCTCCTCTGTCTTGTTGCTGAGTTTAATCTCCAGCTGCTGGGTCTTCACCTCCAGGTCTTTCTGTCTGTCTGCCAGGGCCTTACGAGCCTGTATCGGACAGACATCGAGCAGAATGTGTGAACTGTAGAAACAACGAGTCATTCAGCGTAATCCTCCGATTTACTGTCTCCACCTTCATTACAAGAGTCATCACAGCCTTTTCATGTTGGCTACTGACATCCGTGCTCGGATCCTGGTCTCATCCTTTAATCTTTTCTTAATCCACATCTTTTGAGTCTTTCCTCTTATGTGCGCTGAGGCACCTCGCCAAGGTCATGGTGTAATAGTGTTTGAAAAGGTAAACATGCAGTAATAGTGATGTGTAGGCCAGGAAAATCTCTTTTTCAACAGACAGTAACAAAAAGAAAACATGTGGGATGGAGTCATCCTAAACCCAATGATTAGATCACTTGCAGTGGTGAAGAGATGGAGCCAAAAGTTTGTTTTTGGCTGGAAATCAATAGTTGGGAAAGCGTCAGTGTTAGAAAATGGTCAAAACTGGTTGCATTTGAAGATGATTCAAACTGAGATTGATGCAGACTTCAAAATCCTTTGAAATATGGTGGCAGCAACAGTATTAATTTCTCAATTAATCATTTGGTGACCTAAGTAGGCCTACAACCTGCAGGTAAACTGTTCTGTGTGTCAGCCAACATCCCTGTGATCACTCTAAGAAACTCTCACGTCACACTCTACCTTCTCCACGCTCGCGTAACGACTCGCCAGCTGCTTCCTGAGGTCGGCAATGTGATGGTCGTACTTTTTCAGGTCCTTCTTGAAGTTGTCCCCTCTGAATGTCAGCAAAGGTTTCTCTACCTCTGAGTGGAGCTGGGAAAAGAAAGGGGCTCAGCTGTCGGTAATTTGCACTGTGGTTTAATGACAAGGCTTCACATACAGTATTATGAGAAGAAGGCTGCTCTACTGTCCCTGTGGGTGTTGTTTTATTACTGTTGTGAATATACAGAAGCCATGAAAATATATTTTCGTCATTATCAACTGTGTCAGCTCCATACAGAATATGTATAAGTAGAGAAATGCCAGAAATAGCATCTGTAGATGAAATGCAGCTTATTAGGAAGTAAAAGCTAGGGCATCTTCAGGCTCACTCAGACTTCTCACTCCCTGTCTGACCATACATTACCTTCTCCTCGCCCCCTCATAATCAAGCAGAGACAAGCCTGCATGGCCCTAGGTGGGGGATGGGGGGTGTCGGGGGCCTCGTCAGAACACGTAACTAATTAATTAGACAACAGAGGGCTATGAAAAGCTACAAGGCTGCCTCTGCGTTATTTAAGGCTGCGTCTGAGGCCAGTGTGAGGTTTCTGCATCGCTGGTAATCGAAACGTGGACGAGCCACTTTCCCCGGTCAACGCCGACAAGGTTGAGCTAAACAAGCCCCATCACCTCAGGATGTGGTCGGATCAAGCATCCATTACTTCAACTGACTGAAAACATGAGGCATTTGACCCTGAAGGGGCAGAAAACTGCTGTTTCCACACACAGATCAAAGTAGACTCTTCACATTGGTTGCATTTTAGACATGTCCTCTATCTACATCTACGTCTTACAGCATATGCTTTGGTATTGTACAGTAAGTCATAAGATTTGTGATTTGAATGTTCCCTATTAAGTCAATCGTGTTTATTGTGCACTGACACTTTGAACTAGGCTATTATAAATAAATGCATTCATTATTATCTGTTACCTTGTTGGAGAACTTTAGGTGAACCTCAGCCTCATCGTGCAGACTCTTCTTCAGCTGAGTCCAGGCTTCTCCAAGAGTGCTGAGAAAAGATTGAAGCGGAGTAAACATAACACTTGCACCATCATTCTACAACAAATTGAACAACTGTAATTATTGCACAGAACAAATATTGAATATTTATAATTTCCTGTGGCAAAAGATTCCCAATATATCAATATGTAAAACCTTGTGCAGACAAATGTTGTCAAACATAATAAATTAAAAAAAGAAAGAGTAGCAGTATCACTGACATGATAAAAGATAAATAAATACACTGACTGCATCAGGCATAAATAGAAGAATAAGTGAAAGATAAATGTATTTTGAACACAGCTCTGTTAATTACAGAAACTATCTACCGTTTTGCACAGATAGCTTTTGAGCTGCACACGCTGTTTCATCTTACAGCTTGTGTTTACTGCACTCACCCTTCCTCTTGTGCTGCCAGGGGGCTGAGAGACAGCTTGGAGAGGTTCTTGGCATATTCCTCCTCAATCTTTATCCTGAAACACAAACGGCAAGACGTGAAAGCTGCCTGACTCCGGAGAGGACTGAAACTGCTTTTGTGGAGTGGAAAAAATGCTTTGACACAAATAATTTCAGGGGGGGGGGGGGGGGGGGACGGGGGCACTGCGGAAGAAACCGACTATTACAATTTGCTGCAAAGGCTAAAACCCAAATGGCACACACACTCCTGACCCCTGTACATCAATAATGTCATTATTTTATAGATCAATTTGTTTTCTTCTGCATTTTAAAGGTGGAAATGAATAGTTTGCCCTAAGGGATGTTCAACCAATGATGTCACGTTTCTTGGCCTGTGTGACAATCACATCCTCCACCAGGCTTACATTTACCATCCACACCTGAGTAAATCTGTCACCTAACGAAAGCTTTTCTCACAGCTCCAAGCAACACAGCAAAGCAACCCAGGAAAGGTCAGCACTCAATAGGAATCTTCTCTGAGGATTTGGGAAGCAGTGGGCTTCTGAATCAAAAGTGTAAGTATATTCAGAAGAGAAACTTCATTAACTTCCCACGACTCAGACCGGGACATGAATAGAGCTTTTGTAGGATAAGGAGGAGGTAATTATATAGAGGCCTTGTTAGCCCTGTTGCTTTTGACATCCTGGTTCAAATTCGGTAGGGACGGACTAGGCAATTCCCTGTATGTTCTATGGCTTAGCTTGAATCCATAGCCCTTTTAATTACTGGGTGTGAGCATAAATTGCAACCCTGCTGCTGGAAGACAAAGGTTTGAGCTCAGCGTCCTACAGATGCTTCATAAGGACCACATTGCAAAGGATTTTGAACACACCATCATGAGCTTGGATGGCTATGAAGATATAAGGCTGATATATATCTGAATGCCCATATATGTTATTTGTCCCTACCCTGCCATACGATCCAGGCATCTGTTGCGATAGCACCCTAATGGCAGATGGAGATATTCTCTTATGATATAGTGAAACAGTGCCACTGTGTGGCAGCAGGCATCTGTTGAAATAGAGCAACTTATGTACCTTTCTCATCATGGAAACAATGTAAACACCTGGTTATGATTGTAAAACCTTGACAGTTTAGCTACACTGGTAACACTGCTGTTATAAATTACAGGGCAGGGTGACTTATTGGCACAATGTGATGTACACTCTTTTTGCAGGACAGTCTAGTAAATGTCATTGCTGTGAATAGCAGAAACGTCTAAAACATGCATAAAGTTTTATGCTACAAGAACAGAACCTGGCTGGAAATTGTAGAGGTAAGATCACTGGCCTCCATGCAGGAGAATGGGGTTCGAATCTGAGTCTCTTAATGAGACTTCCAAATACTGATCAGTGATGACACAGAGCTAAAACAGCTCTACGTCACACTGGTTAAGTGCGTAATTGCTTTTACTGACAATGATAGATGGTGAACATGTGTTGAATCTAAAAGGCAAATTATGTCGTGCTTGAGTGGAAACCACAAGACCTCTCTGCACCCAAAGTTGTTGACTGGCTAATATTTTAGTACCAGTCAGCAAAGAAATGTGTGGTAGATCTAGTAATAAAACTTTGCAAGTCACAAACATTTTAGTGCTTTTGGTGACATTAAAATATTAAATCTCAAAGGTTCACAACATGTTTAGCAACTAAAGAAACTGATTGTTTGTTGGGAACTATTTTCAGTGGTGGATTAATCTAGTGTAGTACTGGCGAAAAATTTGGTGGTGTGGCTTGGTGTTTGTGGGAATGAGTTTAATTATGGTGTGTGTGTGTGTGTGTGTGTGTGTGTGTGTGTGTGTGTGCGTGTGTGTGCGTGTACAACATGTCGTCCAGAGTAACAGTGAGAATCACTGATGTGTTTTTTATGAAGCTGAACATATATCAGGCTTTTCATTTACACAAAATGCTTTCATGGAGTTTGCCAACAATAAAAGGAATATAAATTATGATCAGCCTTCTCCTCGGAGAGAGGAGCTCTCTGACATGATTACATAAAATAAGAACTTAATTAGCTATAGCTGGTCTTATAAGATGAATGAGATCACCCCAGCTTGTCTATATACTGTAATTGATTCCTTTTCAAAATCACCAGCTTCATTATCATCTGGTAGAAATATTTTGTATGTCCCTTATGTCAGAATGACTACAAGAGGTGACAGAGCCTTTTCAGTTAGAGCCCCTAAACTCTGGAACAGCTTACCCGAGGAAATAAGATCAGCTGACTCAGTAACATCTTTTAAAACTCTCTTTAAAACATACCTCTACCGGCGAGCCTTTTGCGATCTTCTTTAAACTAAAACAAATCTGTCCTTGGGAGGACTCTCCATTAGATTACAATGTCTTTACATTGGAACTGGTCTCCCCAAGGCTGTATAACTGTTTCCTGCACCCCAACCGGTCGAGGCAGATGGCCGTTTAACTTGAGCCTGGTTCTGCTGGAGGTTTCTTCCCCTAGGGGGAGTTTTTCCTCTCCACTGTTTGCCTAGTGCTTGCTCAAGTTGATCTTGTTGGGCTACATGTGCTTTTGTCTCTCTTGTGAAGCACTTTGTAACATATGTTTAGAAAAGTGCTTTATAAATAAATTTATTATTATTATTATTATTACTACTGGCTACAAACCCCATGTGTCCATTTTGTCATAACAGCAGAGTACCTTTACCTCTCATGGATAAACTCAGACATCTCCTTCTGCATCTGTTTGCCCTTCAGCTGCTTCTGCAGAAGAACCTCGAAGCCCGCCACTGAGGTGGTGCCCTGTGGGTCTTTCTTGTCGGTCTGAAGAAGAGGAGAGAGGCGAGCTAATAAACGGCCACAGCAACAACCAACTTCACGGACAGAAACGTCCAGTAACACCTCTCTGCTGTTTACGTTAGACAGCATTTAGGGGTTTGTGAGAATGAGCTGTGGGCGGTGAGTCACAAACTCGGAGCATGAGAACGTGTGAATCATCTTGCATGTCAACGAGGGCACGTGTTGGTGGTGGGCATCAATCACTGATGGGTGAATGTGAATTTTGTGGGATTTTTGTCAGTGTTCTGCAATGTGTAGCACTTTGTCCTGTGTGTTAGTAGCAACGAACGGAGGTGTCGGCTTTATGTAACGCAGCAGGTTCGTGCACATACAAACATCACCAGCAACATGACGCGACAGTCTGCAAACAAGGAGCAGAACAGCAGCAGAGGACACGTGAACAGGCATCACATTTCAGTCAATTACAAAGGCTGAAGGGTTTTTCAATACAAATCTAATTTAGGATGGAAATGTATGGAAAGTGAAAATTACACAAGCCACTTGGGAGACATTAGAAGCAGGGTGATCATTGTGTTTGCAGAGAAGATGGTCAATCGACCTCCCACCTGTCCATCCTCCAACTCCAAAATGAAACCCAATAGCATCTTTGTTAAATAAGAAGGAGAGCGCTGGACCCATTCAGCTGGCAAAAAGCATATTGACTTCTTTCTGTCGGTGCACAGGCCATGATTTTAGGTGCATAATTTAATGTAACCATTTGGCTTTTAAGCTAACCTAATACCAGCACAATAGTTTTGAAGGTCAGTAAAATGTGTTGACGGAGATGTATCTGCACTGTTTAACATAGGGCTAAAGCTTGGAATAAACAGTTACAGAGCTGTTTTTATTATATTACTGATACAGCATCTGCGCCAAGCTAAGAAGAAATAGATAGTTAAGAAGCATCATTCCCTAAAAACCAGTGTGATGAGTTAGACTGACATGAGCAAACTAGTGCCATGTTCATAACACATTTGTTCATATCCATTAAATGTGTGTTAACTTACACTGAAAGTCAGTCTTGAGTTGGAGTTCATATTTCTACCTTTTAAGTTTACTTATAGCTAGATAGATATTCGTGTCGAAACTCACCCAGAAATAATCGCAGTAACTCCATTCCTCTGGCTTTAGGAGCTGCTGCTCCGGACCTTCTCCAGGCAGAGGGAACGTGACACAGTTGATCTGAAGCAAGAAGAGCAGGAACACAGAAATGTAACAGCAATGACGTGAATAAAATAAAATGATGTAAAATAACCGGAACATCACGTGAGGTTTTATTGCATGAGCCGAAATATTATGGGTTTTAAAGAGTGAGGTAACGGGTCTGTGTTTCATTCGGACCATGCAGATGAGAGGAAAAAGGTCAGACATGAATAAACATATGAATGAGGTGATGTTGGCCATCCAGAAGGTGACCCATGGGTCTTCAGGGCAGAAAGAGCGACAAACAGAGAACGGAGGGAGACATGGGAACAGAGATATCATTGTTCATTCACACAAAAGTAGAAACCTTTTCCACTTCATCCCATAAATTGAACAAATGAACTTTATACTCTTGAGAATCTGTGGTGTTGCTGATAAACCCACCCAGCACTTAGCCTGAATGCAGACTCCATGGTCCACAGCGTCTTCAATTACTCTTGAGGCTGCAATTATGTAATGCTCACCATCTGTGAGCCCTCCCTCCTGGCACTGCGAGAGACCCTCAGTGCCATGTCAACCACCGCTGCAAACTACATGGGCATCCAGACGGGATGCTTCATCCACAAACATACCAAAACACACTGACTCACAGTGTTCACAGCCTGACTTCACCACTGTACTGCTGTCACACAGACTGAGGGAAAATATGACAATTACCAGAAGGATAGCAGATATAAATTTCAAATGAAGGTGAAATGGAGGTATTGTGAAGCACTTGAACAACATGATACCTGTAAAGAACACATATGTTTATGTTTAGCATCCTGGCTAATGAAATATGAACATCAGTGTTTTAGGCTAAGGTGCCAAGTGCGTAAAGACAAGTAAAAGAGTTCATTATAAATTACATCTGTCATTAATTCATTGACTTATTTGAGGAAACTAACACTATAAGACCTCCTATCTGCACTAATATGAGCTTTAAACACCAGAACTTACAAAGGTCCAGAAGTAATAAAGGCCTACTGAACTGACTGACGGAGTGGGAGTAGGGTTAAACTGGTAAAGGCCATTTAATGGGGGGAACATTCAAACCAAGTGTACAATTAAAGCTATTATTCTAATTATTATTATTTTATGAGGAATGACATTCTCCTCTCTGTTTCAACCTCGCTGTGTGATTCATGGATGCTGTATTTCTGTGTAAATCTCTTGCCTTGAGCACCACAAACACCGAGCACGAAAAAAAGTTCCACCGAACGCCGAGCACTGACCTCTTCATTCTCTGCGCTGCCACCGCAGCACTTCATCTCTGCAGCTTCCAATAAACAACTTCAAAAACAGATGAGTAATACTCTTTTCCCCTCCCGTTACATAATCACCGAAAATGCAGAGGAAATTCTGATGGGGCTTCCTGCCAAATGGGCACAGCGACAGGACAGAAAACAAATGAAACAGCAGCAGTAAAATGCAAAGAAACACATTCACTCCCTATAACGGTTTGTAATCTAAAGGAGCACGAGTGTGATTTACTTTGTGTGCCGACCAGTCACTTTGTTCATTTTCTGCCTCAGAGATCATACTGATTGTCATGGGAACCAGATTTTCCATTACACCGACTCCACATCTATCATGACTGTTGTTTATCTGCCCCTCACATCCAAGAGAAAATTAGACCATTTATCTACAGGAAGGCTGTCTGGCTAACTGACTTCTCCTTTATGGCCGCTTAGTGAGGTACTTGGAGGTTAGGAATAAAATATTAATGTAGATTATCTTTATGAAAAAGAGTGTAATAAATCCCTTTGAGGGATCTGAGGCCCTCGTGGAGATGCCGGACTTAGGATGTTGTAGAAGGCTGTGCTGCCATATTGCTTCCTTAAATGTTTGAGTTTAGCACAAAACAAAGCTGCGAGCAGCATATAAAAGTGCCGATTAGTGGAGTGAACTGGGACATTTTGTCCTCATTCAGCATTCATAAACATGTAATCTCATGAGGGTTTGCTATCCAGGCTGCAGGCGATGGTTATTTCATTACAATTTCAAATCTTTTTACTTAGTTATGTAGCTGCTTTTTTCTTTGCTCAATAACTGGGGAAAAAACATGACACAGTCGAAGAATAAATGGCCCATGAGAGACGTAAAAAATAATGGTTTGGCAGTTGAACAGAGAACTGAAATACTTCCACTCATCCATTTGGAGGATGCTTTGCCACTGTTGCTAGGCAACAAATTACTTTAGCTGTAAAAGACCCCTCCCACCACCACCACCTTTCCCACCACACATCACACACCTTCTCACAACAAAACAATCTCTGACTTGCTTTCCGTTGCCTTTTCATCCCTCATTCCCACCTTCCCTCCACCGACCAATCAAAAGCGGCCTGTCAGAGTCCCGCCAACGAAGCCAGATGACACTCCTTGACGAGCTGCTGTTTGCCTACGCTGATCACGCGCAGCATAGCAACAAGTCAAAACCGAATGAATGTTTAATAAGCAGAGGAAAACATTAAAGGCTGAAACAGATGAATTTAGTGTGATTGGTCACGGTGTGTGAAGGTGAAAACAAGGTGACAGAGCTGATCCTGAATTCTCCTATCTGACGCGTGAAGCACCGGCGTCCAGCGAGGGTCCATTATACCAACAGTCATGGATGTGTGCATCTCCATGACAACTATGGAGGGGTTGTGTAATGTGAGGTGCACCATGGCGACGATAAAACACCTTTGTGAACTGACGTCATCCGTCCACAACTACAGATTCAATCATTATCACCTGTATTTTTTTCCATTTGCTGCAGCAGACACATGATTCTTATTTACATGGCAGTGTGCACTAGATCTTTTTCTCTACATATTTTTAGAGATCAACACTTCTGTGCACGTAGGAGATTTTGTTTAAAAAAACAAAAACAAAAACAAAACAAAACAAAACAAAAAAACAAAAAACAACTGCTCTCATGCCTCAGCTCTACATGAAAACCCAACACATCGCTGTGAGCGGTGGAGCCGTTTAAAAAGACTGTGCAACAAAAGAGGAAGAGAATGATTTTTTTTTTTCAACTGTATCTCTTCCCTGAATATCTGAATGGCTCACGGCCCCCCCCCCCCCCCCCCTCTCTCTCCTATGCCAGTGTTTTCCATTTCAACACCCATTAATCAGTGCTATTGCTATTGTCACCATGGAAACTGGACTTGCTGCATCTCTTGCAAGGTCTGGTGGGGTTTGTCACAATAGCCAGACTGACAGCTCCTGTGGCTGCAGCAGGTCAGCGAGCCCGACGAGAGCAAAATCAGCCCCTTGCGAAACACAAAAGCCACCTCAGTTTGCCTTGTCCATCACCACCACACGCACCCCCCTCCTCCACACACACACACACACATTATATAACCACATTTACTTGAAACAAATATACCATGTACTTTACACGTTGACGCTGTAGAGCACATTGAATCTCTACTCAGCACAGACTGATATTGAGGTTGCAAGCTAAATTCCACTATGGCGAAAGGAGAGTTCTTTGGTGTTCAGATCCCAAATGCTGCTAGATGAAAAACAGCACTGCTATTTGACCTGCACTGCCCTGTGAATTACACATGAAGCCCTTTGAAGATATAAAAAAAAAAAGGAGATTACGGTACAACACTGAGCAACAATTCGATGACACAAACCCTCAGAGATCACTTCTTTATCTGGCAGACAAAAGCGTGTGATTCTAAAAAATGCCAACATCATTCTGCAGGCTACTTCTCAGTCACTTAAGTAATGTTTCAGTGCGAAGAAAACACCTTTACTGTAGGTGTCTCCTGAGCACGAATGTATCTTTGACAGGCGTTAAATCAATATTATAGATTGAGACAAGTCAAGTCAGTGAGATGTAAATAAGTGCAAGACTCCCGGGCAGCTTCTTCATTTAGAATAATGTGCTTTCCAATATGCTGGGAAACCCATGTTGCTCCACGAGGACCCGTATGGCATTACAGACAGTGTCAACAGAAAGAAGTCAGACAAAAACAGGTGAGATGAGATGTGAACTTATTTGAGTTTCACGCACACTCCGGGGATGGAGATGACGAGACAGGAGCCGACGCAACAAAGAAGAAGAGAAAGCAAGGAGGATTCAGTTCCTGGGTACTCACAGTGGTCTTGGTCTCCTTGACCTCCTTGATTTGCCTCTTGGCCGGCGAAACAGAGCCGGGTGGCTGCGGGGTGAGACAGGAGGGATCGTCAAAACTCTCCTCAGTGTCAAAGCTGGCTTCCATCATCATCCCTCTCACCTCCTCCTGCTTCTCTATTCTGGGAAAGCCTCACTCACTCTCTCTCTCTCTCTCTCCTCTCTCTTTCCCTCCACGCACCGAGGCTGCCTCCAGTCTCACAAGCTACAGAGTGAGTGGAGAGGAGTCGCGTTTCAGGGGGAGGGGGTAGAGGGTGTGTAGAAGTGGGAAGGTAGTGTTGAAAGGGGTGAGGAGGAGGAGGGGGGTGGTAGGGGAGCGTGACGAAGTCTAGCCTCCGGTTAAGCTGCTGTCATACGAGTTTTAAGGTTGAAGGCTGCGAGGAGATGGATGCTGCCTGTGAGGGTCTGTGCTCTCCATCCTCCCTCGTGCCCCCTCCTCACTCACCCTCCACCACCTCACATCCACCCCACCGAATGAGAGAAAGGGAGACCACTTCGAGGAGCCAGTGCATGGACAGAGATGCTGCAGCCGTGAAGGCAAAGATGTGAAGAGGGGGGGAAAAAAAAAAGAAGCATAAAGAACGAGGAGGAGGAGGAGAAGGAGGAGTGGCATTTATTTACATGATCCTTGCCACACCTCCCTCCCCAGAGATCCTCATATTGAGGGAGGAGGGAGCAGCAACATTGGCAACGATGGCAGTGGGGGTTGTTGGTTTGATGGAAATGGCTGGATGATGATCTTTAAGAGACTAATTACGATTGCAGCAGAAACTGGAGAAGTAGGGAGGAGAGAGGGAACAGGAGGGAAAACTGTCAGCCAATGAGATGCAGCCTCTCTGTGGGTTTATGTGTGTCTATTCTAGATTGAAAGGGTTGAAAAGGTATACTGAGGACTCACATGGAGATACTCTATGTTAGTATTTCTAATGAGATATGTGTTATGTGTTGAATTATTGCTACGTATGTGCAAAACATGCAAACACCAGCAGCAGCTGCATCATCATCATCTTTCTCATGCCAGCGCTTCACCCGCGACATCAAACGCCGGCCATGTGCAATACGGAGCAGCTACGGCAGCAGCACACGTGATCAATGCAGCCCTGACACCTTTTCAAAGCATCCACCTGTGCTTGTCCAACAGCAACAACATCGCAGCCAGAGTAAACCCAACGTCGACTCACATTCTCACCTTCGCTGTACAAAACATGGCGGCGGGCAGCTCTGACCATCACAGTCCCAGTCCAAGTTTTCGTGATCCGTGGTTCCCAGCGCTCCCAGCACTCCCAGCGTGAGCTTTTGACTGTCTTGGCTGGCCTTCTCCTCCAAAGCTGACAAACTCTGACATGTGGAGTCCAAATCTCAGCCGTCCATATGGCTCCAGTGTCTGTCCGTCTACACTCTCCTGTGTGATCATGACACGGCGTGCCCTCATCTGACTCGCAATTAGTCACGTGTGTTGGCAAGTAATCAATGTTGGCCCAGGTACATCCAAGCTGCGGGAGTGGCCCTGGCTTCAGTGGACAGAGCTCAGCAGCTTGGAAATGATCATGGAAATACTGATGCAATATTATGATCTGAAAACACAAAGTGTGTTTTTTACGTGGCTGTAAATTTGGGTAAGGACAGTAGAGACATGTTCCTACTAATGTCAAGGTACTTATCCATTTTTGTACTTAAGTCTAATCAAACCACTGGCACATCTTAAAGCAGCTTCAGTCTTCAGAAGTGACTTCTTTGGTGGTGGTTTTTTCTTGCTCCTCAACAGCGTTCTCGACTTGACTAGACGTTGTGTAAAGCGATCTTCTTCACCATGGACAGAAATCTTGAAGTCGTCTTCCATGGTCGTCCAGGCCTTTTTGCTGTTACTGTGATGTTAGTTCCTTCTCATTTCAGCAGTGTTCAATCTCTAAACTCTCAACAATATTAGTTACAAATCTTACTGTATATAACAGCTTCATCATCCTCAAACCTCAGAATTCAGGCTTCACAGTTAATGGCAGCCTGAATGTCTTGTATAAAGTGAGGTGGCAAATCGCACTGCTAAATTTGTTCTTTCAGCGTAGTATATACCTGTTTGTTCATGGTAGGTTTCCTCAGAGCCACGTCAGTTGTCATTGCAGGCTGTCTGGTCTTTGTAGTGCTGTGGCATCCGTTGGCTGAGGACAAACGGATTAAAAAATCACACATTATTGACAAAAGTGTCAGCTGCAGTCTTATGTCCGTACCATAACTTGATAATAATGAGCAGATGGGGAGCAAGCAATAAAAAACTCAACCCTGGTTACTGCAGAAAGGTTGAATTTGGATTTTGACATATGACATCCTAATATTAGGGTGTCAGGACTGTGGATTGTCTTTTCAGAAAAGACAAACTGTTCTTTGTTTCCTCTAACTCTAAAACCTGTGTGGATACTGTGTTCAATCAGTAAAGAGTCATTCATTCGTTAGCTCTTCTTGGTGCTGTGAGCAGTTCTGGATTCATCCTCCAGGCTCTGTAACATTTCTTCATGGCCTGTTATTCATGAACTGTCCCATTGTTGCATGTCATGTTAATCTATTTCCACCTGGAGGTGAGTCTGGGGAGACTGGTGAGACCATAACCCCTGAGGCCACAACCCTGGTCAGAGCAAAACCAGGTCTGCCTGTCGTACATGGAAGAAACTCACTTTCCTTAAAGAAACCTACAAACTCCCTTTGTTAATCTCCTTAGTGAGCCAAGAAATGTTACACCACACACATCTCTGATACCTTTATACAATTTTTGCATTTAAAAAACAACGGACCCTTTTCATTTTCTTTTGCATATAAAATGGACTCTTTTACAGCCTTTTTTACACTAGCTTTATTTTACAGTCTTTTGTCTCAACCCCCACACTCACACAGTAATGAATTAACATTTTTAAAATCATAAATGGAACTACTGTATAAAATAAGATCCCGGTGCCACCACTCATGGTTCACACACGCTTCTCACTGGCATCACCTGAAGAAGCTGAAAACGGTTCAGCTTTGTGAAACAAGGACACAAC
Organism: Anabas testudineus; assembly: GCF_900324465.2. Classification (NCBI taxonomy): domain Eukaryota; kingdom Metazoa; phylum Chordata; class Actinopteri; order Anabantiformes; family Anabantidae; genus Anabas; species Anabas testudineus. The sequence goes on along the minus strand of NC_046617.1, from coordinate 6,465,755 downwards.
TAACAGCACTTGTTATCATTCCCTCAGGAAACAGAGGGACAGCTGATTTCTAGTCCAACCTAACAATAAAAACATCAAATAACTGTGAGAAAAGCCCAGCAACAGCTACCCCATTAAATTTAACCAGATGGTACATGAATATTTGAATATCTGTGTACAATATATATGAATATCGTAGTGCAGGAGACGTAACTAGCTGATAATGAGTTTTCCATATATATTTATGTTATTTAATGCACTGTATGCATGCTTTATGTCTGTGTGCCAGCATTAATGTTTTTTGTTTTACTTGACCTCAGTACAAATTTCCCTTAAGGGACAACGCAGTTAATATTGAAGTTGACGTTAAAGTGTGTTAGCAAATGAAGAAAATAACACAGTCACAGCTGAGCAGACCCTTTGCTTTCAGCAGCAGAGAGTCTGCTGCTCTGTGCTAACAGAACCAGGGCTGCAGCTAATGAATATTTTCACAACAGATAAACAATATGCCATCTTTGATCATTAGGCTGGTGGCAGCATGCCCTCCCTCTTTGTCTCTGAAAGGCTGGCCATTCTATTAGGTATTAGAATCAGGTATTAATCATTATAAGTATTAAAATAAATAAGAATATCATCAAGCAGAAAATTGATCTGCTGAAAGTAGCAGCAGTTTACATAAATTCTTCATCTAAACCACATCATGTAATGCACACTGGCCCAAAAAGTTTTTTCAAATGAAAAAGGAGAAGACAAGAAGAGGTCACTAGTGTCCTGTATCCTCTGTAGACCCAGAAACACAGAAGCATCAGGATCATCCAGGGGATTTTTATGGCTAGAATCTGAAAGAATGAGGATTTCATTCAGCAATTCTAAGCAATTATAGCAGTATAAGTATATTATTAGTCTATAATCCTTCAGCTTGTACACAACTCCAACTCCTGCCAGAACACATCTCAGTATACAGGAGCACAGTGGCTGAACACATCTAGTTATACGGAGCTGCAGCTGCTGCTGTTGTCCTCTCTCTACTAGCTCATGTAGACGAGGTGTCAGCCTACACAGATATATCTTGTAATGCACTTTGTCTTCTTGTAGCACAGGCCTCCAGCAGGAAAAAAAAAAAAATCCAACCAAAAACACAACCAAAACTGAAACTGTCCACAGTCATCCCTGTCGCATTTATTCAAATTTCATGCAGCTTAATTGTGTTGAGGTTGAGACATTTGAAATGCCAATCTTTCAAAACCTTAGTATAAAACCGAAACTTGACGTCTAGACACCAGAAGGAGTTAATGAGAAACTGTCTGTTTTTGTGATATGTGCTTGCAAAACGAAACTAGAACCATGTTTTTATGTTTATTTATATCTCAAAATTGCTGTTGTGAAACCATTTGCCAACCACAACCAACAACAACAATTTTATCTCCTCTACTTCCCTTTGGATGCTTGATGCTCATTATTTCTTCCTCTCTGGTCCAGTTGGTCTAATTCTTGATTTCCTTTCCAGAGGTTGGAGCATTTCAGATCTCAACCTGACCTTCTCTCTCTCTCTCAGGAGGATCGCACTTGTCTGCTTGAATGATGACAAACACCCCTGCAGCTGACAGGCTCCCCACTCGTTCTTCCTCTAACTGTGTTTAGGCCACATGCCAGCAGAAAAAACAGAAAACCATCTGCTATCTACTAAGATGTCGTTAGTGAGGACGCTGGCAGCGATGAAACAGACTAAGCCACTCATTAAGAAAATGCAGGATTTCCTCCAGTCGCACTAAATGAGGTTCCTGATAATGTAGGGCAGAGTAGAGAAATGCATTACATCGGGGATTTGTCAAAACAAAAGATTTCAAAACCTATCGGGGAAATATTACAAACTCTCTTGAAAAGAAAGGGATTACATGTGAACCAATATTGTATCATACTGAGCTCAAGGAAGTCTCAGTGTAATAAACAGATTGCTGCTGATGGTGATTAATGATTGCCACAAGGCTTTGTCTGTCTGGAAAAATGTTGGAACATTAAATCATAACCTGTAGCACCAAATGGAAACAATCTGCATGGAACTAGTGCGAATCACCCAGTGAATAGACTCATTTTACACAGCGCTCAACCTAAATTTCCCATCGCTCTGTCTTCATCGTTTCTAACCTTTAAAAACCTTTCAGTCAGTCAGTGTTGCTGTTTTGTTTTCAACATGACAGCATTTTTTTTAGAAACAGTGTCCAAAAAGGGGAACGGCTGAGACGGTAACGGCTTGGGTTTTACCATATGGTGAGGAGTTTTGCCGTGCCAGCGGTCTCTGTGGGGCCTCAGCTGACAAGGAGGGACGTCGCCATGTTGTTTCTAAAACGATAACACATAACAGGAAGTAGGACGGCGGACAAAGACAACGACCGGCATATGTTGTTTATCTGTGCGTTCGCATTTCTTTATATAACATTGATCTGCACTTTGGATGAGAGTAGCTCCTCACACACCCTAAGTGGAAAGATTTGTATGTTGTTTGCTACATCTTCACAACACCTCAAGCACACCTGGTAAAATGAAGATTACACCATAATGACAATGGGCTGCAGAGAGCACACCCAGGACTTGTTATTGTGCCTCTTGTTTTCTTGTTGCTAGTGGGTTAGTTACTGCCCATTTCAGTAATCACAGATCTTTCCACCTCATAGAGCCAAGATACAACCTTCACAATTGTGCATAGATGAGCTCATATGATTTAGATCATGAGCAGATCCTTTCTTGGTGTTATTTTCTTTGGTTGACTTGCTCTGTGGATGTTGCTCAGTACACCAGAGGTTTCTTTCTTTTTTTCAGACATTCCACATCATTTGTTGCCTATGGCCAATGTGTGTGCAGTGTATGATTAATATTACCTCTTCTATCAGTCTCAAAAGTGTTTATCAGGTACGAGAGCTCACATTCTTAGATGTGTCTGTGGTCAGGTTCAGGCAACAAAAACAAAAACACCAAATACCAAAGGCTAATCAGATAATCTACTTCACAGGGAGTACCTGTGACGCGGGTAGGAAATGTCTATTATGTAATGTTAAGTGTTTCAGTTCACAACAGTTACAGACATTTCATCATTCACTCATTTATTTGGAAAACCCTGTTGTGAAGTAAACAAGTGGGCTTGTAGCTTATTTTAAGATTGTAAATAGCAGCTTGCTACTTATTTCTACTACATTATAACAAACGTTATCATCACTTTTAAGCCTCGGTTCCAGGAATTCTTTGTCATCATTCTTAATCCCACTGTCATATTTGCAACTCCAAAGGGCTTAAGTTGAAAGATTTCAGCTGATCCTCACTTGTGTGCCTCCTCCCTGAAATGACACAAACTAGAAACAACAAGCAGCTCACTAATACACCCTGTAATACAGTGTATCGTCTCAGTGACACACACACATACAGTCTTAGTAGCAGCTTTTACAGACTGCAGTAGCATATGGCTTTTGAATGAAAAAATAGCTTTTATATGTGTGTGTGTGTGTGTGTGTGTGTGTGTGTGTGCTCTCTGTGAGCCAAAGTGCAATCACTGCCAGAGTCATTGTTGATGCAGCCTCGGTCTGTCCCATGGGAGCCTGTCCTATCCCCTGGATTCCATCCCAAATGAGGTGTAAAACACACACACACACACACACACACACTGAGGCAGATGTTTGTGAAAGGTTATCTGCCTTACACTGCATTAACGTAACTCTTCAGGCTCTTGTTAGGTAACAGTGCCGAAGACAAACAACAGAAAACAGCTCAGAATCCTTAGACCTACTGGCTGTGCCACTCGGCCTGAAGTAGTAGGTGTTTAAGATAATCAGATTAAAGGGGATCGAATTTGCCTGTCTCCACATGAATGGACTCTTGAGACACCATCATGGCGAAGAATAATAATGAGTCCTCGTAGTTCACAGTGTTACGGCAGCTGAATGCAATGAAATCTAAAATAAACAACACGATATTCAGTACATGGCAAACAACAACACACGTCTGAAGACAGTGAATTAAATTTACTTACATCCTGAACAACCCAAAGGCAGAACTAACTTAACTGTATAACTTCAAGTTTAATACAAGTATAGCTTTGAATTTGGTGTTTTACTAGTAGTGCATGGTCTTCAGGTGTTCAGGTGTGGCTCTCACCTTTATTGCAGCTGTTGACATAATACCTGAGTCCCTCAGGTGAGGTGTAGCTCTTCCATCCCGGGGGGAGAGGCTGACTGTCGGTCTCCTCTCTGGATGCAGCAGAGCTCGTGGGCGCTGACTTCTGTCACAAACAATCAGGATGTGCATGTGTAAGCTTTATTATTATTATTATTATTAGGTGTTAGTTATTGAAACTGGACCTTTAAACTACTCGGAATATATGTAACGTATTTAGTTTCAGTGTCAAGGACTTTGAAGTCTTATTGCCTGTAATCAATCTGTTCTAATCAGTATAAACTTGATTAAATTCAAGATACGAGTGCAGGAGAAGTGTGAGGAACTGAAGAAGAAATAGCCCTGACAGGGAACTTTCTTTATCCTAAGTAAGGAAACTATATTCTGATGTTTATGTAGAGTTAGAACGTTTCCAAAAACTTGCACTGACAGTAAATGGAAATGCAGGAGTCATGACAGCCACTGCAATAAGAGATGCTATTACCCCAAAGCTCCCATTTTGCTCTTCTGCACTTCTCACTTACTAAATAATGTAATAGTGTGATTCATATGGAAATGTATGATCCACTAAATGGATAAATAATGACAAACGCTTGCTCTAACTTATCAGCAGTACCCAGGAGCCTCCACCATCTATGAAGCCGTTTTATCTGTGCAGGCTGCTCTGTGAGCGCACGGGGCCAGAAATTACCGCCGCGTGCTTTACAAGGGGAAAGTCGTTTTTAATCTGCGGGGATCGCTGGCTGTTCATTTTCAGATGCAGTGGTGCGTGGCCGCCCTGGTCTGTCTGCTGAATCTGACAGGGGGGCTGGTGAACTACAGGACAGTGCGCTCCAATCAGACATCTGAGGGGTGGTGGGTGGAAGTGAAGGGAAAGATGTATAAATGGAGAGATGATTAGCCGAATGATAAACGAGTCATATCATGTTCTTTTGCTCACACAGGCAGCAGGGCAGAGTGGATGGATGAGGCTGACTGATGTGTCGCAGTAAAGGATCTTTGTTATCACTGCGTCTTGTGTGAGTTTTGCTGCGAGATGGAGCGGATAGCTTCATCTGTGCTGTGCTGCAGCGCTGGATTCACACTTGACGGGACCTTTATAGCACAGAGAAGATAAGTGTCATCCTCCCCGGCAACTGTTTGTTAATTCCTTCCAAAAACATCACACTGTGATAGACTTTTTGCACAACTGGATGCTAAAGGTACCTCTCGGCATCAGTACTGAGGTGGTAAAAGGAAAAGCATCATCATGTGAAGCTGTGGCATGAGATTGAGCTCCTGTACCGTGTATTGGTTGAAAGCTACTGACATGAACAAAATTTATTGAATATTTGGAGACAAGGTTAAAAATCGGTTTGCACTAATTTGTCACACACCAGTGAGAAAGTCAAAGATCCCCTGTGTTGGTAGCTGAATGAATAACTGGAAAACAACCGTTTCTAGATAAACCCTTATCGCATGATTGTTATCATCTCCCACTGATTTCATACATCCACTGGCTGGAAAGGAGAGCTTATAAAGAAACTCTTTTAAAAAGAACAGATCTGTAAAAGAGATATCTGCCAAATCCGACAATACTCTGGAGTGTTGCTTTCAGTGTAACCCTGAAACCAGGATCTCCACTCGACTTGCATTAGCTCAGAAAAGAAACTATCAGGACAAGTTGTGTCCAATTCCTGGAGAAGGAGGGACGATGTCTGTCATTACTTTTCAGTAAACGTCTTGTGAAGCTGATGATTACTGTACTTTCCACCAACATGACCATAATTACCACAATAACATTGGAGTTATATCATTTTTAACACTCCACGTGTGTTAACTGCAGCACATTGCAGAAAACTGCAGCCCAAGACTACAAGTTAAATTAGGACGTCTCACTGCAAGAAAGTTTTTCATTATCATAAATCTATTTTGGACTTTTAATTTGAATGCACAGTACAAACAATCTGAAATTATCTGAAGAGAACAGCTTCTGTGTATAATTTTAGATGGCTCAGACAAAAGCTAAAAGCATAATTCTTCACATGGGTTGTTTCTGTGCCCCGAGGCAGCTGCCGAGTTTCAAACAGCAGCAATTATAAAAAAAAAAAAAAAAAAACAAGAGGAAGCCTTAGAGAGGAATGTACAACGCACAGGATGCTGATTGAAAAAAAAAAAACTGTGACAGGGCATAGAAAGAAATGCTTTTGTTAAGAGGATGCATTAAGCCTGTGTTTGTGGAAGACAAATATTTAGCATGTTAATTTTAGCATGAGGAAAAAAGTAAATAAGGATTAAGATGAAGAGGATAATCAGCTACAGAGTACTGACTACATTCTTAAAATGCATAATTGTAAAAATGTTTTACTAATTGTACATCTCTGTATGGGATAAGGGTGTGGTTATATTTAATTTTTTCAATTTGTCCTACATTTGAAGGAGTTGTAATAAGGCAAGACTATCAGCAAAATGAATCCTCTATCATTGTCACACTATCTACAACAATCTAAATAAAATCTGTACTCAAACTAAAAAGTTTTAACCAAGATACATATAATAATAAAGTGTTAAAATCAACTTGTCAACGCTCTCTGGTGGACAAACTACGCAATGTGACATTACCTAGACATTGCACAGAGAAAAGCTGTGCATAATGTCATGGCTGATCATCTGATAGTTGCTGAGATGTTAAAAAAGATGAAAAATATATAGTGGCAAGAAAAAGTATGTGAACCTTTTGGAATTTCATGGTTTTCTGCATTAATGTGTCATAAAATGTGATCTGATCTTCGTCTAAGTCGAGAGTATGAATAAATATAATGCGCCTAAAATTATAACACAAATTCAATTATTTATTGAGAACAACCTTAAAAAACCTCAGAGTGCTAGTGGAAAAAATATTGGAATAATAACCTAAGGGTGTGAACTAGAGCTACTTTTACTAATAAAAAACACTTTTTGAGTTTGTTCTGTACAAGAAGAATGTGCTGGAAAGCTGGAAATGGTTACAAAATGGTGTCAAGGACTTTAAAAATTCACCAGTCTACAGTTAGAAAAACAATCTACGAATGGAGACACATTGAGACTGTTGCTACTCTACCAAGAAGTGGCCGGCCATTCAAAATGACCCCAAGAGCACAACAAACACTCATCAATGAGATAAAGAAACCCTGGGTGACAGCCAAAGATTTGAAGGCATCATTGGAACTGGCTAACATCTGAGTTCATAAGTCTACAGTAGGTAAAACATTGAACTAGCTGAGTGTCTATGGCAGGAGACCATGAAGGAAGCTGCTGCTAACTAAAAACAACATTGCTGAAATTCTGAAGTTTGCCATAGAGCACAAAATGTCAAAAATGACTAAATGTTTTGTGGACTAATTAAACTAAAATCAAAGATCAGATCACATTACATGACAAATTAATGCATGTTTGCATTCATGTTCACACATCTTTACTGTATTTCAATTAATTGAAATTGATTTTTGCCCCAGACAAAGTTTTGTCAACATGGAGTAATGTCACATGAAGTTCTGTATTGTAAATAAATCATAAAAGGCACTGAGATGATATGTGGGATTCTTATACTGGTGAAGATGCAAACTAAATATCAAGTCTCACATGATCTCCTCTTGTATTTTACAATCCATTGGCTATAATTGATCCACTTGATATAGAGTAGATAAAAGCACTTCACTTCTTTTAATAACACCTAAAGCAATTAAATGAAGCTCTTACCATGCTGCTAGCGCTGTTACGTTGAGGAATAGTGTCATTCAATCAGCCACTGGAAACATGAATGAGGAGGAGGGAAGGGATTGTTGGATGTCATTACTGTCCAAAATGATCGACAGCCTGCAGGGTCACAGCTAACGGCGTAGAGGGAATGGAGAGACACTGAATATCTTTCAAGCTTAGTCTCCTTTTCCATTTCCAGAAAATGAAAGGCCTGGCAACGAGAGATTTTCTATGAGTCTTTGTTGAGAAGAAACATTCAGTGGTTCTGACTCTGTTGTGAAACACAAAAGGAGACACTGTCAGACACAGCTGTGATGTACGGAGACACAACAAGGGCCCCTCTGTCTTGCCAGCTCGTTCACTTCTGTTAAGTCGATTTGACTCTGCATATATTGAGAGTCAGTCTGGTCACTCAGTCCAAACAGATGAGGTCTGTCTTCTCAGGAGAATTAGGACACTTGCATTGCCTGCTGTGCTGGACCAGGCCTTTTGGGAACTCAAAGTTCTAGTTCAATTTGTAGTCTACAAATATATAGCAAAGCATATGGCAAATTTAAATGTAAACTAACTAACTAACTAACTAACTAAAGCAGTTCAACGAGTAACTGTGTCATCAGCATAAAGACAATAAAACTTGAGGCTTTACAACACTAGGCTCTTAGTGGCAGAGTGGTACATCCTGAGACCTTGAAATGTGTCTCTGATACCATGGGAGTAAGTAGCTCCATCTAAAGCACAGTACAGGTTATTTGAATTAAAAATACCGGGTGAAGGGGCAGATGGGGCAGAGCGAGAAGAGAGCTTCCTGACAGCCTGGTGGATGAAACCATAGTTTTAAGCAGTCCACAAAATAGATACAACTTAATAAGAACATATCAATACATCGTGTTGGCAGACAGTTTAAAATCATGTTTCTGTTCTGTGAAGGTTGTAACATACTGCTGGTCCTGGCCTGGAGAGTCCAGAGTCTCTTCCCTGATGGCAGCAGACTGAGGAAAGTGTGTGGTGAATGGATGGGATCATTCGCAATGCTGAGCGCTTTGCGAGTGAAACTGATCCTGACTGAATCCTGAGTCAGGATCAGTTTCCTGATCCTGAAACTGAGCATGTCTAGGAGGGAGGAGAGGAGAGACACCAATGATTTTCCTGGCTGCCCTCACTGAGCACTGCAGGGCCTTTGCGGCAGGATGCAGTGCAGGCAGAGTACCGCACAGTGATGCAGCTGGTCAGGTGGGTGCTCTCAATTGTGCCTCTTTAGAAAGCGCACATGGTGGGAGCTGGAAGTACAAGCGCTGCTGGGCTTTCTAGAGGGAGAGGAGTGAAGGTATCACAACCTGCTGTTTACAAAAGACTTTATGAACAAAAGTACAGAGGCTGCACCGGATGATGCAAACCACCAAAATTAGCAAGAAGAACAGGACGGCCAGACTGGAATTTACCAAAAAGTACAGAAATGAGCCTCAAACATTCTGGGACAACATCTTATGGACTAATGAGTCAAAGACATGGAAAGGCTAAAGTTTGAAGAAAGACAGGATCTGCTCCTATCCACAGACAGACAAGCTCATGTGTAAAACACAGTAGAGGTAATGTCATGGCTTCTTCCGGGTCAAGTTCATTAATCTTCATTGATGATGCAACACATGATGGCAGCAGCAGAATGAACTTGAACGTCAGGAAAAGCATCACAAAAAAAGAAGAAAGCAAAAGCTTGTTGATGTCAGTGGGGCGCAGGCTTGATGCAGTTGTTGCAAGAAAATGATTTGCAGCTAAATATGAAGTCTTACACTTCTATCAATCTATTTTAGGTCTTTTAGATCTGTTGTAATACTTTTGCTCCCATGAAAAATGGGTGGGTTCAACCAAAAGGTGCTATCTTCTAAGCTGTGTATCAGATCCAGACATAAACAGCTGAAATGTTGACCTTTTGTCTCATATTCATTTTTTAATATCAAAACTAAAAATAAAGCAACTGGCGTCTCTTTTCCAATACGTTTGGAGGGGAGTGTACATGGAGCTGTTCTCTAGTGATGGTGACTTGCTGCTGATGAAACTGGTAACCTTGATTGTGTGACTGGCATCATGTATTCTTTAAAATATTGTATCAGGCCACATGTCAAAATTTCGACACAGCATTACTGGTTTCAGCTTCGTACTATTTCTTCTAATAGATTTACATTTGGTCATTACTCACCAGACCTCAACCAATAATCAACGTCTTTTAATCATTAATTTTCCACAGAGTCTTAGAGAAATGTTGTTATTTAAGCTGTAACATGCATGTGAAGGATTAACTGTTTATACTATTTGTTTCTCACATTCAAATAATTAGTTTCCATTTATCTTTCACACGCAGTTAACTTCATAAATGAATCAAAACATCCTTTCTGTTTCTCCAACATGTTTGGTCTCCTCATTCTGTCACCACGATACAGAGTAGCTGTGTCTAAATTTAATGAGCCACAAACAGGGGGAAAAGAGACTATTTTTGGTGCTGATCAAACACACTTGGATGTCTCACTGGAAAGCGAACGTCCACGAAGAGATCTAATATTAATGTCTGTTTCATCTTTTTGACACAAATGGGTTGTTTTAGGACAGAGATGAGTGAAGGAAGCACATACAAGATGACTCTATCTCCCTTTTTTTGCATGCAGAAAAGTCAAAATGACAGTGTTGTGTCCGCCATGCCTCTGAACATCTTTTGGACATTTTGCAACAATATACATACTGACAAATACTAGTGGCTGATGAAGGTCAGAGGTCATTCTACCAGGGAAATGTGCACAATGCTGGTGCAGACGACCATAGTAAAGAATAAAACTTTTGATGTAGAGCACAACACCAAAGCTGTGTTCAAAGACAGACTGTCTGAATGTGTGTATCTGTACAGTGGTACTATAAAGACATGCACAACACAGAGCTTGGAGAGATTTTTAGCAGGCAGTGGAATCTATTGAGGACGGCAGCGAGCTTCTTTGCCTGCCTTTGAGAGTGACCACTTGGTCCAGATATAAGGAGTCAAAAACAGGCCAAGCACTTTATTGTCTGTGCAGCAATAACATTTCCATTAAAATATATTTTTTTTAAATTAAATGCAATATAGCAACAAACTTGAACAGATTTAATAGTTTTATTGGACTGAATATTCCCCCTTTGAGCAATTTAGCATCCCTTTCTGTGTTTCACTTGATTTAAAGCTGGGAGAAAAGTGCATTTCTCGCTTACTTAACTCTTACGGCCCAAGGACTGAACATTACCCGTCTTCTTTTCTCTGCTGTAACTTACAAGCTATCCCTGAACGGAAGTGCATGTTGCTGTCTGGTTGCTGCAACACTAAAGGGAGTTGCTGTCCAACTGTGCAATCAAAGTGAAACCTAAGCCTACATTCAAAGTCACTCAGACACTACTCTAAAGTCCTGGTCCTTACCCTCACCTTGCCGTGACATTACATCTACATAGCCCTCGACGAAGGCTTCGCATCACATGTTAGCCAAAAAACAACTGATGGAAATCTTCACTCTGAGTTTTGATTGGTGCGCACAGCAGATCACAGTCATAGACACGTGGATAACAATACGCTTCTCGCACTGGACTGTTGACTTTGGACTGCTGCTTTAATCTCATTGTTAAAAAAAGGAAAAGCAAAAGAGCATCCTGCTCAGGCTTTGATAGCCTTTGCTTCCGTCCAGCTGCCTTCAGTAATCCCCTAAAATAAATATAATGAATCCTCTTCAGATCCACTTTTAAAGGTTGTGTGCTTGTTCGTGTCCAGGCACTAATCACCTCTATCTGCTATATACACTGAAGCAGCAGTTTATGACGTGGACATGTTGGATAATCAAAGGCAACATTCAGCTTACTTATGTATGAATGTGTAAAGGCGCTCACAGTATGAATAACCTGCAGCTTGGTGTCACTTCTGTTTACATGCAGCATCGCTGAGGGGGGATCCTTTTTCATTTGCAGGATTTTGGTGGAAGCGTTTTGTTGTGTTGTTAACAGATAAAAGAATTTAAAAGTATGCAGAAAATAAAAGTTTAACTTGCGTTATCTGGATGTAGAAAAGACAAAGGTTGTGCAACAATTGCCGTGTCCTAAACCAAATTATATGTTATTAGAAAGAAAAAAATACTGGCAAAATATTAGGTTCACCTCATTTAAATACATTTAATGTGTTCTGTTATTGCTCCCATGTAGCAGGTATTATTTCCATATTCAAGATATCATTTTGAATATATACAAATATCTATATTTTTTGTATTTATGTGCAATAATCCTGGGACACATCATGCACAGCCCTGGCGCAGCACTGTAATTTCGACTACCTAGTTGAACCTGTTTTATTTTATTTTATCATACTTTGTATATTGTTCTTTGTTTCTTTCATACCCTGTATTAACGTATTACATAAAGCTTTTTGTGCTGTTGCTGAGATGCTACAAAAGAATCTTGCTACACGTTTCGACTCATTTATGTGTCTGATACTCTGCTCTCTACAATCCTCAATTTTAACTTTATATTTTTACTTTAAATGTGGCATTTATGGTGTCAGAAGCTGTATATAACTACAGCCTATAAATAACTGTGCATTATCTTGTACTTAATTCATGATCCATCCTTATCCGTGAGGTGCAGCAGGTTCTTGTAACTCAAGTACAGCATGCCCATGTAAAGAAAGGAGGCTTCACACCAAGGACAATGGCGAGTTATAAAAGGAAGAGTGCAGCTGGTTATGTTTGTTACTGCTGCGTTATCGAGAACGTGCTGTGCAGAATTATTCTCTGTGTTTATAAACTTCTGTCCTACATTTTCAGGTGAAGGCAAATTCGTGATAAGTGGGTGAGTATTGTTGCACCTGAGGGTCTCTTTTTTTTTTTCAGGGTTCAATTTCAAACATTCACAAATAGAAGAATTGATAATAATGCTTGCAGTGTTTTCAGGAGGAGAAAATGACAACAGATGGGGAAATGACAATCTTCGGGCCTGCTGCCCAGTTCCTCCGCAAGTCTGAGAGGGAGAGGACAGAGGCTCAGTCTCGCCCGTTTGACGGCAAGACGGCGTGTTTTGTCAGTGATGAGAAAGACCTGTATGTCAAGGCTGAGATCCAGGACAGGGCGGACGGCAAAATCACTGTCAAGACCATCGACGATAAAGTGGGTGGACTACAGGGTTACATCCATTTAAGTGGAACCTTTATTAGACACTGAACAGTGCCAGTTAATGTAGCTCCTCTGATACATGAATTTCTGGACTTTATTTCAGTGTGATGGAGAAGAGTTTTACACAGCTTCAGGGTGTCTGTCTGCAAAACCTGCAATAATAAAAAAGCTCACTGAATTGTATTAGTCTGGCTTTGAACATAGCCAGATTTAATCTCCCCTGCAACTCTAAAAGCTGCCTCAGCTATTTTATAAGAATATCTGAGTGCACATAATGGATGCAAAGTTCACGAGGACAGTGAATATGTAGTTTTTATTGTTTGTGCACTTTATGACAGTGTTTATCTCTTTAAGCATCATATTCGATTTCACTTGTGTTTCTGTTTTCCAGACTGTAACCGTCAGGGAGGACCAAGTGTTTCCCATGAATCCCCCCAAGTTTGATAAGATTGAGGACATGGTGATGATGACTCACCTCCATGAGCCCGCGGTGCTTTTCAATCTTAAGGAGCGCTACACGGCGTGGATGATCTATGTAAGTGTGTGATGCCAATCATTTAGACACAGTTTAAATGAACCCAGAGAGAGGCAGTAATAATGAAGCAATGGGTTGGTACAGCCGAGAGATACAGTAACGGCTCTGATCTGATCTTAAGAAGACAATATAAAGAAAAAGACAAAATTTTTATGTTATGTCAACAGTGTTTATAACTAGTTGAATGCATGCAGAAATCTAGGACATTCTAAACAGTGCCAGTACATCAATGAATCTCAGGGTTATAGGAATTTTACAATTGGTCATAGAATAAGGTACATCTTTGTAATAAGCACAAATTCACCCTGCTTCAACTGAATATTATTAATAACTGCCATCTGCTGCTTATTTAGCTGAAAGACCTAGGGACATTGTGTTCCCCGTGGAGCACTGTCAGCACAGCTGAATGCTGTGATTGCTCATCTGTTGATTTATTAGACAATAAGTACATCATTTAACTCTGACAGAACTGTTACACAACTCAGGACACCAACATGAACTAGTGCCGCCTAAGTTCGTGTCTAATAAGCATTTACAAGTTACAAACATAACTTGCACGTGTTGAGGTTTCGCCTGCTTGTCTTTTCCATGCAGACCTACTCGGGGCTCTTCTGTGTGACTGTGAATCCTTACAAATGGCTGCCGGTTTACAACCCAGAGGTGGTTCAGGCCTATAGAGGGAAGAAGAGGATGGAGGTCCCTCCTCACATCTTTGCCTTGTCTGATAATGCCTACCAGTTCATGCTGACTGGTACATTTGCAGCCCTAAGTCAACGCAATGTAGTAATTACAATTTTTGTCTTGTGTAACTACAGTGTGTTTTTTGTTTCACAGATCGTGAAAATCAGTCGGTGCTTATAACGTAAGTTTAGCAGCAGTGTTGCATGTCTAATGACAGGTTATTAATTAATTAAAACAGGTGAACTTTGAACTGCGTGTTTATGTTTTTACTTAGTGGAGAATCTGGAGCAGGCAAGACTGTCAACACCAAACGCGTCATTCAGTATTTTGCGACAATCGCAGTTTCTGCAGACAAGAAAAAGGAGACAAACAGTAAAATGAAGGTGCGTTACTGCAGGACTTCTGACTGGCTGCGCAGCTACTTGTTTGTCGGAGAGCAGTGGATGTGTCAGTTTTACATGTTTAATTTTCTACAGGGGACTCTGGAGGATCAAATCATCCAAGCCAATCCACTGCTGGAAGCTTTTGGCAATGCCAAGACTGTGAGGAATGACAACTCATCTCGATTTGTGAGTGCCCCTGAGGGGTCTTCAGCTTGTTTTCATTTACCCTGAATATGTTCAACACAGAGAGCACTTTTTGTTTGATAGGGTAAATTCATCCGAATCCACTTTGGCACAACTGGCAAACTGGCATCTGCAGATATTGAAACATGTAAGTTTCTAAAATGTTTTAGAGGACATTGACTGAGACAATTGTGTTGCCGCAGGCCTGAAGTTATTTTTGCCTTTTCCTCTTGAAAGATCTGCTTGAGAAATCAAGAGTGACATTTCAGCTGGTGGCTGAGAGGAGCTATCACATCTTTTATCAGCTCACTTGCAATAGGAAGCCTGAACTTATTGGTAATGTTATTATTCCGTTTTATCTCATTTAATCATCCTTTTTCCCATGTGCATTCAGAGGCAGACAATCATACAAAGACATTTTTCATTTCTTTTCCTTCAGATCTGCTTCTCATCACCACCAACCCCTATGACTTTGCCTTCATCAGTCAAGGGGAAATTAGTGTCAAAAGCATAAACGACGCAGATGAGTTATTGGCCACAGATGTGAGTTGCCTCAGTGAAAAGAGACAAGGCTCCCACTTTTTACTCAGTTGGTTTTTTTAATGTGACTTTGCCAATTTTCAAGCCTATCTTTCTGTCTCAGGAAGCCTTCGATATTCTGGGATTCACTGCAGAAGAGAAGGTGTCCATCTACAAGTTGACTGGTGCTGTGATGCATTATGGGAACATGAAGTTCAAGCAGAAGCCGCGTGAGGAGCAGGCGGAGCCCGACGGCACCGAGGGTGAGGACCATCCAACATACTTAACTCTGTCAAACAAATAAGGAAAACAGGTTTAAACAATAATATATGATTTAAAGATGACGTTTTGTCTGATCTGTTTTTTTGTCTGTACTGCAGTCGCTGATAAGGCAGCGTATCTGATGGGACTGAACTCTGCTGATCTGCTAAAAAACCTCTGTTATCCCAGAGTAAAAGTTGGAAATGAGTTTGTTACGAAAGGACAGAATGTGCAGCAGGTAAGACAGAAACTAAAAATCTTTTAGGTAGCAATTCTCATATATTTCCATGCAGTAATATAAACATATGTGTATGTAATATATAAAAATATATCATTTAAAGCTGGACTCTCCCTGAGCCCACTCTGTTCTGATTGGCCACCTTGCAGAAACCTGTTGGTGAGCTAAGCAAGAAGTGGGTGGGCTTGACGTGTAATTTATGGGCTGAATGTCCATAGAAAGTCTTGGGAAAATCTTGTGACAAAGAACAGAGAGAATTGATATGTTGTCTTTCGTGTATTTTCCCATATCATCAGTACAACTGTGTTCCTCATGCTCTGTAAAGATGGCCTGTTGGTGGATCATACACATCAGTCACTTTCCAAAAGGGCTACTTGTCTTTAACACCTGTCACTCTTTTTAGGTGTACAACTCCATTGGTGCTCTGGCAAAATCCGTCTACGAGAAGATGTTTTCGTGGATGGTCATGAGAATCAACCAGCAGCTGGACACAAAACAACCCAGACAACATTTCATTGGAGTTCTCGATATTGCTGGCTTTGAGATCTTTGATGTAAGTGTTTAAAATATGCACTGTATCTTGTTGTTTTTTTTAACTGAATAATGTATATTTATTCAAAGATTATATTTACTATTTGTCTTTAGTACAACAGTATGGAGCAACTCTGCATTAATTTTACCAATGAAAAGCTGCAACAGTTCTTCAACCACCACATGTTTGTACTGGAGCAAGAAGAATACAAAAAGGAAGGGATTGAGTGGGAGTTTATTGACTTTGGTATGGACCTGGCAGCCTGCATTGAACTCATTGAAAAGGTACTGTATACTATCCAAATTAAAATATCAGTATGAATAAAATGAAATGTTGCAACACTGATGATAAGTATTTATAAGAACATATTTGTTTTCTAGCCAATGGGCATCTTTTCCATTCTTGAGGAAGAGTGCATGTTCCCAAAATCAACAGACACCTCCTTCAAGAACAAACTATATGATCAACATCTTGGAAAAAACAATTGCTTCCTGAAGCCCAAACCAATCAAAGGGAGGCCTGAAGCTCACTTCACTCTGGTGCATTACGCCGGAACTGTGGACTACAACGTCACTGGCTGGCTGGAGAAGAACAAAGACCCACTGAACGAGTCTGTGGTACAACTCTACCAGAAGTCTTCAGTCAAAATATTGGCCATGTTGTATGCCAGCTTCTCTGGCTCGAATGGCAAGTTCTGTAT
This sequence comes from Anabas testudineus, assembly GCF_900324465.2. NCBI lineage: Eukaryota > Metazoa > Chordata > Actinopteri > Anabantiformes > Anabantidae > Anabas > Anabas testudineus. The sequence goes on along the minus strand of NC_046617.1, from coordinate 6,448,704 downwards.
TCCTTTAACCAAATCCAAGAAAATCAACCTCATTTTTACTATGTATTCATCAAAGAAGGAAATTTTTGCATGCTACTTTGTTTCAATGATAAAATCAGTCATCATTGTAAAATGATTTTAATGTAGAAACAGCAGGAGGAACCAAGAAGGGATCCAAGAAAAAGGGAGCATCTTTCCAAACCGTGTCAGCTCTGTTTAGGGTAAGATGGTAATGGTAGACGCCCAAGCCCTGTTGGGCAACATCTATTCACTATTTAGACATGCGACCCCTTGTGAAATTAGCTTTCTGGTGTTAATTCTACTAATTCTTGGATGTGTATACACTAAATACGAAGTCATAGTAAGCAGCAGGTAGCTCAGTAATGAGTAGCTACCAATAAATGGAAATGGAATGGAAACAAAACCCACAAAAACAAGAGGGTTATTTCTACATTTTCAACAAACTCTTCTTATAGGAGAATCTTGGGAAGCTAATGACCAATCTGAGAACGACTCATCCTCACTTTGTGCGGTGCTTGATACCAAATGAGACAAAAACACCAGGTAATCCTCTCATTTTTTTTATATTGTATGTATCCTGTAATACAACATGGATTAATTTGTTGCTGCCATCATAGGAATCATGGAAAACCACCTGGTTATCCATCAACTGCGCTGTAATGGTGTGCTTGAGGGCATCCGAATTTGCAGGAAAGGATTTCCAAGCAGAATTCTCTATGGGGACTTCAAGCAGAGGTAAATAAAGCTTCACATTTAAATATTTCATAATGTTTGTTCTCATACTCAGTCAGGCCTATTATTCCTCTTACAGATACAGGATTCTTAATGCCAGTGCTGTTCCTGAAGGACAGTTCATGGATAACAAAAAAGCTGCAGAGAAACTGCTGGGTTCAATTGATGTGGATCACACACAATACAAGTTTGGACACACTAAGGTTAGGATATGTTAGAGCGCACTGCCTAAATGCCAGAAAATTACCTACACAGATAAATAATTACCATTTATTTAATTTCAGGTGTTTTTTAAAGCCGGTCTGCTGGGTGCTTTGGAGGAAATGAGAGATGAGCGGTTAGCCCAGGTTGTGATGTCCACTCAGGCTCTGTGTCGTGGATACCTCATTCGACTGGAATACCAAAAGATGATTGCTAGAAAGTAAAGATATGTGCTACTTCAAAGCTGTTGCTGATCAAATGTCAGCCTTTCTTGTCTCTGTCAAAAAGGCAGACACATTTTCCAACCTTAATGTCTACCTAATAGGAAATAAAAGACTGTTAATTAATCAACATTTAGCACTAATGTGAAATATAACTGAATATGAGCGAGACAAATTGTTTAAAATGGGAAGTACCCAAAACATATAGTGTTATGTATGATTATGTCAATAAAAATACAGGCTAATAATTGCACAATAAACTGATGACAGTTTTATTCTGACAGGGAGGCAATCTACACTATTCAGTATAACTTCCGTTCATTCATGAATGTGAAACACTGGCCATGGATGAAGTTGTACTTTAAGCTCAAGCCTCTACTGAAGAGTGCTGAGGCTGAGAAGGAAATGGCCCAAATGAAGGTGGATTTCACAAAACTCAAAGAGGATCTGGCCAAATCAGAAAACCGGAGGAAGGAACTTGAGGAGAAAATAGTTTCCATCTTGCAAGAGAAGAATGATCTTCTACTTCAAGTCCAGACAGTAAGTTATACCACAGATACACAATGTAAGATCTATTTGGATAAGTTGACAAGTCTTAGTTCTAATTCATGTGCAAAAACTGGATATCAGGAGGCGGATAACCTGCTGGACGCAGAGGAGAGATGTGAAGGTTTAATCAAAAGCAAAATACAGCTTGAAGCCAAGCTGAAGGAGGTGACAGAGAGACTGGAAGATGAGGAGGAGGTAAATGCTGAACTGACCGCCAAGAAACGAAAGCTTGAGGATGAGTGTGCTGAACTTAAGCGGGACATCGATGATTTAGAGCTCACCTTATCCAAAGTGGAGAAAGAGAAACATGCCGTTGAAAACAAGGTAACATTAAAAATACTCTGCTTAACACTGCAGTGTCAACAAGTTGGTGGGGAAGTGTCACATCAGTTATTCATAATGACTCTAGGTGAAAAACCTGACTGAAGAAATCATGACCCAAGACGAGAACATCGTCAAGCTGTCCAAAGAGAAGAAAGCCCTACAGGATGCTCATCAGCAAACACTGGATGACCTGCAGTCAGAAGAGGATAAAGTCAATGCTCTGACCAAAGCTAAAGTCAAATTGGATCAGCAGGTAGATGAGGTGAGTAACTCAACATAGAATGAGGGCTGGAGAGGTATAGTAAATTGCTAAAATTAATTCAATGTGCTGACAAGCTATGTCTTTTTAGCTAGAGGGATCACTGGAACAAGAGAAGAGGGCTCGCATGGACTTAGAGAGATCTAAGAGGAAATTAGAGGGCGACATGAAACTTGCTCAGGAGTCCATAATGGATCTGGAAAATGAGAAGCAGCAGCTGGATGAAAAGCTGAAAAAGTATGATTTCTCTTGAAAAGATGATACCAGTAATGTGTTTAATGAGTAAATGTGGTGAAGATAAAGATAATTCTCAATTAACACTGAGTAACACTGAATGGCAGTAACATTTAGCAGAGAGTGCCTGACCATCTGAGTATCTGTCAGTCAAATATTTCTCTCAAGAGTTGGTGGAGATCAAAACAGCAGACTTCATTTCACTTTACAGAAAAGAATTTGACTTGTCGCAACTGCAGACGAAAATAGAAGACGAACAAGCTCTTGGTACTCAGCTTCAGAAGAAAATCAAAGAGCTGCAGGTAAAGAATAAATCATCCACTTGGGTTTAAGGAGATATAGCAAAGTAAAGTTACTTCAGTAAGTTTCAACTTCTAAGTGAGTTTCTATTCCAACATTTCAATCTCCTGTCTGAAGGCCCGAATTGAGGAGCTGGAGGAGGAAATCGAGGCTGAGCGCTCGGCTCGAGCGAAAGTAGAGAAGCAGAGGTCTGATCTGTCCAGAGAGCTGGAGGAGATCAGCGAGAGGCTGGAGGAGGCCGGAGGGGCTAACACTGCTCAGGCCGAGATGAACAAGAAGCGCGAAGCCGAGTTCCTAAAACTGCGCAGAGATCTGGAGGAGTGTTCGCTGCAGCACGATGCCACCTCTGCTGCTCTGCGCAAGAAGCATTCAGAAACTGTGGCTGAGCTTGGAGAACAGCTGGATAACATGCAGAGGGTCAGGCAGAAACTGGAGAAGGAGAAGAGTGAGTTAAGGCTGGAGGTAGACGACTTATCAAGCAATATGGAGACCATGGCTAAAGCGAAGGTTGGTTATCTAATTCATCAAGCCTGTTCTGTTCTGTTACACATGGAGAGACTATGAGTAAATCATATCTTTTTCCAATTTGAAGATTAATTTAGAGAAAATGTGCCATTCACTCGAAGATCAACTGAATGAGGTAAAATCCAAAGAGGTGGAGCATCAGAGACTTATAAACGACCTCTCTAACCAGAAATCTCGGCTGCAGACAGAAAATGGTGAGGAAAAATTTGCCACATCTGAGCAATTAAACCCATAGTCACACGCAGTCACTGACAAACGGTTTTGTTTTTTCTTACACTTATCATTCAGCTGAAATGTCTCGCCAGCTAGAAGAAAAAGAATCCTTAATGTCACAGCTAACTCGAGGAAAGCAGGCCTTTATTCAGCAGACGGAGGAGCTGAAAAGAGTTTATGAGGAGGAGGTGAAGGTAAGGCCGAATATAAGAGACAAGCACGACGAAAGTGGGATGAAGAGACAATTAAGCTGGTTCTGTCATTTTCCTTTAAGGCTAAAAATTCCCTGGCTCATAGCTTGCAAGCAGCCCACCATGACTGTGAGCTGCTGAGAGAGCAGTATGAGGAGGAGCAAGAGGCCAAAGCTGAGCTGCATCGTTGTCTGTCCAAGGCAAACAGCGAGGTGGCTCATTGGAGAACCAAATATGAGACAGATGCCATCCAGCGCACTGAGGAGTTGGAGGAGGCAAAGTAAAAACTAATTCCACGCAAGGTTAAAAACAACATAATCTCAAGGGTTGTTACAATATACTACATTTGACCCACAGGAAGAGGCTCGCGATGCGTCTGCAGGATGCAGAAGAAGCTGCGGAGGCAGTTAACTCCAAGTGTTGCTCTTTAGAGAAGACAAAACAGCGGCTGCAGGGAGAGGTGGAAGACTTGATGATGGATGTGGAGAGGTCCAACGCTGCTGCAGCTGCCCTAGACAAGAAACAGAGACATTTTGACAAGGTTTAACCTTTGGATTTTAAAAGATGTTGTGTTAATGCGTGATAAATCAAATATGACACAAGGTTGAATCAGAACTTCATGAACAGCTAGAGTACACCTCCTGAGGTTGCATTCAGTCCTTGTAGTTATTTGATTGTAACCAAACCTTTTAGATGTCAAACCTTCAAAAAAGTACAAGTTGTGTATTTTATTTAACTGTAATACGTCTTCCTCTAGGTTGTGGCTGAGTGGAAGCAGAAATATGAAGAAAGTCAGGCTGAGCTGGAGTCAGCTCTGAAAGAAGTGCGCTCCATGGGCACTGAAAACTTCAAGATGAAGAATGCCTTTGAGGAATGTCTGGAACAACTGGAAACCCTAAAACGGGAAAATAAAAACCTACAAGGTAGGTCACACCATTTTTGTGCAAAGTTATTTTGTTTTATTTCAGTGGAATGGTAGATAATAGGTCTTAATGTTTCTTATTGTTTCAGAAGAAATAATGGATCTCACCGAGCAGTTGGGAGAGATGGGAAAAACCATCTCTGAGCTTGATAAATTAAAGAAACAGGCTGAGCAAGAGAAGTTGGAGGCCCAGTCCGCCCTGGAGGAGGCAGAGGTGAATAGAATTTAAAAATCTTCTTGGACAATAATGTAAAGTGATATAACTCCAGGTTCCTTTTGTAATCAGGCCTCACTAGAGCATGACGAATCCAAGATCCTGCGTGTCCAACTAGAGCTGAACCAGGTAAAATCTGAAGTGGACAAGAAGATAGCCGAGAAGGACGGAGAGATCGAACAACTGAAGAGAAACAGCCAACGTAACATTGACACGATGCAAAGTAATCTGGATGCCGAGGTCCGAAGCAGGAACGAAGCCCTGAGAGTGAAAAAGAAGATGGAGGGAGACCTCAACGAAATGGAGATCCAGTTGAGTCATGCTAACAGGCAGGCGGCCGAGGCTCAGAAACAGCTGAGGAACCTGCAAACTCAGCTCAAGGTGGGCCACATGTAAGAAGATGTTATTGGGACCTTTCTTTATTGCGCAGTAGCTAGACACTGATCTGATTTGACCTGTTTAGGACGTTCAGATACATCTCGATGATGCTCTGAGAAGCAACGACGACATGAAAGAGCAGGTCAGCGTGTCTGAGCGCAGAAGCTGCCTCATGCAGGCTGAAATCGAAGAAATCAGAGAAGCTCTGGAGCAAACGGAGAGGAGCCGCAAGCTGGCTGAGCAGGAGCTGCTGGACGCCAGTGAGAGAGTACAGCTGCTGCACGCACAGGTACAAATCTGCCTGTTTGTTATCAGTTGATCAGTAATTTTATGAACATATCAACCAAACTGCACCTAAACACGTTGTTTATAGCAGCCTAAGACCTTATACAGCCACAGCCGACTGACCAACAACACTCATCTTTTGT